>NC_134577.1:116651228-116952431 GCF_050947875.1 Dermacentor variabilis
TACTCTCGACACTCAGGTGGCCCTTCTCGTCCCTATGCCGCACGCTCCGATAATGCCGCCACTGATTCTCCTGCGCCGAACCGCCCCTATTCTCGTTCACCTTCACTCCACCGACGACAATCTCGCTCTCCCCAGCCCCGTCGCTGCTTTTCGCCGACTTCCTTCGGACGCCGCTCCCAGCCGGAAAACTAAATGATGCAGCGCTTCGAGGTGACGCTGCATTACTCCCTACGCCGCCAAATCCTCTACTGACGTTTCCCACTCATCTGAACCTTCTTGACGTGCAAGTCGACGGGGTTTCTGTATCTGCTCTTTTAGACACTAGGGCGCATTTGTCGGTAATGAGCGCTGACCTTCGTAACCTCCTGAAGAAAATAATCACGCCCACCCCGACGCCTGTTGTCCGTGTCGCCGATGGCGGAACAGGCCCCCGTAATTGGTATGTGTGCCGCCCGCGTCTCCTTCGCCGATCGCTCCACAATCGTGCTATTCACAGTCATCGCTGACTGTCCCCACGACATCATCCTCGGCTTAGACGTCCTCACCGCACATTCTGCTCTCATCGATTGTTCCGCCAGTACTCTCCGCCTCGACCTGCCTGTTCTGGACCCCGCTGAACAACACCCTACTCGCCTCGATTCCGTCGACTTCGTTCGCTTGCCACCTTCGGCACTGACTTACGTTGACTTCGTGTCATCCCCACCAGTGTCCAACGGTCACTACATCGCGGCTCCTATGCAAGACGTCCTCCTTACACACGGGATCACACTACCTCATACAGTTTTATCTATTACGTCGAATTGCGTCTGCCTGCCAGTGGTCAATTCTGGCTTGACGACACAAGTGCTGCCACGCGGGATGTCTCTGGCCCAGCTTTGCTCATTCAAGGATCACTCAATAGCATCTATTGCAGTAGACGACAACTCAGCCGATCCTCCTCTACAATCGCAGTCGGCAACTTGTACCATCGCCGACTTACAGAAAATGATTGCGCCTGACATGCCGTCCGACCACGCTCGTGAGCTCTACTGCGTTCTGTTTCCCTACCACGATATTTTTTTACTTTAACGATCGTCCTTTGGCCCAAACAACAGCTGTTAAACATTGCATATTATAACACCGGCGATGCCCCTCATATTCATCGCCGCCCATATCGAGTCTCACCTGCTGAGCGTCAAGTTATTCAAGCCGAAGTTCGCAAAATGCTTGCGAAGAACATTATTGAACTGACATGTAGTCCATGGGCGTCACCTGTTGTATGGTAAAAAAGGATGGCTCATGGCGCTTTTGCGTGGATTATCGGCACCTTAACAGGGTTACCAAAAAGGACGTGTATCCCCTACCTCGGATTGATGACGCCCTTGACTGCCTCCACGGTGCTCGCTACTTCTCGTCTATTGACCTTAGCTCCGGCTACTGGCAGATTGCCGTGGACGATCTCGACCGCGAGAAGACTGCTTTTGTAACACCCGACGGTCTTTATCAATTCAAAGTGATGCCGTTCGGTCTATGTAACGCTCCTGCCACTTTTGAACGCATGTTGGACTGTCTTCTTCACGGTTTCAAATGGTCCACGTGCTTGTGCTGCTTGCACGACGTTATAGTATTCTCCCCAACGTTCTCTCCGCACCTCGAGCGCCTCTCGGCTGTCCTGGACGTTTTTCGTCGAGGCGGTCTGCAACTGAATGCATCGAAGTGCCGATTCGGCCATCCCCAGATTACCGTCCTTGGGCAACTCGTTGACGCAAACGGAGTGCAATCGGACCCAGGCAAGATCCGTGCTGTTACGCACTTCCCTGTTCCGAAGTGTGTCAAGGATGTGAGCAGCTTCACCAGCCTTTGTTCGTATTTCCGCCGTTTCGTGAAAAATTTCGCGGCCATTTTTCGTCCTTGTCTTTTTCACGCGCTATAAGCCTCACGATATCTTACCAACAAGCCCAAATCACTGCTTTACTGGCACTACGCCAGCGCGGCAACGACCGTGTTATCGCTTACGCCAGCAGGCTCCTCTCACCCTCGGAGCGCAACTATTCCATCACTGGGCGTCTGAGTGTCTGGCCCTAGTTTGGACTGTTGTGAAGTTCCGCCCATTCTAACATGGCCGACCTTTTTCCGTTGTCACAGACCATCACGCGCTTTGCTGGTTATGCTCACTGAAAGAACCTACAGGAAGACTTGGTCGCTGGGCCTTACGCATCCAAGAATATTCGTATACTGTCACCTACAAATCTGACCGTCTACACAAAGACGCTGACTGCCTGTCTCGCTACCCGGTAGACGAGCCTGACGACACCGACAGTAGTACCGCCAATGGCATTTTCTCTGTGTCTGCCTTCGCTAACATCGCCGATGAGCGGTACCGAGATCTATCGCTGCGAGCACTCATCTAGCGTCTGTGCTCTACACCTACCGACGCATCCGTTCGCCGATATGTTTTCATGGGCGGCATTTTGCACAGGAACTTCCTCCCTGACGGATCTGATCTTCTTCTTAATAATAATATTTGGGGTTTTACGTGCCAAAACCACTTTCTGATTATGAGGCACGCCGTAGTGGAGGACTCCGGAAATTTTGACCACCTGGGGTTCTTTAACGTGCACCTGAATCTAAGCACACGGGTGTTTTCGCATTTCGCCCCCATCGAAATGCGGCCGCCGTGGCCGGGATTCGATCCCGCGACCTCGTGCTCAGCAGCCCAACACCATAGCCACTGAGCAACCACGGCGGGTCTGATCTTCTTCTTGTCGTCCCAAAACATCTACTACAGACTGTGCTCTTTGAGATGCATGACGCACTCACTGCAGGACATTTTGGGGTAACCCGCACGTACGACCGCGTCCGCCGCCGCTTCTATTGGCCGTGTCTCGCTCGCTCCGTCCGACGTTATGTTGCTGCCTGTGATCCCTGCCAGCGTCGGCAAACATCTCAGGTGCTACCTGCCGGTCATCTCCAGCCTATCACTGTCCCTGTGGAACCGTTCTTTCGTGTTGAATTAGACCTCCTCGGCCCCTTTCCCACGTCATCCTCTGGGAACAAATGGGTAGCCGTCGCAACTGATTACGCCACCCGATACGCTATCACGCGAGCTCTCCCTACCAGTTGCGCCACTGACTTCGCGGACTTTTTCTTGCGTGACATCATCTTACTTCATGGCGGCCCGCGACAGCTGCTTATTGACCGTGGTCGTAACTTTCTCTCGAAAGTTATCACCGACATTGTGCGTTCCTGCTACACTCAACACAAGCTGACTACCTCATACCATACTCAATCCAATGGCCTGACAGAGCGGTTAAACCGTGCTTATACCGATATGCTGTCCAAGTACGTTTCCAAGGACCTCCACGACTGGGACATTGCCCTTCCTTACGTTACATTTGCCTATAATTCTTCCCCGCACGACAACGCCAGATTTTCTCCATTTTATCTACTCTACGGTCGAGAACCGACCTTGCCCCTTGACATGGGACTTCCTCCTGCTGCGATCTCAAAGCGAGCATGCGCGCGACGCCATCACCCTCGCCGACCATGCACGCCAGCTTGCCCGTGCTCGACTGACGGACTCGCAAACCACTCAGCAGCGTCAGTACAACGCCCGGCACCGTAACGTATAACATTGTAAATATACTTGTATATAGCTTTTCATCTGCATGTTCTTACGTAACAATATAATTTTAAACGTATACGAGAACTTAGTTTCCCATGCAACCAGAGATAATAATCTTTACTTATCACATACTGACATTGGCCTAAATGTAATGCTACATTATCCTAGACCAGCAAGAATGTCTTGGACGGAGTTAGCGTGTACGAGCGCCACTGAAAAAGAAATCAGCCTCCGCTGCGCTATTGCAAAGTACCGCAGGATAACCACGCATTGAAAATAGCTAGTAGTGGCAGAAAGACACAATGATAGCTGAGAGACAGTAGTGATTGATAGAAAAGAAGATTATGAAAAGAAATCAAAAAGGTGGGTAAAGCACTGTCCAGTAAGGACTAAAACCAAATCACACGAGCTCCTCATCCTTTGATATCACACCAGCGCGCCTTTGCTCCAGCCGTTACAATGGGCGTTTTACCCAGCGAGTGAGGTTGAAGGCGAGCAAATATTTTCCCTTAATGAACCTTCGTGTGCCTTGCGCGCTTCAGAACTGATACTCAGTGCCCCTATATAACGAGCTGCAGATTAATTCAGTGTCACTCGGCGATCTGTGAGGCCTTCGTTAGCTTGACATGGTAGAGCGACCACCCCAGAAAGACATTAGTACAGGGCTCAATCCCCAGACGAGGACGTGTTATTCTTCAACTTGGAGGCGTTCACAGAAAACCTTGTACTCTGGCGGATGATAATTTTTACTTGCATAGCATAGCGAATTATCAAATACGGGCACTATGGCATATGAGTTTTCATCGTTAGTAGCGATGCATATAGTAATAGCGCATTCAAAAAGTCCAATTATGTTTCATTCCCACCCGAACATGGCTCTTTCTCAGCCCGAGAAAGGCATGGGCGACGCGTGCACCATGGCCAGTAGCAGCCGTGCCTCGTCGCTGTCCCCGCCGCCAGCCGCCGCTGTGGGGCGCCACCGTGGACCGCGGCGACGCCGGGCGGACAAGGCCCGGGCCGCGGCCCAGCAGGCAAGCTCGCCCAGTTTGTCCCACGAGGACGCCTCGCCGGTGTCTCCTCCTGGCGGAAATGGCGCCCCTCCTCCTGCTCTCGAGGTGAGTGCTTGACGCGATGCGTAGGGGAAAACATTTCCGAGTTACCTGTCCCATTCGTTCTACGCGCAAGCCTTCCTGGCCTGTTAGCGCAATCGGCGAGTGTTTGTTCGAAGCCGCGAAGGAAGTGGAAGGCGCCTGGAAGTGAAGCAAATCGCACGCCAGGGAAAGTGCAAAGTAACGTGTGCAGCGCGCGGTAAAGGAAAGTCGCCTAGAGGAAAATCTAGGTGACGTTTAGCGAAGGGTGCAGGAGAAATGAGGCAAAGCGTCGTGGAGGAGGAAGGTGGGCTAAAGCGCGCTGGGTTCGCCTAGTCTGGCAGTTTCTACAGGGTTTGTTTGCGATACAGACGTACTGGGGTCGTCTCGTGTTAATATCATCCTCGCGCGCTGTACTATGGCCACGGAAAGAAAAACGAACAGCGGAGCGCGTGGCCGAAGCATGACTGAAGGTATAGTGCGCGCCGTCCAGTCGTCACCATTGACAGGCGGGCACATCCGGTTTGATCGCGGTGTACGATGGTGCGCCCCCTATCATGCGATACCTTTGTTTCTGTTCTGCTTCTGTTTTATTTGAAAACGAGGAAAGGTAACGATACAGTAATGACGACAGCGTGAACTGTACCATCGTGATGAAGAGAAACGCGAAACGTGGCGTTTGGCACAGTCAGCGCTAGTGCGAGGATTCGTGTGCAACTCTAATATGCTTTGGCTGTCGCTAGGCGAATCTCTGCTTTCAATCGGCGCCACCGTAGCGCTAGAATCTTGTTCCAGCTGGCGCGATTGCGCCGCGTGTGCGTTCCGAGTGCCAGACATGACGGGCAGATGATAAGCTTTCCTTGCCAATATGCCCGGCAAATAAAATGCGGCACGCTTTCATGCTGTCGCGATGCTTGTGTGCATAACGGAACTCAAGCGTGAATTCCAGACTATAGGGAATTTATTGGTCTAAGAAAGATATAAAGAACAACTGAAACAAAAGCTCAAGCTGGCACAAAGTCTGAGGTAATCACGAAGCAGATTTGCTCGACAAAAACATACTTCGCATTAATTATTTGGTGAAGTCTCCTTCGGCCAGGATGGCGGATTCCATGCGCCTTGGCATAGAGGCAAGCAGGTCTGTGGCTAGCTCAGTGCCGTGAATCCTGTCCCACTCGGCGTGAACAGCAGCCCAAAGGGAGTCCTTGTTCGTTTTATGGGGCTGCAGACGTGAGGAGCGTGATTTATAATTCACCAAACATTCTCAATTGGGTTTATGTAAACTCCTTTTGCTGGCCACGAAAGTTTACGGATGGCAAGGTTCTCTAGTAAATCCTCCATGGAACGTGAAGTATGGATTGGAGAAAGGTCATGCTGATAATAAAACAGCCCATCCTTGAATTGCTTATTCAAAGCAAAGGGCAAGACAACCTGCTCGATTACATTACAGTATTCTGTTGCATTGAAGCGTTCATGTAGCCGTATAAGGGGACACAAGTCTTCGGCTGTGATGGCACCCCACACATTCCCGGAGCAGCACCCGCTGAGGCTTGTTTGCTTGAAGCAGGTGGGATCAAAGCTGCATAAAGTAAATAAAAGAAAGTCATGTTTGTGTTTACTTGCGTCAAAGTGGTATAATACGTTTAGCCCAATCACTGCTGTATCCAAACATTTTTCTTGTAAATTGTAGCGAAGTAGGCACCTGGCACTAGAACAGAGACTGCACCATGACTGTAACGTAGCTCTTATTCATTCGCTCAGAATGCACATCGAGCGGTTAATTCATGACATCCAGCAACCAAAAAAGTAGCCAATCTTATTGCAGAACACATGTTTGACTTTAGAACGCTGAAATATACATTATGTCCTTTCAACGATCGGTAGTCGCACCCTCATGTGACATTCTTCGTAGAGCTATCTTCGCTAAATTTTTATACTACTCTGACCACACTAGCACTAAGTGGACAAATTCGGGACCACATATTTACAAGCATCGCAATTCAAGAATTGGGTGCGAAGGCTTACCGATGATTGTCTTGATGCCAAACTTTCAGTCTCGCGTGACCTTTTTGTGGCAAATGCGCCCTCATCTGTGAACATCACCTGGCCCCAATCTTCCACAGTCCAGTCTTTGTGCGATTGTGCGAATTGTAGACGGGTGGCTTTGTGGCGATTCGAAAGCAAAGGCTTTCTTGCGGTAGTCCTGCTGTGAAGGCCCGCTTCGTGGAGGCGCTGCGAACTGCTTGAACGCCAATGTTTAGCCGGAGCTCGTTTTTGATCAGCGGGGCTGTTAAAAAAGGATTATGTACGGTGGTTGCAATTATTAGTAAGTCTTGTTCCGCAGTCGTGGAATGTGGCCGCGAACACTGAGGAAGGTCCGAGAGTATACCTTCAGTTTTGTAGGCTTTCAAAACTCTGTTGACTGTCGAAAACACTGTTCCGGTAATCTCCGCAATTCTTCGCTGGGGAATTCCTCGGCGATACAAAGCGATCATTCCGATCCTCTCGGCGTCCGACGCACGCGGCATGTTTTCCTTTTCAAACTGAAGGGACTCAAGCCGATAGCTTTGCTCCTACGCCGTAGGAGAATAGATCGCGATGTGCAGCTCCACTTTCAATCACCGTTTTTATTCTTGAAGCTTGGGCGGTTCCTGCGTACGGCGCCGCCGCGCGAGCCCTGTCTTGAATACAATCTGCGATGCGGACAGCGTAGGCGCCTAGGCGCACCGAGGGCCGATAGCGTCGCTTGCGCTATAGCGCCCATGCGCTTGCACGTCACCCGCGTTCACGAAGTGAAACGTCATTGTAACCTTTTAATTCCTAATCAAGAAAGAAATCTTGGTGCGGACAGCTCACATTTATTAAAGCGAATAGCTTTCTTTCGCTTTTACCCCCGTTTTCATGGTCGGCGCCCGGACTTTCATAGAACAAGAACAAGAAGCGGATAGCGCCGTAGACCAAAGGTTACGGTTGAGCGTAGACGAGAGCGGTGTTTGTCCTTGGAACAGGTAGAGCTTTAATTTAATGCCATATATAAACTGTTACAACACATTCAAGAAAATAAAGCGACAGGACCGAGTGGTATCTCGCCAAGAGTTTCAAAACATTGTTATAAGGCAGTAGAACCTTACCCTTATTTATATATAAAGAGTCACGATGGTGGGCAGCCTTCCCGATGACTGTAAGGTTGGTACCGTTTTACATGTTTTTAAAGTGGCTCTAAATCAGAAGTGCCCAATTGCAAGCCTATTTCCATAACACCGATTTGCTGCAAACTACTTGAGCATGTTTTATATTCCGCCTTAATGAATCACCTGACTTTAGTTGGATTTTTTTATTCTAGACAAAACGTATTTCGAAAATGAATTTCATGCTCAACCCAATGAATTGAATCTATAACGATATATCATTGGCTTTAGACAACAGAGAACAGATTGATTCTTTATTCTTAGATTTCCTAAAAGCGTTATATACGGTTTCACATTCAGTTCTAATACAAAAGTTGTACAATTTAAACATTCACAAAGCCGTTTGCGTATGGATTACGGATTATTTAACATCAACGAAACAAAAGGTGATTTTAGGTGGATCATGCTCGTGTTTAGTTTCTGTCACTTCAGGAGTACCCCAGGGTTCTGTATTGAGCCAACTTCTCTTCCTTGTGTTTATAAGTCATATTTCAGATGTAATGAAGAGTAACATGACAAAATTTGCTAACGATTGCATTTTGTATACTAATTTGACTGACCAAGCGGATTCCACACAGCTTTAGGCAAATCTTAATCAAGTAGAGGTAGGGTGTAAAAAATGACATGGTACAAAACAGCAACTGTGTTCACGTCAGCTTTACCAAAAGGGTTAATAGGTTGACGAATCGGCACGTTTAACACCATCAATTAATTAGGAAAGAGGACGAATTCAAGTATTTGGGCCTTTGCGTTTTCCGAAGAAGGGGCACAGTTTGAATAAATGAACAGTGTTCTTAGCAGGGCAAGAAAAGCCCCTGGCTTTCTACAATGAAACCTTAAACAGAAATTAAACAGACCCCATACCATGCCTATGTCAGACCTATAGGGGGATATGCCTGTCCTGTGAGGGACCCGCTTAGCAAGGTACCTAGTGATGCACTTGAGCGTATTAAGTCTACTGAAGCGAGATTTGTTCTGGAGAAGTATGATCGAACTGAATGTTCTCGAGACATGAAGAGACCTTAACCGGTAATCCTTAAAAGAGCGAACATCTAATCTCAGACATAAATTATTTCATTCAATTCATAACAAGCAAACTGGAATAAATGCGTCAGATTATCTGCAACTAGCGCATTATCAGCCTTCCCATGTGAATCACAAATATAAAGTTAGACCATGCACCTCCAGGACCAATCTTCTTAAAAAAACGTTTTTCTCAGAAACGATTTCCGAATGAATTTGTTGCCACCATATATGCTTGGCCGCAAGAGTGCGGGTTCGTTTTACGAATTATTGTGCCCTCCGCAATAATGCGAACAAAGGCGCTGCGGGTGATGTCTGAAATAAAAATAAAATGGGGAGGGCGAGGAAAAGACTGCCACGGTGGTGGAGCCAAGGACAGAAAGAAGGTCAGTGGGGAGACGAAAAGGTGTTGGTGTTTCGTGACCGCTATTTGGTTGGAAGGGCGCTTACGCTACGTCAGAGGTTGGTAAAGTTTGTGTAAACCTGCAGCGATTACTGTCACAGAAAAGGAACAGAAGATGGCGAAGCAACCCGAGGCTCGGGGTCAATGGGGGGCGCAACATTTACGCCATTCTAGTGCAATAATTTTTCCAAAGTGCACCGGAGCAACCGACGGGCATGCAAGACCACGTGCGCCAGTTTCTCGGTGTGCATGAGAGTCGCGCACAAGTACCTTGCAGTGCGTTATATATACCTCGATGTACGAGTACCAATGGGCTCTACAAGTTCGCGCTCTTCATTATTCAGAACAGGCTTGCACTTCCACTCCTGTATTACTACGGGAAAGTCAGTGTAAAATAAGCTGCGCATACAAACTTCACATGCCGCCCACAGAAATGATGGCATGAATTGTTATTATGTTAAAAGAAACTATCACTATTTAAAATGAGCACTCCTAAATTATTACTACATAAGCCTAATTACCTAGATTGACTGTGAATAAGTGGGAAAAAAGTTCTTAAGGCAGATTTTCTAGTGTCACCTTGAGGAGGTGGAAAGCTGAGGGCCCTGAACGGTAAAACCACTTAAAAAAATTTTTTTTTCGAAAGCAATGATATTCGAATGATGAAAGAAATTCCACATTGATCGCGGGTGTTCTACAACAAGCGGCATGTAAGTGTAGTATACTGTTTCCATTAGTTATACTCCCGGCATTTATCCATTTATTTCCTGATAGTGCCAGTGTGGGTTCCAGATTTTGGGCTTTGGTGGGCGAAACTAACGACTAAAACATAATGAAACTAGTTGTAAAAATAATCACAGTTTCGCGTAAAGGGCGAGGCAATGAATGCGATAGCAACATGTTAGAATATTACATGAAGCCGCCTCTCTACGTTTCTTTTCAGCGTAGCTCTTCATTTTCTGCTTCCGTTCTTTGTCAATTGCTTCAAGTTCCTCAGCGTGAGGGCTTTCCTGGATCTGTGGCAACTTCGTGCGAACCTTCCTTCCGAAGAGGAGTTCAGCTGGCGTGCAGCTGCTTGTGGAGTGTGGCATTGCTCTATGGTTGAGAAGGGACTGAGCTCTTCTGGTTGAGGTACTCACTGAGCCCAATTGCTTCCGGTCGTCTTCAAAGTTTTTACATTTCTGATAAACCTTTCCACCTCGCCGTTTGCTTGTGACCACAGGGTTGTTGTCCGGTGATGTCAAATGCCATTGAGCTACACGAATGCAGGGAATGCATGCCCAAAGAAAGGAGGATCATGGTCAGTCTTCAGCACATAAAGCAATCCATGCACGGAGAGCATGTCACTAAGCTTTTCTGCGACGCTTTTCGGGTTCAATAAAACCAGTGCGGCAATCACAGGGAAACGACAGTATTCATCCACGGCCGCTAACATATATTTGTTGCCAGGCAAAGGGCCAGCGAAGTCTGCTGCCAGTGACTGTCAAGGGCCATCTGGGAGTTGCGTCATACAAAAGGTGAAACTTTTGTCTCTACAACATTCGTTTGACACAGTTCACAGTCCTCGACTTCCGATTTCACTTTTCTGTCAATTCCTGGGAACTGTATCTTCTGTCCGATCAGTTGTTTCGTTTCGACTATTTCCTGGTGTCCCCTAAGAGCCAACTTCATGGCTTGTAACTGCACTTCCTCAGGAATCACCAGTTTTGATCCCCTCAAGACATCATTGTCTGCGGCTCTTAACTATTCTCTGATCTGGCTGAAGTGCTTGAACTTGTCATATTTCAACATTTTCTCGGATGACGTCCGATCAACCATCCTTAAGGTTTTGATGAGCAGCTGCGCTCGCACGCCCCCTTTGTGCGCTTTTTCTACTACTTCCATTGTCAAAGCTTTAGGTGCAGCAAACTTCAGGACAAAAGAAACACATTCTTCCGTTGCAGTTGACTGTGGGCATATCTGCATTCTCTCTTCTTGTAGAGTGTCTGGAAAGGTAGTCAGCAGGGTTTTCTTTTCCAGCAGGGTTCTTTTTGTTGAAGTGGTGTCGGAGCCTAAGACTGAGGCGTTCAAGTCTCGCTGACAGCTTTGCACTCGGGCTCTTGATCATCGACACTAGTGGTAGATGATCCGTCTATCCTGTGAGCTTCCCTCCAGTAAGGTACATGTGCCTCTTATCAGTTGGCGTTAATGTTCTGCTGTAACTGGCTAAGATGTTCGGCGCCCTTTCCTTCGGAGTTTCTTGGACCAACATTCCTGCTATTCCCTAAGTTCCTGCATCTGTGATGACGTACGTTTCCTTGTTTGCATTAGAATACACTAAAGTGCGATGTCTTGACAGCTCCTGTTTTACTTCATCCAGGGCATTCTGGTGCTCCTCTGCCCCGCAGAACTCAGCATCAGCGTGCGTAAGGCTTCTTATTGGTTCCACTCCACTATTTCGGTTACGTAAGGTACGAAACGGCGGTGGAAGTTTGCCATTCGGTGCAGGCTTCTGCCTTCAGTTGAATTTCTTGGTGGCGTCATCTTTACCACTGATTTTACTTTCTCAGGGTCAACACTGAGACTCCGCTGGCAGATAACACGTAATCGTAAACTTTCAGGATCCTTGATCCCTTCACACGCTTTTTCTCAGCCTAGCATGTTCTAAGTGCCTGAGCACCAGCCACAGTCTCCGATCATGCTCTTCAATTGTGCGGCCTGAGACAAGCACGACATCACTGATGTTTATGATGCTATCTTTGTTAGGCAGCGCTTGCCTTATGACATCCTGAAATATCTCCACAGCAGCATTCACTCCAAACCCCCAGCAGTCTCTTGTGTCTTCGTAGTCAAAAGTTGGTGGCAAAAGTCATCATTCTTCAATCTTCTTCCAGCTCTAGCTGGTGGTACCCCTCGTCGAGATCCAACTTGGAGAAGAACGCTGTATCATTTAGGATGTTGATCACATCTTCAACAGTAGGCAATAGATGCCGCTCTCGGGTGTTGGCTCTGTTCGCTTCTCGCATGTTAGTGCATGTTATCACACTCTTGTCATTTCGCTTGGCACAATTACTATGGGCGACGCCCACGGGGTAGGGCCAGTTACCAGTTCTATGGTGTCCTGGTCTTCTAGGCGTCTCAGCTCGATCTCCACTACATCTCGCATGTGAGAAGGAATTCTGCAATGTTGTCGAGCAACCCGCTTCCCGTCACTGGGAATTTCCAACTTCACCTGAAAGCTCAGCCATCCGAGTTTCCCGAACAACTTCGGACATTTTTTGTATGTTCACTGTAGTTTCTTCTGGGACTGTCCGGGCTACTTTCATTAGACCCAATGCTGTTGCTGTTTTTTAACTGAGAAGCGACGCTTGTCGCCCTTTCACTACTTACACAGTTGCCTGGACACATGTTTGCTTGTCACGAAATGCAGTGAGCATTCCAATCACAGGGATTTTTCGGGTGACACCATACGGGATAAGCCGCGCAGCCCAGTCCTCGTCCCTGGTCCGGCCCTCCTCCGTTTCTACCCGCAGTGCGACTAGGTGACGCTGCAGCTTTTGGCGCTCGCTTTCAGTTGCAAGGACACTACAATGTGCACATACCAATCATCACCACTCGCGCCGTGTAAGTTGGTGGCTTACTCGCTACAATAAAGAGAAGCCCTGCATCCAGACAGTTGTCTCAGAGCAATATGAATTGCAGTAAACGTAACCCAAGTAAACACGCGTGGCGGAACGTGTGTAGACCCACAAAAAGCGAAAACTCGAACGCCGCGAGCAGAATTCGTTAGAACTATAGGGTTCTTGTCGGCGTTGCCACTTTGGGATCTTGGCCTCACATTCCCGCACTGCGGTGTGCTCACGGCGGCCAAGATGTGTTTATACGCTTCGCGCATTTCAGTTGCAGGGCTTTGTCGACGTTGTCGCTTAGCCTGAATCTCCCCTTCCCGCAGCGCCACGTCTGGGCAACTCAGGTGTTGTTCGCACAATAGAACATCGTTTCTGCATCTGAACTAATGCAGTGGTTTTTGCGGGTATGCGGGCCGCCTTACTTCATTGCGATTAGCATTTCCCGGGAGCTTCTACACCGGCATTCTGACAACATGCGGGGGCATATTTGCGCCATGTGAGGCAAACGGCGCTTTGATGCGGACACCACGCACCATCAGGTACTATTCTAGCCACTGTGCGTTTGCTATCAAGCAGGAAAAAACAATGTCACAAGCCGACAGGGTGCGCATGTTTTGCGTAGTCTACGCAGGCTATTTTACAATTCGTTCCAGCAAACAAAGTTATGGAACTCCAGGTGTTAATACATGCCTAGACATAATTTGCCACCTAGCGTTAAAAGTCTGACGAAAAGGGAAATCATACAGTTAATGTAAGTAATGTTCCACAGAACATATTACCATGGTGCCAGGAGAGAGAGAAAGACGACGATCGCCAACAAGACGCAAGACACGACGTAGTAGGGCTAACCTAACGTTCTGTCATGCTCTTTGTACCGGCCATTCTGCAAAGTAAACACTGTCGCATTTAATCTTATATCTCTGCCCGTTTCATTTTATTGAACTAAAGGAATCAGTGTTTTTTGTTTCATTATTGATTACCGTGAAAAATCCCGCTGTGTGTTCATAAAACGCGCCAACCCTCTCATCGCGCTGGCTTACACACGCGAAGTACTTAAAGATCATATATTGCGTTTACTGTGACATGCGCCCAGGGCCTGTTGGTTAAACGATCGAGCTGTTGGGCTATGTCTTTGACGACATCTTTTCGGTATTGGGTAACCTTCAAACATTTTTCGTGGGCCGAACCCAAAGACTGTGCAGCAGGTTCAAGCCTTGCTATTGCTTGACACTTTTAATATTTAATAGCCTGAGAAGATTTTAAGAGAAAAGGCAGGCATTGTCAGTGTTAGGTCTCATGACATCTGTTTGTGGTTGCCATCCCCACAATTCTGGGAAATAATTTTGTCAACGATGTAAAACGTGGTATTAGCAATTTAGTGATAGAAGAGTGTGGCAATATAACCCGCATAGACAGCATGTCATAACAGGCGCAGAACTAGGAAGGGTGATGAAATTGCGGGCGCAAGCTGGAATCAGCTATAGCGACTACGCGTAGTAATTGTAGATCGCGCGCAGAGGCCGCCATCCTAAAGAGGACACAAAAATAGGCTGTTGATGACATCATAGTCATATAGCTTACAGTATACATATACCTGTATGTGTTCGGAGTCTCATATCGACGACGATGACAAAAATTTGCCTGAATGGTCCATATAATTGCTATCATAATAAAAAAAACGGACTGCTTACTCTATACATAGAAGCGGCAGGAATACTAAATGGTCACGCGACAAACATTTTCTTACACTGAGCACAATTGTAATTTGCGTAGATCACTTCGTCGAATGTACGTAACTCTGTGACTCTCTAATTTTTCGTTGCAGTATTAAAATAGCGCCATCCTTTTGGGGTCTCGCATAGTTCCTAGTTTTTCTATACCTGAATTTTACATCAGAGCAGTTTGTGGAGTGTGGCCTTGATTGAGCATTCTAGACAAGATAACGTTTGTATATTGTTTACCCGAGACGAAGGAAACGGCTTAAAGACGAGTAAGACAACTTCCTTGGTAAAACGTCGTATATGCCTGCTAATATCCGGCTTAATTACTTTTTTCTGGCGATCTAGAACAGCTCTTCAAAACACATTCGAAAAGCTGGTCTTGAAATTGGGTTGGGAAAGACAAATAATCCCTTTGCTGGGGCTCTTCATATATGATTTCTAAACGCTTTTAAGACATTATCTAGAAGCTGGTTTAGAAGTAGTCTCGAAAGGTTTACGATAATCTGAAGCTCGTTTTCGCGGTTTCCAAATGAGTCAAAGCGTCGATGTCTAGTGCTACTGGCCAGGCACTGTTGCTTACAGAGGCCGACGCGTCCTCGACCAAGTCACCTGAAAAGGCACATGTCAACGGAAATTAATTCGCAAGGCCGTATTTGGTATGCAGCAACGATGTTTATAAACAAAATGGGAATGACATCCCGCTAAGAAATGGGCGCATCCTGACAATCGGTCAGGCCAGGATTTTTGTGCCAAGAGCACATGAAACGAGCATATCATAAGCCAACACTTTATTGCAAAAATAGTACTTCTGCAAGGTTTGTGTAAAATATATGACAAATGCAAGGTAAATCGAATGAAAAGCACATCAGGAATCACTAAAGCTACCAGAAACAATTCTTGATGAACTAGAAATTGATCAACAATGGATAGTACGTTCATAAACGGAATCCGTAAGTACGCATACAATGACGAACACCAAGAACGCGAAGTGTGCTAAAGTTTCTTATTTTGCACAGTAAGAGCACATGCTATCAATGAACAGACTAGAGTTATTTAGAAATTGATATCACAGCAACTGCAAGAAGCAGAATGAAAATGTGACATTTAATCGCATGGTATCTGCCTACAAGCTGTTACCAATTATCTAGGAGCTTGAAAAGAACACAAAAAGGATTAACGACACATGCAATCAAAAAACAATCCTGTTATAAAAACCAAACAACGGGAACATGTAAAGCTTCAAAATATTGCCTCTACGGTACATCAAATATAGTAATGGTGAGAGAAATAAAAGAACCTTATAACTAAAAAACAATCTCATGAATGATCATAAAGAATATCCAGACAAGGAAATCTGTGTAACAAGTGAGCAGCACTGTAATGCAGAGTACGATGAGACTGAGTAACGCTATACATAACTAAAATAATCATAGTACTCTAGTACACTAGAAATGAATGTGCAAGCCTTATTATTACAAAATTGTACACTCTTAAGCAAAATTACACCCTTTTGCTACACAACAATATTCGTCATCTGTCTTGTCCGCATTTCCTTTCTTTAACGTGGCGAGCCCGGTACTCTCCAGTAACGAACGGCATGCGCGTTATCAGCATGACATAGCATTCCCGACAAGAAAGCAGCGGGCGCGGCGTTTTGAAGAAAGGAAACGCAAGCAAGGAAGATGACGATTATCGTTGTGAGGCAGAGATACACCCCAAAGGGTGTAACTTTGCCTGAGAGTGTATAAAGCTGGAAATTTCCCGGCCGCGGCGGCCGCATTACGATGGTGCCTAAATGCGAAAACACCCATGTACTTAGATTTAGGTGCACGTGAAGAACCCCAGGTGGTGCGAATTTCCTGAGTCCCCTACTACGGCGTGCCTCATAATGAGATAGTGGTTTCGGCACGTAAAATCCCATAATTGAATGTTTTGAATCTGGAAATTAACGGTAATGCACAGGAAGCTGCGCTTCATTAACCAAGGGAGCAATGGTCATAATAAATATGAATCCGTTTATATAAACAGCATTGTACAAAAGGCACATGTGTACTACTCGCTAAAATAGGCGCAAGGTAGCAACGAATCATTTCCAAACAAATGAACACATTAGTACACTTGCACACATTTCCAGACTCCTAAAGTAAATAAACGAAATTGTCTCGCCATCCCGGCGCTGCGAAAGTGGATGTCCATAGAAGCTGTTTAATACTACCACTACAACTGCTGTGGGAGTATGCAGTGCTTTACTGCTTTAGAGTGCTGGTAATCTTGAAAGCACGCCGCCGCCCCTAGCGGTGCTGCAACAACACTGAAATCAGGTGCTAGGGTGGTTATTCCGTATACACACTGCTAGGGACGTCACTTCCCACGTCGCAAGCTGCCATCGCCGCGGCAGCTTGCGCAGCAGTAATCGCTATCGGAAAACTTATGCGGGAGCGCTACGTTCTTCGCTGTTACCAGGCGCACCTTATCAATTATGTCGCTCGGATGTTTGTTTTGCGCTTGTTTTTATTGAAAGGTACGCTGTTCCATATGTTGCATCAGTGCTTCCAAAGAATGTTAGCACTGTGCGCTTTACGTTGCTGAAGCCTCTGCCTTACGGGGGTATGAGCCATCGCTTCTGGCCCTGCACTACCGCCGCGATCGGCCACATTTTCGGTAACGGACACGGACACAAAAAATGCCGACCATGTAGGGGCTAACAGCTTCGCTTTACAAAGCACTCTGAATGACAAACTTTGCGCACATGTAGACCCGAGCCAATGCTTTACCAGTTCACCCTCACTTCCACATCCAAAAATATTTGGCAGAGAGTCCAGCAGAGTCCCACTGATGAACAGCTAAATTGGGAGAACACCACTTTGTACTCTACAGTTCCGCTGGCAATGGCACTGCCGTACATGCTGGTATTTGAAATGTCTTGAGTGTAGATACTTGCACCTGTGCGCCATTTCGCTGAAGTGGACCTGACATTGTGCACTCCGCTGGTAGTTGAAATGTTTTGAATGCAAATGCAGTGGCTTCACCACGACGACTTGCCCCCACACCACCTCTGACACATGTATGCGCTCACTCTTCGCTTGGTAGCACTGAATTTTAAGTGTTCCCACTCGGTGTGCTTGCCAGATAAGTGGGCAGGCCTCACACATAGCAACACAATTAAGCTACAATGTGAAAGATACGCTAAATTGATGACTCATGAAAGTGGCATAAGCACAAAATATGCAACTACAACACTATCCAGATCATAAAAATTAACATAACCAGTGCTAACTTAAAAATGTATTGTGTAAATTGTTTTCAACAAGCTGTAATGAAATGGGCAGATACGTAGACTCCGTATTAATTATAGTAAGCATTTTAACTGTGTAATGACAATGTGAATTGCGTTCCCTCGCCCTTCCTGTGCTAGCCATCTGATTGCTTGCATTTCTTAAACGATTCGGAGGACGTCCTTAAAAGCAGATGAGGCATGATGCCGCGATGTATATCCACGCATTCTCCCGTCCTTTCACCGGGGGACACTGTTGATGCCAGTGAGTTTTACGTCACCCGTCATCTGCTTACTACTACTCAAGACACCACGCTAAGTGACCAGGCGTTAGTCCTATATTGCTGCATTTAATGGCACACTGTCGCCTTGTAGTTACATTTTCAACTTATACCTCCAGGTAGGGACAAACATGTGCAATTAATCATGCACAAATCCATTCCGCAATACAAGGTTAAAATTGCTGTGCAAATAACCCACAATGCCGCAGACAGCTCTCCACACGCCACTTACAAGCACTCTCGTGAGGTACCCTTCCAAGCGCCCCATCGCTAAAGCCCCTAGGCATTACTCATCGCATCGCCATTAGAAGAGCGCCAGCAACGGCTCGCGGATGGCGAGACAGCGCGTGTCCCTCGTGAACGCGCACACGGTAGCGCCCGAGTCCCCCCGTCCAATGAGAAGTCATGGCAAGGCTCTTGGTCTTCGGGGCGCGTGAAAGTGTGTTCTGAGTGGAGACGCGCTTCACTGTTGATAGGCTCCTGTTAACTCTGCTTGCAAATTGCGTGAAAGGGCTTTAGGCTTGAGTTTCCGTGCATAAGTTCGCCCACAACAAACAAGTTTGTTTAGTGCGCTTCATTGAAGAGTGCTATATTTCTGGTGGAGGTGCGGGGTAGGATTTTGAGTCCCCAGTTCGTAAGAGAGTGGAGCACCAACCCTAAGCGATTGGAATCCAGAGAACTGACTCCAGTACACCAGCGCACAAGCCGCTGCCTCTGAGAAGACCCGCCCGAGTTCGTACTGCCTGTTGCTGCAGCAGTGCAGGCAACAGTTACCAGCGACGGTGCAACCATGACCTGCCCGGTGGCATCGTCTCAGCTCATCGTGTACCCACCACGCGCGTCCGAGTCCTTCCACGGCGATACGTTCGAAGATGTAAAAGACTGGTGAGAACACTTCGAGCGAGTCGTCGATTTCAACGGCTGGGACAAGGCAAGGAAACTTCGCAACGGGTGCTTCGCGTTAGAAGAGTCAGCGAGGACACGGTACGTGAATCATGAAGCCGCGCTATCTTCATGGGAAGAATTTCTGAGACAGCTGCTTGCCACGTATGCCAGCACCGATCGGCGAGAGAAGGCAGAGCACGCTCTCCAAGCCAGAAACCAGCGCACTAACGAGAGTGCTCGTAACTGGCATGTGGAGAGCTCTCTGCGGCATTACATGGCAATATTACATGAACTCTAAGCAGCAAGTGCTATGTATTTTTACCAATCAACTTAATGAACCTACATCCCTAAATGCCTAAGAGGTTCCTCCGCTTGACGCACGCTTGGAAAATTTGTTGCACAAGGACCAAGAACAGCGGATGCCCTGTTTCAAGAAGTGCATGAAGACCGCACAAATCGAAAAAAACCAAGTGAGCGCTTCCGAAATTTCGTGCGTACACATGACACACGCACGAACTCGGCGTCTGCCGAGTTCCAGGCCGCGCAGCGCAGAGACCGGTATCAGTCGAAAACAGCAAAAAATGGTGACTACCTGGAGTAACAGGATATTTTACGCCAAGGTGATTCACGACTCACGACCGTAGTATCCCCTAGTGAGTTATATACATAGTATATACAGTATCCGATCACGAACTAGAAACTATAGCGAGGACAAAGCTTTAGAAGCAGCGAAAGATATTGCAAGCATTCCAAAGCGCCGAAGAAAATCGAATTCGGCAGTCTCATATTGGACACAAAGTTCCTTTTAACACGATGAAATACCAGCCACGTGGGATAAAAGGGGCCAAAATACAATCAAAGCTGAATCTCAAGCGATAACAACATGGTGTGGTTCACACAATATTCTACGAGTGAGCTGTAAGCCAGGCCACGGAAATACGACGGGCACTTCACCTCATGTCTTGCGCTACCGCACTCGTTATGGACATTGACAAAGAGCCCGTTTGTCAGTTCTCTTGTCTGTAACATTCTTGCTAAACGGAAGACTGAAATACCACAGTGATGGCTGTCTATATAGGATACTGGCAATGTGCGCAGAATTGGCATTTCCGCCTTTCTTCGCATCCTGCAAGACTTGCTAGTTTTGTGCATGACGGCCGATCCCGATGCTAGGCATCCAAAAGCAACATTTCGTCTCTAACTTTCATCTTAATGCTGCTCTTAACGCCTTAATAACACCGTCACTGAAAAGGCCCTCACAAAGTTATAGCGACATGACAATGAGCTTGAAGAGCAAATTAGTGCCCTCCACTCGGCGCTCTCGAATGCAAAACTCAGCTGCTCTCCAAATTAAAATCATACAAACAAATTGCTGCACACGCAGTGCGAAGTAAGACAACAACGCACAATATTTGCTTCACAACGGACAACGCAACCGAAAACAGTGAGAAACACACGACTGCCCAAACGAGCACAATTGCAGAACTATACAAAGACCGCTTCCACACTGCAGCCGCAGCGGCAGCCACGGCAGCCTTCGCCACATGCTTGGTCATGTGACCGATGTGACGACAGCAGATGACAGTATCATATTGCCACCTTGCGTAAGGTTGGATTGTGTTCACGGGCTGTTAAGCGCCGCGGTGTGAGTGCTTGGTGTGCACGTCGGCGTCAGACCCCGAACACTACAGTTCTACAAACAGCCACAGAGGGCGAAAAAATCGACCACGTGGCGCTGCTCAAGAAGGAGGCATAGTACGTCAATTAAAAACAGTTCCCCATTGAGCGCATTGTCTCCCGCTAGAGGTGCCGTAGTAAGCGCAATTTTAACCTACAAACTTTCTTTAACAATAACCGAAGCGTTTTTATTACATGACAAGGAGTACAAAATTATCATTCCTAATTTATATTGTACTCTTTATTAGCAACTATGATGCTTTTTGCTATTTTAAATGCAAGATAGCGCTCAGCATCATCGACCACCCGCGTGACCTCAGGCCTGGATTTAAAATTTTTACCGGTATGTTCGCGTTCATGGCAGGTACGGATTCTTTGGTCCGTACATCGGTTGTTTATTTAGTGCTAAAACCAGTTTATTGCGATTTGATATTTGTCGTTATATAACTTGGGGTGTAAGCCCGAAAGGTAGGTTTCAGTCTCAGTCATGAGCCATGTGCAACATGTCTGCATCGAAATGGGAGCCGGGTCCTGCTGCGACTGGGGACAGCAATACCGGTGAGTCGTTTAACATCGCTACTTCAATCGCTATGTAACTTATTCGTCTCAATAACTTACAGACGAAGGCAAATTACAAACTAGACTCTGCATTACATATGGCTGTCAGGAGCCTCCATTGCTGTTTCCGAAATAAACTTTCAATTGCAAGGCCATCATTATAAGCGCATTCACGAAAGAGAAAGCAATATCGGAACGCGCATCACATTTTTCATCTCGTAGTCGTAGCCATGGGTTACTGAGTAGCATTATCGATATATATATATATTTTTTTTCGAGTCTGCCAGCAACTTCTTTCGCTCACAGAACCGAATAACCCTTTGATAAACGGATGCTAATGTACTGAATTTAATGTATTAAACAGTTGCAGGCATGATAATTCATCCAGATTTTGTACCTGTTGGTTCCAAATGTTCTTGCTGTTCAGTTTGGGTTACCTCAGGACATTTTTGCAGTAGTGAAGCGGTGCATCACGTTCATGCACAAAAAGAATGCATCATTTCTAATAGCTTCATGTCTTTCATCTATTTGCTTGTGAAACCAGCAGCGTGATCTCTTCTAGTGTATAAACGAGCGCACAAATGTTCTCATTTCTGATCTTAATTACACTTAAGCTGTTGACATGCATTGTAGTTATGCAGACGTCAACTTTACGGAGAGTAACAATATTTATCTACCATGCTGCTTAAGCACTCTAGAACAAACAGTGAACATTTGCATGTGGTCTGTAGTCACAAACCATTACAATGTATATGTCGCACCTTTTCGCATTTTATATTGCAAAATTGTGCTTATTCAATTTCTGATGCAGTCAAAATTTCTGTTCCAGACATGCAGTAATGCACACTCTATGCACTAAACAGAAGCTGCTGCCTGCTACAACAAGGTCATTGTGTGGACTTTAGCAGCTACTACAAGGTAAACAACGCCTAGTTCAGAAATAAATATGCTTGATATATGCTGTATTGGCTTGCTAGTCTTGAGATACATGTCATTTGTTTCTAGCACATGATATGAACGTTTGTTCATGTTTAGAATTCAGAATAATTGGTTCAAACATAAAAGAATACACTACATGAGTTTGGATAATCTCTGCTGTATCTCATGTGCCACTGTTCTACCCCAACAGAGTCTGTGCCCAGTACGTCTTGGTCATCACGGGAGCCCCCATCTACACCAGCAGGAAGGGGCTGGAGCCGAGTTCGCAAGACCAGGAACAAAGAAGCCACTCCAGAAGTATTTGGATCAGATATCAAGTCTATGGACGACTGTTCCAAAAGTGAAAAGAGCCTCCGCCATCATTCCACCAGCACGGATATTGGCCCAGTCATCCAGATACCTCAACAACAAAAATTTTGCGTCTTCAGATGTACCTGCAACCACTGAACAAGAAGAGATGACGCTGGCCAAGAGTGTTCCGTCAGCTTACCCTTCCTTAGTGAGCTTCCTGGCCTTGCCGATTCGTGTCAAGTATAATTTTGTTTCAATGAATGCAAGCTTTTTCATTCCACATTTTTGTTAGAGATCATTCCTCTTCCTTATCCAAGCATTAAAGGTCAACCGGTTCTTTGCTCATATTTAATACCAGTCACTGTCTAGAAGCAAACATATCTGTATCAGTATTTTCTAGTGTACGTTGCCATGTGCAATTCCTCTCTTAAAATAGCTTATGCGGCATTGGCCTGTGTCTTGCATTACCCTTTACACTGTGTGATATGTAGCATTTAACTTTTCTTGATGTTTTTGGCTTTCAGTGCTTGCAAGGTAGAGTGGCTTCTTTCTTGAATGCAAGCTTTCTCATTCCCATATTGAATTCCTACTCTCATTCGGGATTGCTATCCTCGCTCGACAGCCTGTGTTTTTGTGCAAGCTACATTGAAGTGATTCATTGCAGAATCTGGTTTCGCTGCTCTCCGACTTGGTACTTGTCACCATGTTACGTTTCTCATATGTGGAAGCCTGTTCAGTTGCAATGCGAAACAGTCTCTCAAGGCAAGCACCTGCTGCTACAGTCCGCACAGTGACATAGACTGCGAATTTACACGCACCGTAGTTCCTGCTCCCCATTGCGTCCTTTCCTGCTGCTGCCATGTGCAAAGTTTGCTTGTGGCCTTCAATTATTTTGCGTCAACGGAGACCTTATACATGATTACATGGTTCTAAGTGTATGAAGTTGATATCCACATGTATGGAAAGACTTGCAAAAGTGGCTGCAAAATGGTGATGTCCACACAACCGACCATGCCCGTATTTAGAGAATGTGGGGCACCAATTGGGGCACCACTGATGTGTCTCTCACACTTAAGTGTGAGTTACACATTAGTGGTATGCGAAAGAACAAAAAGAAACATGCAAGTTGGAAAGGCGGTAACGCTAAAATGCCGGGCACTCCATGTCGCTGTGTTGGCTGCAGCAGCAGATGCTTGCGTCACCCGATTGCTTCGCAATGCAAGTTGCTCATCTTCAACGGCGACTGTCGGTGCAAACACGTGGGACACGCTGTCCAATCTGCTTGCGCTGCTGGTTGTTGCTTGTTACCAGACTACCATGTGCGACGAAGGCAAGCACTATGCCTACAGTCGGACGGTTGAACGTGCCGCAAGCCACCCCTGTGGCTCTATGCTCACTGTTTTCACGTGGATCGTAGCCAATGTATAGATTGAGCGTTATGTTAAGAGTATGCTGAAGTAATTAGATTGCAGAGTCTTGTTTCAATGTTGTCCCACTTGGTCATGGTTGCCGTGTTACATTTCTCGGATGTGGCGGCCTGGTCAGTTGCATTAGCCAACAACCTCTCGAGGTCAGCACCTGCTCCTACAGCCCGCACAGCGACACAAACTCCCTGTTTACATGTGCTGCGATTTGTGCTCCCTGTTTGTCCTTTCCTGCTGCAGCCGTGGGTAAACTGTACTTGTAGCCTTATTTGGCTGCGATTTGGCGTGAATGGCGACTATCATACATGATTACATGGTTTGAAGTGTATGATATCCATCGACATAGGTGGAAAGGCCTGCAAAATGGTGATTCCCACAGAACGAACCACGTCCATATTGAGAGCAGGTGGGGCACCAAGTGTGAGCGACACATTAGCGGCCATCAAAAGAACAAAAAGAAATGTGCAGGTAGGAAAGGAGGTAACGCTGAAATGCCGGGTAGTTCATGTCGCTGTGTTGGCTATGGCAGCAGGTGCCTCCGTCACCTGATTGATTCGCAGTGCAAGTTACGATGACTGTCAATGCAACCAGGTGGGGCAATGTCAATACCATGTGCGACGTAGGCAAGCACTGTGCCTGAAGTAGGATAGCTGAATGTACTGTAAGCGACCTGTATTGCGTGAATGCCCACTGTTGTCATGTTGATCTTAGCCAATGCGCATTGTATTGTCTGAACCTTATGCGGGGATTGAATGCAGAGTCTAATTTGATAATGGTCGCCGTGTTATGTTTCTCCGATGTGGCGACCTGGTCAGCTGCATGGGCAACAGTGTCCCGAGGTAACCGTCTGCTCCTGCAGTCCACACAGCGACGGACTCCCAATTTACACGCACCGTAATTGGTGCTCTCCCCATTCGACCTTTCCTGCTGCAGCCGCGACAAATTATGCTTGTGGGCCTTCATCGGCAAGAGGTGGCCCATATTGAGAAAGTGGGGCACCAAGTATGAGTTACACATTAGCGGCCCCCGAAAGAACAAGAAAAGCGTTCAGGTTGTAAAGGAGGTAACGCTGAAATGCCGACTAGGCTATGTCGCTGTGTTGGTTGCAACAGCAGATGCCTCGCGTCACCCGATTGCTTCGCAATGCAAGTTACGGCGACTGTCGATGCAAACAGGTGGTGCACTGCCCAATTTGCTTGCGCTACTGATTGTCGCTGGTTACCAGATCGCCATGTGCGACGACGAAAATGAGCAGTTTACGAGCTCGCGTTAACGGCTTCAGCGTATCTCGAAATACTAATTTTATTTCTGCTCTTATAGGAGAAGGTGCACTGCTTTTCTTCTGCCAATAAAGTCGCACGTCCTGTTCACTCACTTGTGGCTTGTTTGTATGGGCGTCAGTAGAGGCTCTGTAGTCTCCTGGTGATTAAAACGCAGCAGCTGAGGCATGCCGCAAAGCCAACGAGGCGAGCACGGCGCGTACCCAGCGTACGCAACCGGCATAAAACGGCCATATTGGTTATTGCACTAAAAAAAGCATTTCCGATGATGATGATGATGATGATGATGATGATGATGATGATGATGATGATGATATTGTGGCCAACCCTTTGTATCGGGTGGACGTGGCAACCACGCCCAAGCCAGAATGACGCTCTATTGCCTACCTATCGAGCAAAGCAGGCACAGGTAGGAAAAGGAAACAACACCAAAAGAAAGAAGATAAGAGGGGAGAATGCGCTACACTGATAATAAGCACTCACTGGGGTCCATCCTCAAGTGCCGCTCGCCATCATTCAAGGCGCCTCTTTGTCTCTGCGACTACGGCTCTGTCTATACCGCATGCACCGTCCTCTCTACTAGTCTGATCGAAACCAAGGGCAGCCTCCAGAGACAAAGCCTGCGCGGCAGATGGCCCGATGCCCTCACACCGTAGCACCACATGTTCATTGTTTTCGTCCGCTTTCCCGCACGCCCGACACCGCACATCACTGTTTATGCTTCGAAGGCGCACAAGTGTACGGAGCGCACCAGCTCTTGCTTCAAAGAGCAACCTACTCCCGAGGGAATTGTCTTACAGGTGCACCATGCCAATAGAGTTCTTATGACATCGGCACACAGCCAACGTCGACTTTGCTGCCATATTTCGTATCCAACGTGTTTCTTCTTCATCTTGTACTCGTTGCCGCGCCTGTTTTATCCAATCCGCCGGTGAGTTTGCACTGATAGGGGAGCGAAACAGGCCATACTTACTTTCTATGCGGTATAGGCGCCTCACCCACGGCGTGCGCATGCATGTCGCTGACAAGTAATCGAATACACGCCACGTCCACCGCTCCCGAGGCATGTCGAGCAGGCGGCCACGGTATGCGATTTTGCTGACCGCCTCCCAAGCCTCAAAGCTCGACCAGCCTAGGTCGCCCTGAATAGCCTCGTTGGCCACCGCACCATGGCAGCCGAGAGCTATCCGGCCAACCTCTCGCTGGCGTCGCTCCAGCCACTCCCGCGTGGGCGCCGAGATGCAAAGCACAGCATTCGCAAAGGTTAGCGCCGGTACATGGACGATTTTCCATAGGTCGCGGACCATCACAAACCGGTTGCAGCCCCACAGACATCGGCGACGAAGGATGCACTGCGCCCGAAGTGCTTTCTGGCGGAGGATGTCCTCTTGGTGGCCCCAGAGCTCCAGTTCACTTGATATTAGGACTCCCAAGTATCTGTATGTCGAGCACACCATCAGAACCTCGTCTCCCAGCCTAATTTCGCCCTCATCCATGCCTGGGCCCGCGAGGTGGACTATTGTAGATTTTTTGCAGTTAAAGCAGGGCCCAAGGCGATTTATCTCTGCTTGACAGAAGTTAATGAGCGCCTG
The DNA here is from genome assembly GCF_050947875.1 of Dermacentor variabilis. Lineage (NCBI taxonomy): Eukaryota > Metazoa > Arthropoda > Arachnida > Ixodida > Ixodidae > Dermacentor > Dermacentor variabilis. Next base: position 116,678,065 of record NC_134577.1, read on the forward strand.
TAGGTCCTGCGGGCACTCTGCCATCAATACAAGATCGTCAGCAAAGGCGAGACCAGGTAGTCTACACCTCTCATCCATGCCCATTTTATTAAGTTTTAGCTGGAAACTAAGACCACTGCTGAGAAGTTTGCGTTCTAGGTCGGCCACATACAGGATATATAGCAGTGGGGATAGAGGACATCCCTGGCGTAGTGCCTTCGTCACCTTGACAGGTGCAGATAGTGCATCCCCAAAGCGAGCAGTGGCAGTGTTGTTTCTGTACAGGCGCTGCACTATAGATAGTAATGTTGCCGGGATTTCCATTGCAGACAGGCAGTCAAAAAGTGCAGCGTGTGGTACACTGTCATATGCCTTTTCTACATCTAGAAAGCAGCACAGGAGGGAGCGCTGCTCTTTCTTGGCAATCGCCACACACTCACTAAGCACAAACAAATTGTCCTCTAGTCGTCGACCTGTACGAAAACCATTCTGCATTTCCATAAGCAAATGCCTTGCCTCTGCCCACCTACTTATCCACTCTCTTAAGATTCCCGCAAATAGCCTGTAGAGCACGCTAGTAACTGTCAGTGGGCGGTAATCTTCAATAAGATCAACTTGGCCTCCTTTCTTCGGCATAAACACCACACGGCCAAGCTGCCAGTCCCTTGGAATCGGCGCACCTTACCGTCCTTACCGGTCTCCTTACCGAAACCTTTTAGTACTCCTGCTGGCAGGCCACCCAGTCCAGCTGCTGTACGGGCACTGACATGTTTCAATGCACGATCAACTTCACCTTCGCTGACTTGCCACCGCACACCCGAACCCTCGTCTGGCAACTCCCTTGGAAAAGTCTCGTGTTCAGGAACATGGGATGATTCTCCTCCAGCTGCGGCCTCGCTTCCCTCTTCTTGGCCATATAAGCGGCGCAAGTGGGAGGTGAGATGTTTTTCAAGCTCTGTAATTGGTTCTCCGGTGACCGAATTTCGAAACTGAACTGGGGGTCTATCAGTCCAATCCAAGGACTGGACATATCGCCAGAACTTCTGCCCTGCAGATTTGCCTTCCGCTTTTAGAGAGGAAAATAGGTGAACATTATATTTGGCGATCTTTGACTGTATCAGCGTTTGCAGCTTGTGTTTGAGTTCAAGGTAGTGAGCCCAGGTAACCAAGCATGCCTCTTTGTCTCCCTTCTTGGCAAGGGATCGATGTTGGCGGTTGACCTCCCGGCGAGCTTTCCATGCGGCTTTCACTTCTGCATCCCACCAAGGTTTGCGCACTACACGTGTACCGCGCTTTTCCCACACCATATACCCTTGCATGACTGAGTGCAAGGCTGCCACAAAATCATCGTAGGTCTCAGTCCTAGTTCTCAGTGCACTCATCTCAAACTCATCCACGACATCTGGAGCAGCTCGGCTGGGCAAGTACTTGTCCCGTTTCTTTGGATACTAGGCATGAGGCACCAAGTTATTCGAGCAGCTGAACTCAAGTAGCAGTCTATTGTGGTCGCTGCCCAGACTGTATAAATCCTCCTCGTCAATGTCCATCGGCCTAAGAAGGTTGTTAAGGCTTGTTGACACCAGTGCATAATCAATGGATGTGGAGCTGCCGCGGGCACACCAGGTTACCTCGCCACGACAGTGTGGTCCCAGATTGGCCACAACTAGTTCCATTTCTTCGGACATTCGAAGCAAGAGGTGTCCGTTTCCATCTGTGAACACATCCAGTTCATTTATGTGCCCTTTAAGGTCACCCACAATGATGATCTGTCTATCTGCCGCCAACTTTCTTGCGTCCCTGAGGATGCGCTCCACCAGCTGAACGTTGGCCGTGTGCTGTTTGCTTTCGACTGACATACACCACACACACAGCGGTAGGCCTGCCCAGAACCTCCCCCAGGGCCCACACATGATCCACACCGTCACCATCTACACTTTACCACTGCATATCCTGATGCCATAGTAGCCCAACGCCACCAGCCTTCCGGTCATCTCCAGTTCGTTTCTTGCCTGCCCAATGCCATCCAAGATGCACAGGGGGGTGCTCCAGATCGCGGAGGTGGGTTTCTGTAACTGCACAGAGAGATATATCTTCTGCATTTAGCGCATTATATAGCTCTATCCGCTTCTGTTCCCGGCGCGCGCCATTCATGTTCAGGAAACCGACCCTGAAGCTCCTTTTGCGGTGATACCGGCCATGGCGTATAGTACTGGCCACTACTTGGCGTAGTGCCGGTGCCGTACTTGTTTCATCTGCAACTTTGGCCCTGCCATTTGGAGAATTACCTGTCCAAGGGCCGCCATAAATGGAGCTACTTCGGACGTGTTCATCCACGGTTGGTGCTTTGCAGCGGGGGTAGGACGCAGGCCTAAAGAAGCGCACAGTCTAGCAGGGGCGTAGCAGGGGGGGGGGGGCTTATGGGTCTTCAGCCCCCCCCCAGAAATTTTTTCGTGCTGTCCATGCACCGCCCACCCAAGCAATCCCCGGTGCCGAAAATCATTCTGACTTTTTCACGCTCGAAAAGACACTTCAGCGCGAACCTTGCGAACTCGGGCTGGATTTCGCGACCCGCCGTGGTTTCTCAGTGGCTATGGTGTTAGGCAGCTGAGCAAGAGGTCGCGGGATCGAATCCTGGCCACGGCGACCGCATTTCGATGGGGGCGAAATGCGAAAACACCCGTGTACTTAGATTTAGGTGCACGATAAAGAAACCTGAAATTTCCGGAGTCCTCCACTACGGCGTGCGTCACAATCAGAAAATGGTTTTGGCACGTAAAACCCCACAAGTTAATTAAATATTTTGGATTTCGCGGCAGCGCCCATGCACCGGGAGTCACATAACGCCAAGCAGCCCCATACGAGCACAAAGTTTCAAGGGCGTTTTGATGGCGAACGGGCTCGCCACGGCATCTTGTGGAGACTGCGGAGTCTACGCAGCGCGTGGATGTCAATTCCGAAATTTATGGCTATAAGGTTCTCATAAACTTTTGATGTGAAAGGTACATTGACATTTCCAAAGTTGTGCTTTAGATTTCCAATTGCGGAACTTTATGGGTTTTATGTTACTGTAAATATTGGACGGCAAAGGTACATTGACTTTTCTAAAGTCCTACATCGGTCTATACAACGAGACTAGCCAAATCAACACACTATCAGACAAGTTGAAAAAGCCAACAGCGAGGTCGGATGAGACGAAGCGTTGTGGCGATTCACCTGTGCCGTCATGACACATAAAAAAAATATCAACATTCCTTTTGCGCCTACGCCAAAGCATCCATGTCAGGACACTAAAGTCAGCCAAGGTAACTACGTTCTTATTTATTTTTTCTACTTCGACTTTTATTCGCTAGGACACATTGAGCACCTTCAATTTTTTTGTCCTCGCTACCCTACCCGCGGGCTGCCAGAGGCAGCCAGAGCGCATGCGTTTTTCTCGTGTTGCCACAGAACACTTAAACAAACTGGTGTTACCCTGAACACCGCGCGGCGCACTTCGGTGCGCGTTCGCTTTTCTCTGGCCGAGTGGATTTTCGCCTCGCAGAGTTTTGGGCACTTTCTGGCTAGCAGACGAGAAAAACTATCGTCGCTCGCCGCCATCACTGTGGGGACTCGGCGAATTGCACCGCGTTCGCTTGAGCGCAACCTCTCCGGAAGGTCTTGTCTTGCCAGTGTAGGATACCGAGCAGTATGCGTATGGTTCTCGGTGGACCAAGCGTCTCACGTCTTCTTCGATATTCTTTTGGTAGCTACATTAGGTGCCCAAAGTAAGCATTTGATTGTGGCCAACGTACTTTGCGCTTTTTCATTTCGGTGCCGCGGCCTTACAAAAGAAAAAAAAAAGACGTTGTTAAGGCGCAGCGAATTGTTGTTTGGTGAAAGTTCGATTTTGTTACTTTTTCTTTTGCGGACCGTAATGGGCCACGGAACGCTTCAGTTGCCGGATAGTTTTATTATATAGTATTGCGATAGCAAATATATGGAGACTCCATGCGCATTCCTGCCGTCGCCCTCATGTTGTCCAAGGGCGACAACATCGTGACCGCGCACCGCATGTTTTATGTGCGAGTGAAAGCGTAGGCTGGAATGGGTGAGACGACGATGTTGGCTCAGTCTTGTGTGCGCAAAAGGGAAAAGCGGGGAGCAAACGCGCCGCCTTCCGTCGTGCGCGATACATCGAGGGGAGTGGATGGAATGGGGGTGGGATCTAGGATTCTGTGAATCTCTGATTGCGTAACATGTTTATTTGCCTTGTTTGACGCATTGTATACTGTGACTTTTTTCAGATACGTATATTGGAGACTTACACGTATATTTACATATCTTGTTGCGGGGTTTTGTGTATACGTGCAGTGAACTTTGTTTCCAGTGACACTTTTTTGCCTTTTATCAAGCTGTATCTTCGCATTTGTATATTCCATTGTATATTCGCATTTCTAATGTACGAAGGCGAGTAAAATGAAAGTGAGCCAATTCACCCAGCGCAGTAATTGTTCGGTCCATTATCTGCGAGGCACGCACGTGACACAGAGGCATCTATTACAAAAGTGACACGCAGGTGTGAGTATCAAGGTTGTTTAATGCTCTCATGCGCTGGGTTCAACATGGTTGCGCGACATAATGGACGCTCTAGAAGTTGAGCAGCGTGGTGTCCTGAGGTTTTTGACACCTGAAGGTATTTCCCAAAAAGAAATTAGTCGCTGTATGACTGCCGTGTACGTTGAACATTGCATTAATTGGCCACTGTGAAACGTTCGAGCAAACGATTCAAAGAAGGACGTGAAAGTTGCAAAGACGATCCAAGACCGGGCCAAACCCATCGTGCAATCACCCTTAACAAAATTGGGAAGGTTGTAGAGCTGATGAGGCAAGAACGGAAGATAAGCATCGATGAACAGGCATAGCGTGTGAACATCAGTCACGGTTACGTTCACGCCATAATTAATGAACATCTCGGTTATCCGCTCTTGTGTGCGCAATGGATCCCTAAGATTTTGAACTACGGCCAGAAGACGGAGAAGTGCTGCCTTTACTCATCTGCTCCTGTATTACAATAAGGGTGACGACTTCTTGTCGCCAATTGGGATCGGGGACGAACCATGGTGCCACTTGTACGAACCTGAAACACGACAGCAAAGCTTACAGCGGAAACATTCGAATTTACCACCCCCAAGAAAGGAAAGGCCGTCATCTCCGCCGGGAAGGTGTTGGCTTTTTTTTCAATCGTCATGAGCCATTACTGATAGAATTTGCTAAATCTTGAGAGACTATCAATTTGTTTCGTTATTATAAAACGCCAGATCAGCTGCGTGTCACAATCAAGAACAAACTACGTGGAAAATTGACGAATGGGGTCATCTTGATCCACGACAATGCCGTCCACACGTCGCTGATGTGGTTAATACAAAACTGGCAATGTTCACGTGGGAAGCACTGCAACATCCGCCATACAGCTCAGACCTGTCGCCTTGCGACTTCCACTTTTTGGAGCATTTGGAAAGAAACCGCTCAAGCGAACCAGATTCGTGTCGGATGATGACGTGAAAGAGTCAGTTGCAGACTTTTTGAAGCAGCAACCCAAGAAGTTTAATGAGACGGGAATCACGCGACTCGTTAGACAACGGGACAAATGTCTGAATCATCATGGAGACTACCTTTAAATGAGGTGCCCCGTTTGTCATATATTCGCAGTGGCTGACTTTCATTTGCCTTGCCCTCGTTTATGTTGCAGGACTCGTGCTTTTTATACTTGCTCTCTGTTGCGGCTATAATTTCGGTGCAATTACTCACTATACACGACCGCTGACAGCTGCTCCTGCGTAATACACTGGAACAAATGACAGCGTCATTGAGATTTTTCACTGGCCGTTGCATATGTACAAGAATCTAAACAAGGTTCTTGAATGACAAAGTTTCATTACCATATTTGTCCTCAGCTTGTTAATTTCATGGCCTTTACATGTTTCATATCAGCGGCATGCACTGCCTTGCTCGAACTGGTTTCGAACTGATATAGTTCTAAAGTTCATGTGATATTTTATTTACTTATTAAATAGAGAAAAAACATGGAAGCATTGATATCGGTTATTTTGGGCACAATTTTTGACACATACAAGTATATTCTTTTATGAAAAAATACGTGTTTTACTTGTTTTCACAGTGCGTAGGGATCAAGAATTCGTTTGCAGCATCTTTAGCAATGATAATGAAGTTATTATTCATGTATTTGATCCCCAGACATATTTTTTAAGAGGAAGCTTTAGCTCGCACCCAACTCCGACGCGGCTTATTCAAATACATGTAAAACACAGAAACGCTATTCTGTGATAACCCCCGGATCGCTTTTAATGAAATTGGTTGCATTTGAGAGAGAAAGTTAAATTCTATTGTCTGTTGGAAGCGCAATTTCGATTTAGGGCCTGAACTTCGTTTAAATATTTTGAAAAACTCGAAAGTGCCCCCCCCCCCCCCTCGCCAAAAATAGAAGCACGACGTTTACAAACAAATAGATCTGCATCAAGCACACATGTCGCTGTTCAGTAAACGGCATCTGTTATAACAGTCAAAGCGGACAAACTTGGTGTGTCAATTCGTATCTTACGTGAATTGCTTACGCTGTGTACAAGGATTCCGCGAAAGCCGTATTTCCATAATGCTAAATTTCTTGAGATTCGCGTGTAGCAGAGAAATTTTGTCCGCTGTAGGTGTACTGTTAGGTGCCATTCACAGAATTCTGATATCATTTTTCATTGCTTAGTTATATAGTTTTAAACTTTATATTTTATATTTCTGAAAATTTGCGATCTTGGTGAATATTTAAGAAAGAATTGACAACGTAAATGAAATATTCGAAACCAACAGTCACTAGAATTTAAGTTTTCCTTTTAAATGCAAGAAACCTCGTCAAATTTGGTGCATTGGTTGCCGAGAAAAACGAATTCTCCTTCTACTTGTATTTAGATACGTGCACCCGAGCTAGCTAGACGATAGTAGAAGAGAGAATAGCCTAGAGGAATTCGAAATCCCACAGGTAACGCCAGAAGAAGTAAAGAAAGCCTTAGGAGCTATGCAAAGGGGGAAGGCAGTTGGGGAGGATCAGGTAACAGCAGATTTGTTGAAGGATGGTGGTAAGATTGTTCTAGAGAAACTGGCCACCCTGTATACGCAATGCCTCATAACCTCGAGCGTACCGGAATCTTGGAAGAACGCTAACATAATCCTAATCCATAAGAAAGGGGACGCCAAAGACTTCAAAAATTATAGACCGATCAGCTCACTGTCCGTTGCCTACAAAGTATTTACTAAGGTAATCGCAAATAGAATCAGGAACACCTTAGACTTCTGTCAACCAAAGGACCAGGCAGGATTCCGTAAAGGCTACTCAACAATAGACCATATTCACACTATCAATCAAGTGATAGAGAAATGTGCAGAATATAACCAACCCTTATATATAGCTTTCATTGATTACGAGAAAGCGTTTGATTCAGTCGAAACCTCAGCAGTCATGGACGCATTACGGAATCAGGGTGTAGATGAGCCATATGTAAAAATACTGGAAAATATCTATAGCGGCTCCACAGCCACCGTAGTACTCCATAAAGCAAGCAACAAAATCCCAAATAGAGAAAGGCGTCAGACAGGGAGATACGATCTCTCCAATGCTATTCACAGCATGTTTACAGGAGGTATTCAGAGACCTGGAGTGGGAAGAATTGGGGATAAAAGTTGATGGAGAATACCTTAGCAACTTGCGATTCGCTGATGATATTGCCTTGCTTAGTAACTCAGGAGAACAATTGCAATGCATGCTCACTGACCTGGAGAGGCAAAGCAGAAGGGTGGGTCTGAAAATTAATCTGCAGAAAACTAAAGTAATGTTTAACAGTCTCGGAAGAGAACAGCAGTTTACGATAGGTAGCGAGGCACTGGAAGTGGTAAGGGAATACATCTACTTAGGGCAGGTAGTGGCCACGGATCCGGATCATGAGACTGAAATAACCAGAAGAATAAGAATGGGTTGGGGGGCGTTTGGCAGGCATTCTCAAATCATGAACAGCAGGTTGCCACTATCCCTCAAAAGGAAAGTGTATAACAGCTGTGTGTTACCAGTACTCACATATGGTGCAGAAACCTGGAGGCTTACGAAAAGGGTTCTGCTGAAATTGAGGACGACGCAACGAGCTATGGAAAGAAGAATGATGGGTGTAACGTTAAGGGATAAGAAAAGAGGAGATTGGGTGAGGCAGCAAACGCGGGTAAATGACATCTTATTTGAAATCAAGAAAAAGAAATGGGCATGGACCGGACATGTAATGAGGAGGGAAGATAACCGATGGTCATTAAGGGTTACGGACTGGATTCCAAGGGAAGGGAAGCGTAGCAGGGGGCGGTAGAAAGTTAGGTGGGCGGATCAGATTAAGACGTTTGCAGGGACAACATGGCCACAATTAGTACATGACCGGGGTAGTTGGAGAAGTATGGGAGAGGCCTTTGCCCTGCAGTGGGCGTAACTAGGTTGATGATGATGATGACCCGAGCTAAAGCTTCCTCTTAAGGAGGAGACCGAGCTGCAATGTGAGCCCCCCCCCCCCACCCTCCGAACGAAATTTCTGGCTACGCCACTGATGCACGTACGCTGCTGTGCATGTCTTGGTGGCCAGCATGGATGATGACAATCGCCTCTGGGGCGCTCCAAATGTCAGTCGACGCATCCGCCTCAGTGATAACTTCCTGTAATGTAGCATCTCTGTTTGTACGAAATTTCACGAGCCTGCTCCTCTTTGTAATCCGCAAAACCGCATATTTCATTCGGTAGGCGTTTCCGTCGCCGAGCACTAACGCCTGTCGAGGTTCCATTGCCTGCGGGCAAGCCACGTCGTTGGTGTTCGCTTGGGAAGGAACAAGCTTTTCGGGAGACGACGCAGTAGGCAGCCTCTGGGGCGACTGCTTTCGTTTCTGGTTGTTTAATTGTACGTTCCACCCCTCGTCATCTTCGGGCTCGTGTCCTTCCTTTTCTTTCTTTTCTGGGATGTCGGTGGTCTGGCTCTCGTTCATGTCACTGTTGTGGGCAATTTGCTCCAACGTCGTGGAGGATCCCGGCACTCCATTCTGCCCAGATCCCGTTGCCGAGGCTTCGTCGGTCGGTGTTTGGTCGCACCGTCTGATAGTATGCCGGCCTAGGGACACCCGTCTTAGTCCTTCCATTTGAGTCTCTAGCATTTGTCTTTTTCTTCGGTGAGCTCCGTGAGCAGTGTCCGCCTTTCAGTAGCAGCCTTGACAATTTCTTCCTTACATTCTGCATTTACATTCTCCAAGGCTAGGTGCAAACTCTCCGTTTCGCGCTTCATCAACCCAACGCGAACTCTTCCCTCAAAATCCTAAGCGCCGCGCATTTGTAGCACATCAACGACGCCGCTGTCCCCGCCTCCTCGACAGTCTCGAATGGTGTGCTCGCAAGCTTGACCCAGTCTTCGCATACCGAACACATCACCCACCCAACGACGGGAGCACATAGAATAAAGAACGACTTTAGAGAAGGGAAACTGTACCTTCCGCAGTGGTTCGAAAGTAAGCAGCGGCAGCGCATGGAACTTACCTAGGTGGACGCCAGATGACGCGGCTAAAACAGGAAGCGGAAATGCGCATTTTTTAGGGCATTATTTAATATGGCCGCTTTTTGCCGGTCGTGTACGCTTGTATCCGCTCGTACGCGCCGTACTCGCCCCGCCGGCTATGAGGCATGCCTCGATGCCTCGGCTGCCGCGTAGCCGATGCGTTCTAATTGCCAGGAGACTAAAGAGCCTCTACTGACGGCCATACAAACACGCCACAAGTGAGTGAACAGAACGTGCGACTTTATTGGCAGAAGACAAGCAGTGTATACATTCTCGTGCAATAGCAGAAATAAAATTTGTATGTCGAGATACGCTGGAATCTTTGACGCGAGCTCGTAAACGGCTCACCGTCGTCGTCGCACATGGCGGTCTGGTAACGAGCAACAACCAGCAGTACAAACAGATTGGACAGGGCATCGCACCTGTTTGAACCAACACTTGCCGTTGAAGATGAGCAAGTTCAACTGCGTAGCAGTCGGGTGACGCAGGAATCTGCTGCCGCAACCAACACAGCGAAATGGACTATCCGGCATTTCAGCGTTAACTCCTTTCCAACCTGCATGTTTCTTTTCTGTCGAGGGCCGCTAACGTGTGGCTCACACTTAGTGTCCCACATTGTCTCAATATGGACAAGTCGCTTTCGTGGGCATCGCCTTCATGAGCCACTTTTGCGGGCCTTTGCACCCAACCTCACACACTACGGACCATGTAAGCACGCATGCCGGTTTGTGCTTAATTGCGGCCAAGAAAGGCCACAGGCAAAATTTCACCATGGCTGCAGCAGGAAAGGCTGAACGGGGAACACGAATCACGGTGTGTGTAAATTGGGAGCCACTGTCGCTGTGTGGACTGGAGGAGCAAATGCTTACTTCGAGAGACTGCTTCCCAATGCAACTGACCTGGCCGCCATATTCGAAAAACATAACACGGGGACCGTAACCAAATAAGATAACAGCGAAATTAAACGGCAGTCAGTCAATGCATGAGGTTCAGAGAATACATTATACATTGGCTACGAACCATATGGCAACAGTGAGCATTCACATACACGGGTCTCTTAGGATACATTCAGCCGCCTACTTACAGGCATAATGCTTGCCTTCGTCGCTTGTGCTGGTCTGGTAACGAGCGACAACCAGCAGTACAAACAAATTGGACAGGGCATCGCACCTGTTTGAACGGACAGTTGCCGTTGAAGATGAGCAACTTCCATTGCGAAGCAGTCGGGTGACGCAGGCATCTGCTGCCGCAGCCAACACAGCGAAATGGACTATCCGGCATTTTAGCGTTAACTCCTTTCCAACCTGCACGTTTCTTTTCTGTCGAGGGCCACTAATATGTGGCTCACATTTGGGGTCCCACTTTGTCTCAATATGGACAAGCCGCTTTCGTGAGCACCACTTTCGGCAGCAATTTTTGCGGACCTTTCCACCCATACGGCTAACAACTTCATACACTTCGAACCGTGTAAGCACATATGCTTGTCGCCGTTCTGAGCAAATCATGGCCGAGGTAGGCCACAAGTACAATTTGCTTATGGCTGCAGCAGGAAAGGCTGAACGGGGAGCACGAATCATGGTGTGTAAATTGGGAGTCTATGTCGCTCTGCGAACTGCAGGAGCAAATGCTTACCTCGAGAGACTGCTTACCAATGCAACTGACCAGGCCCCCACATCCGAGAAATGTAACACGGCGACCACAACCAAGTGGGGCAGCAAAACCAGATTCTGCAATCAATCATTCAGTGTAGCTTGCGCAAAGACCCTGGCTATCGAGGAAGAACAGCAATCATCAACGAGACTAGGAATATGGAAAATGAGAAAGCTTGCATTCAAGAGAGAAGCCACTCTGCTCTGCAAGCAATGAAGGCCAAAAACATCAATAAAAGTAAAATGGTGCATAGCAAACGGTGCATAGGTTAATGCATGACACATGTCGATGTTGCATCAGCTATTTCAGTAGAGGAATTGTGCATGACAACATACGCTAAAAGGTACTGCTAGAGATTTGTTATGCTACTAGACACTGACTGGCATTAAGTATCAGCGAAGAATCGGTTAACCTTTATGTTTGGATGAGGATGAATGATCTCTAACGAGAATGGGCAATGAAAAAGCTTGCATTTATAGAAGAAAAATTGCACTTGGCACAAATTGAATTGACATAGCCAGGAAGCTGATTAAAGGGACACTAAAGCGAAACAATAAATCGGTTTAGACTAATGACGCATTGTTTGAGAACCCAGCAGGCAGTCATTTCAAAAAAATAGTTGGATTATTACATGAGAAAATGAAGGTCCAAGTAACAGTACTTGAATTTCGCGGAAATTCCAGCGCCGTTACGTCAGCGTGACGTCAGGAATTCTAAAGTATGTTTTCGCATTTGGGCCGCGTTGGCAGAATAAAGGTTCCAGAAACTTGCTATGATTAATATTTGGTTCCTTTAGAACACAATGAAGTCAATCTGTACCGCTATATATAATTAGTAGGCCCTAGAAGACGCCATCGAAATCCAGGACGTCACAGCCCCCAGGCGCAGCAACTTAAGTAGGCGCCGCCACCCGTATTTCATTCTTGCACTTTTTCTGGCTTAGCACACGTCTTATCGTTGTAAGAGTGGTGGTTTTGGTGTTGTAGAACGGTAATTTACTGATGCAGAAGAAATCATTTTTAACTTTAGTGTCCCTTTAAGGGCAAACTGACGGAACTCTTTTTGGCAGCGTCGTCCGTGCTTGATCAGAAGTTGCAGGTGCATCTGAAGACGAAGAATTTCTGTAAAGTCCTTTTTGAGTTACCAGGATGACTCAGCCAATTTGTCCGTACTGGTGGAATGGTGGCTGAAGCTCTTTTGTCTTGACACAGTGCTCTGCAGACTTGATATCTGATGCAAATTCTTCTGCATGCGCTTTGTTCGTGGTGTAAAAGCCTTGCAAATTCGGCTCCAGCCCCTTTCTGTTGGTATGGATAGGAGCTCCTGTGATGACCAAGATATGCTTGGCATGGACTCTGTTGGGGCAGAACGGTGACATATGAGATACAGCACAGATTAGCCAAACTCATGTGTGTTTTCTTTTATGTTCGAACCAATTATACTGAACCATAAACATGAACAAACATTCATTTCTGCAGTAAACAAATGACGTGTATCTCAAGACTAGCAAGCCAATACAGCATATGTCAGGCATATTTATTTCTGAACCACATGCTGTTCACCTTGTAGTAGCAGCCAATGTCCACACAATGGCCTTGTTGTAGCAGGCAGCAGCTTCTGTTAAGTGTGTGGAGTGCATTGCTTTATACTGGTGCCATCCTCATTACTGCATGGCTGGAATAGAAATTTTGACTGAATCAGAAATTGAAAAAGCACAATTCTGCAATACGAAATGCAAGAAGGTGTGACATATATATTGTAATGGTTTGCGACTACAGAACACATGCAAATGTACCCTGTCTGTGCTAGGGTGCTTAAGCAGCACGTTAAATAAATATTGCTATTGACCATAAATTTACGTCTGCCTAACTATACAATGCATGTAAACAGCTTAAGTATTATTAAGATCACAAATGAGAACACTTGTGCGTTCATTTATACACTGGAAAAGATCACACTGCTGGTTCCACAAGCAAATGCATGAAAGTCATGAAGCTATTAGAACTGATGCATTATTTTTCTGCACGAACGTGATGCACCGCTTTACTACTGCAAAAATAAATGCCCTACGGTAAACCAAACTGAACAGCAAGAACATTTGGAACCAGCAAGTACGAAATATGGGTGAATTATCATGCTTGCAACTGTTTAATACATTAAGTTCTGTACTTTCACTTCATTTTACCAAAGGATTATTCGGTTTTGTGGACGAAAGAAGTTGCCGGCGGACTCGAAAAAATAGTTTAATATGTATATTGATAAGGCTACTCAGTCACCTACGACCACGGCTACAATAAGATGAAAACTGGTTGTGTGTGTATAACGACAGCCTCGCAAGTAAAGGTTTATTTAGGAACAGCAACTGGAGATCGTGACTGCCCGTATGTAATGCAGGATAACTGCATTAACTTGTGCCCACCTGGAAGTTAATGAGACGGATGTTATATAACGATTCAAGCAGCGGTGTTAAACGACTCACCGTTATTGCCGTTGTCAGCCGCAGCAAAATCCAGCTCCCGTTTCGATGCAGACGTGTTCCGAATGGCTGACGACCGAAACCCAACTTCTGGGCTTACATGTCCGCTTGCAAACACGTAACTTCACGCCAAGTTAAATAATGCGGGACATCGAAGCGCAATAAACTAGCTTTAGCAAAAAAGAAGCAACCAGTCTGAGTGCACGAACGAATGAATCCGTGCCGCCATGCACTCGAAAATACCGGTAAAAATTTTAAATCCAGGCCAGTGGTCACGTGAAAGAACGATGATGCTGAGCGCTATTTGCGTTTATATTGACGAAGAAACAATAAACTTACTAACAAAGAGTACAATATCTAATGAGCAATGATAATTTTGCCCTGTTTTTTATGTAACAAAAATGTTTCGGTAATTGTAAGAGAAACTGTGTAAAATAAAATTGCGCTTATTACGACGCCTCTACCGGGAAATGTTGGAACTAACGTAAGCATCCCGAAGTGATGCTTCTACGTTGGCTTTGTTAGCAGCGGCGCGCGGTCGATTTTTTCGCTCTCTGTGGCCATTTGTTGAACTTGAGAGTGTGCTACGCCTTGCGCGCCGATGAACCACGTTGTCCACCACTAGTGCGCAGCTAGCACACCACAGATATGGTGGCTAGAAAGGGGAGGTGTGATGACCGCGGCGCCCTTCCCATAGAGAAGGGTGATCCCATTGTGCGTGACCGCCGCTAGGGCAATACAGAGCGCTGCCGCCCGGGGCGCCGTCAGCATTTCCGCGGAGACGGCGGAGAGAAGGCAACGAGTACGGCTATACAGCGCTTGGGCTCCGGATTTTCACGGTTTTGCTGCAGATTGTTGCGTGTGCTGCTTATTTATGACTGCTGTGGGCTGAATAAGATGCCTTCAACTTCAAAGAAAAAAACTCAGAGGTGTTGCTTCGTGCCAGGGTGCGATTCTGGTTACAAATCTTGTTCAGAAAAAGTGTCCCTTTTCCGTGCGCCTACTTGCCAAGACTTGTTGAAGTGGGCGCGTGCCATTACAAGGGCCGACAAGCCGCTGCAGGAAAATTCAGCTGCTTGCGCAAAGCACTTTGGCGCAAGGTATGTGGTTCTACCATGTTAACGTATGTATAGCAGGCCAAATCTTTAGCTAGCTCATCTAAATGCTGTTTTTTTTCTCCTTTCCAGCGCGCTACGACGGAACGAACTTGCGAAACAGTCGATGGTAACTCATGCTCACAAAGTTCGTGAAGATAGTGTAGTCATTTGTTAGGTGCTGGCGCACAGCAAGTTACCACTCACGCAGCCTAGTCAAAGATTTGGGCGGCTATACCTTACTGCTTTTAAAACACGTGGTACAAACACAAACAATGCTCTACAGCTGAAGTACGAGTAAGATGCACTCCTGGAAAATGAGAAGCAGAATGATGTATTCCCCATGGAGGCTGTTGAAGTGGCCGTGGACCATGCGGACTATGTTGAAAAACGAAGCGATGCTCGCGTTGCAGCTACGTGGCCAGGAAGCGTGTTCTCTCAACTAGCTGTGCAGCATGCAGGGATGCCTACCTTGTGCTGAGAGACTGTGTCCCAAAAGAACTCGCAGCTGATGCCTGCAGAGAGTGGGACTTGGGTGGGCTTCTATACCCGTTGGAGTCACTGTATCGTCTGATTGAAGCTTGAAATGAGGCTGACATATGAATTTAGCAAAACGCGTCTGCATTCTAAAGCTGCTTTCAGCATACTCGAGAAAGTGAGCACAAATGTGCCACAAATTGGTTGTGGGGAACATTGCCTGGAACTTACAAAATCAGGGGTCAGGTTTTTCTGCCTTACCAGAATTCACTTTCTTTTAAAGAGCCTCAACCAGGAAATGAATGAGAAAAAAGGCAAAAGAACAAAGCCTTGCGTGATGCGAAGCAAGCAGCAGAATTGGTGAAGTACAGTCTGCTTTATGCAATAAAGTTTGCTTGTCCAGAAACATGTTGCTTTTGTATATCTGGTTTTTGAATTGCAGTGAGAATGAAATGACTCCAGGACGTTGCACTACAAGGTATGTCATGATTTAATGCTGATTTGGCAGGTGTAAACCAACTTAAACGCTTTCGTACGTAATAACACCCACAACTAAAAAAAAAAACTTGTGGCAACACTAAACATCCCGGGTGATCCTAGCAGTTATCGCGTTGACCTCGGGGAAAAAATACGATTGCATATAACTCGTGCAAAGAGCATTATACGATAAGCTCCCCGCTGATTTAGTGGCTTTAATATGGAATTTCAAAAATGCCTGCTCGCTTTCTGCCAGCAGAAAACTTGGTTGTGTTACCCCGTATTCGAAAACAGCATGATAACCGTAACCCAATACAATCTTTGCGGTGTTTAAAGGACTGCAGTATCAGCTAAAATTTATAAAAATCAGCAAAATGCGTTTCCACTACAGCATTCTCACTGCACACACAGAGGACGGCCGCGCGAGCTGACGGCGCCCCTGACGACAGCGCCGCCCTGCGGCATTCACGCGAACGGTGGCCAGTTTTTCTTCGCCGGTCATCACACCTCCCCTTTCTAGACACCATACCACAGAGTCGGTCGTTGTTGCGCAAGTTGTCCGCTTCCTGTTTGAGTAGCGCCATCTTTCGGGGTCCCTGCTAAGTTCCATGCGCTGCGGCTTTTTATTTTCTAACCCCTGTGGAAGGAACAGTTTCCCTGCTCTAATTTGGTTCTTTATTATATAAGTCGGCATGTCGTGCGCATTGTGCATGTCGCACAGAGCCAGACGCCGCCCTCTCTTTCGTTATTCTTTCGCGCGCTGGCTCGCGTGCTCGATATGCCGCTCCGACTCAAACCGGAGCAGTGAGCTGGCCGTTCCTGTAGTGCATTTCGCAGGCCTTTCATTTCGGACGCCGTCAGTGCCGCATCATTGTGGTCAGACGATCGGCGCGTCTGACCGTGCGTGCTCACACCAAGCTATGCGCCCCCAAGCGTGTCGAGACCATACCGTTGAGTCCCGTGAATATTAAAGCGAATAGCTTACTGTCTCCGGCTTTTTGATGCTTGTTAAGAGGTCAGTGGTCGGTCGTAAGTACTGTTGATGTGCAAGGAGCACGTTCGTTCGTTCTTTAGCTCTCTCGCCAATTATGTTTCGCCCGCTCTCTCTCGTTCTTTCGTTTGCTCGCTCGTTTGGGCAATTCGCTTGCACTGACATTAATCGACGGTGGTTTCTGCAGATTGTTTTTGTATACATTGTGCTAACAGTATAATTCATTGCAACACTTTCTGCAAAGCACCGTTCCTACAGTAACGGATGTACCGCTGCATTCCTTCAGTGCCATCGAAAGTGATGTTCGCTCTTTATCTCGATCCCTTTATTCATCCGTAATAAGCCTTATAAATACACCGCATGAAAATGCTTACAAAATGGAACAAGAGAAAGACTAACATGCCATCGGTAAAATACATCTCATTGTGTAAGAAACTGTGAAAAAAAAACGCGTAAAAAGTAAACAAATAAGGTCTGGCACTGCGCTCAGTGTGTAGCAGCTCTTTGAATTTTGCTGCGTATCCTGCAGTGCCTACGTGCGATGGTAAGTTGTTCCATTCTACGATAGTGCGCAGCGTGAATACATTTGCAAAACGATGAGAGCGACATATCGATCGTTTGGCATTTGCATTAATGGTCATGACGAAGACATTACTGCAGGGCACTGAGAGAAATCATCAGAAAGAATTGAATGATGATAAAGTTTGAAGTTTGATGACAAAACTATTTAAGTAGAGGATTCGCTGTCAGAACAGCGCTAACAACCGCGTGGTCTACTGACTGGCAGCGCTCCTCCGTAGTCGATATGGAGCCGTTGTCCGCGTCGCGAAGAGCGGCTTCAATGTTACTGCACTCACGCACCATTCGTTCGAGGCCTGTTGCGGTGTCAACTTCGTTTGCAATCGTTCGTCTCTTCTGACGTGAGGTAAACGCCACAAAAGGCTTCTTTTTCCAAGCCGAACTCATGGTCATGCGGTGCGAATACAGCAGCAATTGAAACAAGTGCCGCTTCATGAATGGAGAATTCTCCCACCAAGAACGGCGCCGTCGAAAACCCAGCACGCTACCTGAAAAGGTACAGCCAGACTTATGAAAGCGTTTTCAAAACGTATTCACCCCTCGTTTTTAACCTATCCTGCTTGCGACGTTTTTAATGCGTCGCGTTTGGTCAAAATCTGTTTGAGACGTTGAATCTATTAATACGACGTTTTGAAGACTTTGTGTGCTACCTGGGGTATCACTCAAATGAAAGCGACTTTAGAACTGAAAATATGTCTTCGATTATTCATTTTTATTTAAAAATATATATGGCGGCAGCTGGTCACTCAACGTGCTAAAGGTTAATAAGTAAACAGGTTATTTTCAGAATTTCTGCATCACAAATTAGCTCACACAAGTGCCAGGAGGCTTCCTTACTGTTTATCTGCCTACTGTGAAGCTTTCATCGCAAAATACGTTTTGGTAGGTAATATACCGTGAAGCGAGTATTAAACTGTACTATATATCGTGCAGCATGCAGTCACAGGTTGTTTTCTGGAAAAGAGCAGAAATTTTTTTCTTCTACATAACGTGTGGCGCCATTTGCGAGGCGGCACGCGTTGTCTAACCGTGGTGAACAATCCAGGAGGAAACCTGGTCGACGACCGTCAGCCTCATTCGTTCGCGCGCTCAGATCCCGACCTCGGGCGACGAAGAGGCCGCCGAGGCGTGGCTGGGGGACCCGCTGCTGCACGAGGTGCTGCACAGCCGCGCGCTGACCGAGCGCACGCGCGTCCTCGAGTGGGACGAGTACGCGGCCAAGGCGCTGCCCGAGGACTCGCGCATACGCCGGGGCAGCCCGGGCCTCCTGCTCGTCGGGGGCATCGACCCGCGCCTGCCTCACCAGGTCTCGACGGGTAGGCGACACGACCTTCGAGGGCCCGTGCTGGGGCGTAACAGGAGGAACTTGCAAAACAAAACAAAAGCTAAGCTAATTTTTGAACGAAAATAAATCTCGGCCAGCGAGCAAGTGAAGGCCAACGATTGAACTTCCGCCTCATAGCACGGTAGCTCAGTTTTCTAACCACTAGACAGCAATGTTATTTTTCGGTTTTTTTTTACTTAACGAACAATTACGCACTGCTAAAATGCATCAGATCTATTGTGGTTGACGTGTGTTAAAACTTCCTTAGCACTACCAAATCATCAGACAGGGTGATTCGCTCTGGCGGAATGCGTTTATTCCTTAACATCTCTCTAACGCGAACTGCATTCTCTATGAAATTGTCTCGTACCGAACAGCCCTTATTGATTCTGCACGATGAAATCGCATGGGCGTCTTCCACAAGTTGGGTTACAATTATAAAATAATGAAAAGCACTGTCTGTGTTATGAACCGGCGAGAGTCGGACACCATGCTCGTCCAGTGGCAATTTTTTAAATAGATCGCCGAAGCACATCCTATTAAATGCTGAACAGCAACGTACAAAAACTTGTTCAGTTGTTTCCTGCGTTTCACATAGAAGTGAGTCAGTCGTCCGGGGAACAAAAGTGCTTTTTGCTGGAGTAACGTTATTTAGGTAATGTGTTTGAGTGTAGATTAAAAAAAAATACATTTAACACCGAGAGCTATGGGCATTTCTCTTAACCCTTTTAAGTGCATTTTCTCCTGGTCCTCCAGAATGTGTTAAACGGTACAGTGGCGTAGGAAGCATAACTCAAGAACTTCGTGAAGTCGTATATTTGACGTATTGCACAAGTATTCCAAAGAAAATCTGACTTCCTATGTATGACATGAAAGTGACACCTTGTGCATATATCCAGTTATAGCACCACATATCTCTTCGCAAGAGGCGACTAATAGGCCTAGAAGCAATCTGCGTAAGTGCATTAGAACTTATGTAGATATAAAGCCAACTTTTTCATCACGGACAAAAAACAAACGTGAAGCAGTTTCTCTTATATATAAATGGACATGTCCAAGGTCACCTTTTTTTAATTGGAAGAAGGAGGTTTGTTCGACAAGTCATTCATCAGCCCTTCCACTCTGCGAAGGACGACAAGCAGCGAAGCTGTGGTGTGTCAATCGACGCATCTATGTATATTATTATTATTATTATTATTATTATTATTATTATTATTATTATTATTATTGAAGGACACAAACATTGAAAACATCTTTTGACTGTCAAGTGATTCATTCTTATTTTTTAATGAAGTAGTGACGTGCAAATACCGCCGCATGGCAGACGGGAGTTCCACAATATTTACAACTTCGCTGTTAACTACGTAATTGGGAAAAGTATATGAAACTCGGCTTAATATTAGTCGTCTTAGCGGCTAATTCTCATTTAATTTTTGCCGGGATAGTTTCGACAAAGCAAGAATTACGGCCGTTTTCTGTGGCCATAGTCCCTCCGTGGATGGCCGTGCATTGACAGCAGACGGGAGTTCGGTTAATGTTTACAACCTCACTGTGAACTAACTAATTATGACAAGTAAATGAAACTCGGCGTAATGATAGAGTCGTCTTAGCGGCCAATTTAAGTAGATTTTTTTCCGAGATACCTACTTAAATTGAGAGCTACAGAGCATTCGCGAGAAACTGGGGGCAAAAGTTTTTTTCGTGTCGACACGACGCGTAGACGGACGGACATCGACCACCGCTGGAGAGTAGCTATATAGAGCTTCGCTGTAAAAAAAAAACTCGAGCGCTAGAAGCGATAAGTTCTTTGGTATCACGCATAAAACATACAGCACAGCATTTTTTGCCACAAAGAACAAACAGAAACGAAGCATTCAAGCGACATCATTGATGATAGGGCGCTCCTGACAGCAATGCGAAGCACGGCGCGCTCCCCGCATACGTTTTTCGGTGAAGATCGATTACGGTTGCGCAAGCTTCCGCGGCGACGGCAGCCCGCGACTTGGGAATTGACGTCACTAGCTTTCGCTATATAGGAGAACCAGCCTAGCAACTAATTTCATTGTTGTTGCTGCACCGCTATGCGTAGTCAGCGCATTGTCAGGACTCCCAAGGAGCAGCGTGAAAACGAGAAGTGGCAAGAGGAAAAGAGCCGGCAATATGACCAGCGGCGGCGTGCTGCTAAAATTACCATTACTCCCTTTGCTACTTTTACTCTAAATTATCATTACTGCCATTACTCTACAGCACTAAAGCGTTGCATACCACTCTCAGCAATTTTAGTGGTGGTTTTCAACAACATCGCCGGACATCCACTTTCACAGGGTCAGGACGGCTACAAATCATCACTGGCAATTTCTACTTCTAGAAAAAAAAAACAATACAGTTCGAGACGCATCTTAACTTGATAATTCAACCGTTACAATGAACACAAGGCATCTTTTTATAAAACGTTATCTACTTTATGTTTAATTCTCGGCAAGGTTTTACCCGGTAAAGCCTGCTTCGTTGGGACTTCCCCTGCCCAAATTGTCTTTCTTCTTGTCCTAACTATAGCCGCCCGCTACCTGAAGGCATCGATATTTTCAATCATAGATTAAATTTATTTAATGTCCTTTGAGAAACACCGGGACTCATTTCCAGACACACCAGAAACTCAAGCTACTTTCGAAGTGTTTCTTGCTGCTGTTGTTCGTACCGAATGTTACTTCCCTTTTATATTGCTTCGATCTTAACTCGTTGCTTAAGCTGTTCCCACTGGGCCAGCAAATTACTTGATGCAGCCTCGAATATGCTCTCAATTTCTTTTCGGACGACACCCCTGAACGAGTCATCCTCTAAAAACGCACTATCAAATTTCCAAAGGTACCAGTTAAAAAGGTTTTTCCGCTGTTTCAAACCACCAGTAGCTGACAGTGATCACTGGACTTACCAGTTTCACGTCATATGCAGTACAAGGTCGCACGAATTCTATCACGGGCCGGCGGCACAGGGTAGAAGATTTCGCGACGTGCTGGCTCGACTATCAGATATTAGCGCTCAGAGGGCGTAATGCACGAACCACGTGTGGGTGAAACACTGCGGTGTGCTGAAGCTGCAGAAATCGCCGGCATAGGTGAATTTCAGTTGAACGACCACCGCTATCTTCTCATCCATCTGACGAATGTGGACGTGCGATTCAAACAGCACTGGCTTCTCCCTTGTGTGCCTGACGAGGAAGTTCGACTGGACTTCGCGCCGTAGGCACGTTGCGAACGTAGTTGCCGCGCCTACTAGGGCGCCTCTCGCGGCGGCGAGCGCGCACTCGGCAGAATACGACCGGCCCGCTTGCGTTCGGAAAGCCTGTCTGTGCACTGTTTCGCGCGTAGCTGTTGCCTTTGCTGAGCAATGTTGAAGTGCAACCCTAGCTGTTGCGTAGTGGGCTGCAACAGCACGTACACCAACTCACGGGGAACACAGTTTTACAGGTTTCAGAGTAGACCGTATGAAGTAGAACGGCGTCAACGTTGGATCGCGCTTATCCGACGGCAGACTGTTTTATGTTCTGGCGTTATGCCGAGTGCGTTAACGCTCAATTCGTTGGTTTTACAGCAATGATGGCAGCAACAGGACACCTGTATTGCGTAGCAGCATATGCAACAAACAAAGTAGTTTGTTTCCACATGTACCGAAGTAAAGCTGTGGAACTCTTTCCCAATACTATCCCATTCAAACAGCGCCAGGGCTTGCCGAAAGTTACGAGGAGGGGTTGCAGCTGGCTCAGCTGGCATATACCCTTATGCGCCCAGCATATCAACTAAGGGGCTATTAAAATCACCAAAATATTTGACGACGTTGTTTATTGGAACCTCCTTGCACCCACTGAAAAATCGCAACAACATAGTCTCGAACTTCCAGTAACTTGGGCGAAAATATTTTCCCAGCGTAATCTAACAAAACTGGTAAGCTCCTCACTTTTTTGCAACGTTAGCAACGTTAGAAAACCTCGGGTAGCTCTTACGTACGAGACGTTGGTACACCCCACGTTCTTGGATGAGATGTTTTGGAGTCGCACTTGTCCTATGTGTACAGGGCAACTACCGCGGCGTGCTTGCACTTCCCTGCAATGGCAGTACGGCAATCGCAGCTCCCTGCTAAGATTTGTCTGCTGTCGCCGATCTGCAAGAATCAATGTCACCTGTAATTTCATGCGTCCACATCGTATATAACGAAGTAACTTACGCTGAGCTACACGCATCTCGCTGGTGCGGTGATTTTGTTTGCTGAATACACCTAGCAGTCACTTCCGATGCGTGCGAGTTGAGCAGTTCCTTCACGTAGCAGACGTTCCCCGCTTCAAATAGACGACTTCCTTACTCCAGATTCTTTCCACAAAAAACTGTCAAGATCTTGTAATTCCCGAAACCCGGCTAAAATTAATATCGGCGCGCTGTTTCGCGCCATCACTGCCGTTTGACAGGGCGCCAAACACGCAGCGCTAGCTGCTGACGCCGTGAGTAATCCTACCGCATTTGAGAAACTATTCGTCAGATGGCGCTAGGGGTCCGAAAGACAGGGCGCCGCCTAGCACTTGCAACATGGACGAAGGAAACTGAGGAGAGGCCACGGGAGAGACCATGGAGTGGGAGAGGCCCTACCCCCTCCGCGCCCTAGGAGAAAAGTGTGGAGGAAAAGACGTAGTACGTTCTCCTTCGTTTTGCTGTTTTTTTATTTCTTTGCTGTAGTGGCCCCGCCTTTCGGGCCACAATGGCGGCTTTGTTATTGTTCTGTGCGCTCACACGTGTTGCTCCGTAGGTTTCGTACCGCGGCAAGGGCGACGTGCGGGCAGGTTTGCGTTGGTCTCCGTGTTTTGTAGCGCTGCGTTATCTGGACCGTGCTCTACCGGATGTTGCTGTGGCCAGGTGGGACACGAGGGACTAAAGATATGTTGCAACAGAACTGCTAGTTGGCCTAGTTGATGCTTGCTAAAAGACATGTTTTTTGCCGCAATTGAACACTCACGAAAGGGAGACACATAAAGACAACACAGGCGGCACTTCCAACTGATTTATTTTGGGCTGTGACACAAGAATATATATATACATACACGCATGCGCTGGCTGTTCACAGATCTACGTTACCCAGCGGTCAAACAAAGCCGCCTGTGTTGTCTTTATGTGTCTTCCTTTCGTGAGTGTTCAATTGCGGCAAGAAACATGTCTTTTAGAGGGACTAAAGTTCGTGAGATGAACGCGCATGCAACGCTGTACGCAATGTACCGCGCCACGGCAATGGCAACGGACGAAGGAATAACCGCGGGAAATTTGCCCTCTTTGGCGGAATCATGCTAACGCGCTAACGATTGTTTAGTATTGCTGCGGAGCGCGCGGGTCCGAGCAGCACGGTTGCACGCAGCGCGGTGTGGTCAAGGTAAATATACCTGGTAGCGAAGCTTCCATAGGCGCCCATACGTTCAAAACATGGCGGTCCATAGGCGGTTCATGGGGCTTAACACCATCTGTATGTGCTGGGAACACTTCCGGCGGAAGAAAAAATAATGCGACGCCATGTCCGTTAAAAGCAGAAGTGACGTCATTTTGTTTTCGAAGGCGCGAAATTTGTTTTGTTGTCCTGCCTTTGGAGCTATATATTCAAATGCCCCGTCATTCGACTTGGTGGAACTTGATGGACGTTTCGAGCTTTCAGCGTAAAAAGCGATGCAGGAAAAGGCCAGCTGTACGGTTGTCGAAATCGCATCCCTGCACAGAACATACTTTCTTTAGAGGCCGACGAAAGCTTTAGGTGTAGAGTGCTGATCCTATTGTCGGATGCCAAGCCCGTCGGCCAGCGCAGCCGCACGAAAACAACTACACAATTATCTGGCGGTCGTAACTCGCTACTTTTGACTGAACAGATTAAGAAGCGATGAAGCTACCCGTGTCACCAAATTCAGACAAGCTTCGACAAGCAAGAAAGCGCTAACTGTGAGGGGGGCGTATTTCAGCAGGTGAGCTTTACGAGTGCGCCTTTCTGCCCATTTAATGACGTGCATTGCATTGCTAGTGATAATGACGTCAACGCCCCCTGTCGCGATGGGCGCTGAAAAGAAATGCATTTATTAATAATAATAAAATTAAATAAACTTGTATTTTCTTAACTCGTCACGAGTATATAAAATTGACTAGGAATTTATTTTCGTTCATCATCATCATCATCAGCCTAGTTACGCCCACTGCAGGGCAAAGGCCTCGCCCATACTTCTCCAACTACCCCGGTCATGTACTAATTGTGGCCATGTTGTCCCTGCAAACATCTTAATTTCATCCGCCCACCTAACTTTCTGCCGCCCCCTGCTACGCTTC
Source organism: Dermacentor variabilis (assembly GCF_050947875.1). Classification (NCBI taxonomy): domain Eukaryota; kingdom Metazoa; phylum Arthropoda; class Arachnida; order Ixodida; family Ixodidae; genus Dermacentor; species Dermacentor variabilis. Next base: position 116,703,067 of record NC_134577.1, read on the forward strand.
CCTTCCCTTGGAATCCAGTCCGTAACCCTTAATGACCATCGGTTATCTTCCCTCCTCATTACATGTCCTGCCCATGCCCATTTCTTTTTCTTGATTTCAACTAAGATGTCGTTTACCCGCGTTTGTTGCCTCACCCAATCTGCTCTTTTCTTATCCCTTAACGTTACACCCATCATTCTTCTTTCCATAGCTCGTTGCGTCGTCCTGAATTTCAGCAGAACCCTTTTCGTAAGCCTCCAGGTTTCTGCCCCATATGTGAGTACTGGTAACACACAGCTGTTATACACTTTCCTTTTGAGGGATAGTGGCAACCTGCTGTTCATGATTTGAGAATGCCTGCCAAACGCACCCCAGCCCATTCTTATTCTTCTGGTTATTTCAGTCTCATGATCCGGATCCGTGGTCACTACCTGCCCTAAGTAGATGTATTCCCTTACCACTTCCAGTGCTTCGGTACCTATCGTAAACTGCTGTTCTCTTCCGAGACTGTTAAACAATACTTTAGTTTTCTGCAAATTAATTTTCAGACCCACCCTTCTGCTTTGCCTCTCCAGGTCAGTGAGCATGCATTGTAATTGGTCTCCTGAGTTACTAAGCAAGGCAATATCATCAGCGAATCGCAAGTTGCTAAGGTATTCTCCATCAACTTTTATCCCCAATTCTTCCCACTCCAGGCCTCTGAATACCTCCTGTAAACATGCTGTGAATAGCATTGGAGATATCGTATCTCCCTGTCTGACGCCTTTCTTTAGAGGGATTTTGTTACTTTCTTTGTGGAGGACTACGGTGGCTGTGGAGCCGCTATAGATATCTTCCAGTATGTTTACATATGGCTCATCTACACCCTGATTCCGTAATGCCTCCATGACTGCTGAGGTTTCGACTGAATCGAACGCTTTCTCGTAATCAATGAAAGCTATATATAAGGGTTGGTTATATTCTGCACATTTCTCTATCACTTGATTGACAGTGTGAATATGGTCTATTGTTGAGTAGCCTTTACGGAATCCTGCCTGGTCCTTTGGTTGACAGAAGTCTAAGGTGTTCCTGATTCTATTTGCGATTACCTTAGTAAATACTTTGTAGGCAACGGACAGTAAGCTGATCGGTCTATAATTTTTCAAGTCTTTGGCGTCCCCTTTCTTATGGATTAGGATTATGTTAGCGTTCTTCCAAGATTCCGGTACGCTCGAGGTTATGAGGCATTGCGTATACAGGGTGGCCAGTTTCTCTAGAACAATCTGACCACCATCCTTCAACAAATCTGCTGTTACCTGATCCTCCCCAGCCGCCTTCCCCCTTTGCATAGCTCCTAAGGCTTTCTTTACTTCGTCTGGCGTTACCTGTGGGATTTCGAATTCCTCTAGGCTATTCTCTCTTCCACTATCGTCGTGGGTACCACTGGTACTGTATAAATCTCTATAGAACTCCTCAGCCACTTCAACTATCTCATCCATATTGGTAACGATATTGCCGGCTTTGTCTCTTAACGCACACGTCTGATTCTTGCCTATTCCTAGTTTCTTCTTCACTGTTTTTAGGCTTCCTCCGTTCCTGAGAGCCTGTTCAATTCTATCCATATTATAGTTTCTGATGTCCGCTGTCTTACGCTTGTTGATTAACTTAGAAAGTTCTGCCAGTTCTATTCTAGCTGTAGGGTTAGAGGCTTTCATACATTGGCGTTTCTTGATCAGATCTTTCGTCTCCTGCGATAGCTTACTGGTTTGCTGTATAACGGCGTTACCACCGACTTCTATTGCGCACTCCTTAATGATGCCCATGAGATTGTCGTGCATTGCTGGAACACTAAGGTCCTCTTCCTGAGTTAAAGCCGAGTACCTGTTCTGTAGCTTGATCCGGAATTCCTCTAGTTTCCCTCTTACCGCTAACTCATTGATTGGCTTCTTGTGTACCAGTTTCTTCCGTTCCCTCCTCAAGTCTAGGCTAATTCGAGTTCTTACCATTCTATGGTCACTGCAGCGTACCTTGCCGAGCACGTCTACATATTGTATGATGCCAGGGTTCGCGCAGAGTATGAAGTCGATTTCATTTCTAGTCTCACCATTCGGGCTCATCCACGTCCACTTACGTCTAACCCGCTTGCGGAAAAAGGTATGCATTATCCGCATATTATTCTGTTCTGCAAACTCTACTAATAATTCTCCTCTGCTATTCCTAGAGCCTATGCCATATTCCCCTACGGACTTGTCTCCAGCCTGCTTCTTGCCTACCCTGGCATTGAAGTGACCCATCAGTATAGTGTATTTTGTTTTGACTTTACCCATCGCCGATTCCACGTCTTCATAAAAGCTTTCGACTTCCTGGTCATCATGACTGCATGTAGGGGCATAGACTTGTACCACCTTCAATTTGTACCTCTTATTAAGCTTCACAACAAGACCTGCCACCCTCTCGTTAATGCTATAGAATTCCTGTATGTTGCCAGCTATTTCCTTATTAATCAGGAATCCGACTCCTAGTTCTCGTCTCTCTGCTAAGCCCCGGTAACACAGTACATGCCCGCTTTTTAGCACTGTATATGCTTCTTTTGTCCTCCTAACCTCACTGAGCCCTATTATATCCCATTTACTACCCTCTAATTCCTCCAATAACACTGCTAGACTCGCCTCGCTAGATAGCGTTCTAACGTTAAACGTTGCCAGGTTCAGATTCCAATGGCGGCCTGTCCGGAGCCAGGTATTCTTAGCACCCTCTGCAGCGTCACAGATCTGACCGCCGCCGTGGTCAGTTGCTTCGCGGCTGCTGGGGACTGAGGGCCGGGGTTTGATTGTTGTATTCATATAGGAGGTTGTGGCCCAGTACTGCACCAGGGTGGCCAATCCTGCTCTGGTGAGAGAGTGCGTTACCGGTTCTGGTCACCGGGATCAGGCCGCACTCCAGGCCTGTTTGTGCAATTTTCTCAACACACGTTTTTTTTTGTATTTTCCGGTGGAGAATTGCGCTGCATCGGGATTTGAATCACGGTCCTTTTGCACTGGAGACGGATACTCTACCGTCCCCGCAGGAGTTAAATTAAAAATTGGAGAATGGGGTTTTGCGTGACACAACCACTTTCTGATTATGCACGCCTTAGTGGAGGACTCCGAAAATTTCGACCACCTGGGGTTCTTTAACGTGCACCAAATTCTAAGTACACGGGTGTTCTCGCATTTCGCCCCCATCGAAATGCGGCCGCCGTGGCCGGGGTCCGATCCCGCGACCTCGTGCTCAGCAGTCTAACACCACGCCCACTGAGCAACCACGGCGGGTCCCGCAGGAGTTGTACGCCTCATTTAACCTACAGTGGTGCCCAATTTGATCAGTCAAGGTGGGCCAATCTGAGCTCGGTTATACCGCATGGATGGCACTCGGCTAGAGAACCTGGTATTTATGACCTGCACATGTGTGGCCACACATAATTGAGAATATATAATTTTCTTTTAGGAGGGTTTCCGTACAGTGATAAAATGAAGGAAAAGACATTAAAAAAAGAAAAAAAAAGGGGAAAAAAAAGGAACATAACTTGTGGTTTGAACTCGTGATCCTTCAATGTTGCCCGGAAAGGTAGCTCAGTCGGTTGGTTCGTCAAGCCAGCGGTTACTTTCAAGCGCCATAGCTCCTGCTCCGAGCCTCATACTTATGTGGAAAGGGGCTGGTATTGTCCGCGTGGTTCCGAGTGGTTGGAAGGCATAATTTCTTGGAAAAATGGCCGCCAGAGGAGCAGCGTGAACTCGAGCGGCTTTAGAGACTAGGAAAACTGCCTTAAAATATTTAGACTTGAGGGGAAGCTTCGTTAACACACTATAACACGGCAATCAGCACTCGAATATAATTATAACCCTAATAATAATTGTAAATATTCATCTCATCTATAGGATCTAAAGCGCGCGCTGTTTCTTGCCTCTGCGTGTAGTAGTTAAGAGAGCCAGTTTAAGGGCGGAGAAGAAAGCAAACTTGCAGCGCCGTGGTTTTAAGGCGCAACCGTGGTAGAGAAACGGAAAGGCTATATAAGCATGCGTGGCCATGATACGCACACGACAAACTGCCTTAAAATATTTAGACTTGAGGGGAAGCTTCGTTAACAAACTATAACACGGCAATCAGCACTCGAATATAATTATAACCCTAATAATAATTGTAAATATTCATCTCATCTATAGGATCTAAAGCGCGCGCTGTTTCTTGCCTCTGCGTGTAGTAGTTAAGAGAGCCAGTTTAAGGGCGGAGAAGAGGGAAGGAAAAGAAAGCAAACTTGCAGCGCCGTGGTTTTAAGGCGCAACCGTGGTAGAGAAACGGAAAGGCGATATAAGCATGCGTGGCCATGATACGCACACGACAAACTGCCTTAAAATATTTAGACTTGAGGGGAAGCTTCGTTAACAAACTATAACACGGCAATCAGCACTCGAATATAATTATAACCCTAATAATAATTGTAAATATTCATCTCATCTATAGGATCTAAAGCGCGCGCTGTTTCTTGCCTCTGCGTGTAGTAGTTAAGAGAGCCAGTTTAAGGGCGGAGAAGAGGGAAGGAAAAGAAAGCAAACTTGCAGCGCCGTGGTTTTAAGGCGCAACCGTGGTAGAGAAACGGAAAGGCTATATAAGCATGCGTGGCCATGATACGCACACGACAAACTGCCTTAAAATATTTAGACTTGAGGGGAAGCTTCGTTAACAAACTATAACACGGCAATCAGCACTCGAATATAATTATAACCCTAATAATAATTGTAAATATTCATCTCATCTATAGGATCTAAAGCGCGCGCTGTTTCTTGCCTCTGCGTGTAGTAGTTAAGAGAGCCAGTTTAAGGGCGGAGAAGAGGGAAGGAAAAGAAAGCAAACTTGCAGCGCCGTGGTTTTAAGGCGCAACCGTGGTAGAGAAACGGAAAGGCGATATAAGCATGCGTGGCCATGATACGCACACGACAAACTGCCTTAAAATATTTAGACTTGAGGGGAAGCTTCGTTAACAAACTATAACACGGCAATCAGCACTCGAATATAATTATAACCCTAATAATAATTGTAAATATTCATCTCATCTATAGGATCTAAAGCGCGCGCTGTTTCTTGCCTCTGCGTGTAGTAGTTAAGAGAGCCAGTTTAAGGGCGGAGAAGAGGGAAGGAAAAGAAAGCAAACTTGCAGCGCCGTGGTTTTAAGGCGCAACCGTGGTAGAGAAACGGAAAGGCGATATAAGCATGCGTGGCCATGATACGCACACGACAAACTGCCTTACAATATTTAGACTTGAGGGGAAGCTTCGTTAACAAACTATAACACGGCAATGAGCACTCGAATACGACGAGAGAAATAATTGAGACGTGGAAAATTCCCTTGAAATAAATCTGGTTTGCGAGACAAATGCTTGTATGTATTGAATCTCTTAAAAGATGAGGGGGGAAATATGCGCTCACCGAGAGGGCGTCGTCAGCACGAGACCACCACCAGGCTCCTTACGGGGATGTGGATAGCTTCGCGGCCGGAACGAAGCCTCCCCTCTCCGCCGGCCAGGCGTGGAAAACGCGCTTTCCGATCGCTCAAGGTTGCGCAGGAATAGTGTAGCTCTAGCGTCTAGGAAAAGCTTTAACAGGTGCGAGGACGGCACGCATAGCGTGGGAAGCTAGCCGCCGGAATAGCTATCTTCGAGAGCTATTCTATATTATATTATATTATACTTCGAGAGCTATGACTGATGCTTTTCTGTATATATATATTCATCTCATCTATGCGATCGCATGCGCGTGCTGTTTCTTTGTCTCTGCGTGTAGTAGTTAAGAGAGCCAGTTTAAGGGCGGGGAAGAGGGAAGGAAAGGAAAGCAAACTTGCAGCGCCGTGGTTTTAAAGCGCAACCGTGGTAGAGAAACGGAAAGGCGATATAAGCATGCGTGGCCATGATACGCACACGACAAACTGCCTTACAATATTTAGAATTGAGGGGTAGTTTCGTTAACAAACTATAACACGGCAATCAGCACTCGAATATAATTATAACCCTAATAATAATTGTAAATATTCATCTCATCTATGCGATCGCATGTGCGCGCTGTTTCTTGCCTCTGCGTGTAGTAGTTAAGAGAGCCAGTTTAAGGGCGGAGAAGAGGGAAGGAAAAGAAAGCAAACTTGCAGCGCCGTGGTTTTAAGGCGCAACCGTGGTAGAGAAACGGAAAGGCGATATAAGCATGCGTGGCCATGATACGCACACGACAAACTGCCTTAAAATATTTAGACTTGAGGGGAAGCTTCGTTAACAAACTATAACACGGCAATCAGCACTCGAATATAATTATAACCCTAATAATAATTGTAAATATTCATCTCATCAATAGGATCTAAAGCGCGCGCTGTTTCTTGCCTCTGCGTGTAGTAGTTAAGAGAGCCAGTTTAAGGGCGGAGAAGAGGGAAGGAAAAGAAAGCAAACTTGCAGCGCCGTGGTTTTAAGGCGCAACCGTGGTAGAGAAACGGAAAGGCGATATAAGCATGCGTGGCCATGATACGCACACGACAAACTGCCTTACAATATTTAGACTTGAGGGGAAGCTTCGTTAACAAACTATAACACGGCAATGAGCACTCGAATACGACGAGAGAAATAATTGAGACGTGGAAAATTCCCTTGAAATAAATCTGGTTTGCGAGACAAATGCTTGTATGTATTGAATCTCTTAAAAGATGAGGGGGGAAATATGCGCTCACCGAGAGGGCGTCGTCAGCACGAGACCACCACCAGGCTCCTTACGGGGATGTGGAGAGCTTCGCGGCCGGAACGAAGCCTCCCCTCTCCGCCGGCCAAGCGTGGAAAACGCGCTTTCCGATCGCTCAAGGTTGCGCAGGAATAGTGTAGCTCTAGCGTCTAGGAAAAGCTTTAACAGGTGCGAGGACGGCACGCATAGCGTGTGAAGCTAGCCGCCGGAATAGCTAACTTCGAGAGCTATTCCATATTATATTATATTATACTTCGAGAGCTATGACTGATGCTTTTCTATATATATGTATTCATCTCATCTATGCGATCGCATGCGCGTGCTGTTTCTTTGTCTCTGCGTGTAGTAGTTAAGAGAGCCAGTTTAAGGGCGGGGAAGAGGGAAGGAAAGGAAAGCAAACTTGCAGCGCCGTGGTTTTAAAGCGCAACCGTGGTAGAGAAACGGAAAGGCGATATAAGCATGCGTGGCCATGATACGCACACGACAAACTGCCTTACAATATTTAGAATTGAGGGGTAGTTTCGTTAACAAACTATAACACGGCAATCAGCACTCGAATATAATTATAACCCTAATAATAATTGTAAATATTCATCTCATCTATGCGATCGCATGCGCGCGCTGTTTCTTGCCTCTGCGTGTATAGTTAAGAGAGCCAGTTTAAGGGCGGAGAAGAGGGAAGGAAAAGAAAGCAAACTTGCAGCGCCGTGGTTTTAAGGCGCAACCGTGGTAGAGAAACGGAAAGGCGATGTAAGCATGCGTGGCCATGATACGCACACGACAAACTGCCTTACAATATTTAGACTTGAGGGGAAGCTTCGTTAACAAACTATAACACGGCAATGAGCACTCGAATACGACGAGAGAAATAATTGAGACGTGGAAAATTCCCTTGAAATAAATCTGGTTTGCGAGACAAATGACAAATGAACAAATGAAACAAATTTTCGTTGAATGAGCCTAACTGTGTCTCGCTTGAATTAAAAAACGCGTTTTTCTTTCCCAATGTTTGTTCCCTCCAAACATAGTCGTGCTTCAATCGCTGCTCCCATAACCCCCCATGCTGATGTCGGTGACAATCTGTACTGAACCGCTTTTCGCCCGAAGCTTCGCGACCTATTTGAATCGACCTTGGTGTGGTTTCGCGAGAAATGTAAACAAGAGAGAAGAGCTGGCCCGATAGGCGGAGCAACGTCATGAGTAACGCCAACTTCCGGCTTCACTTTCACTTCACAAAGAGTGACGTCAGGGCCTCTCCTGAGTTTCCTTCCTCCGTGACTTGCAACGTGCCCATAATGGATGTTTCCCGGGAGTTTTGGCGAGGGCACGGATTGGGCGATAAAGAATGTACCGCAAGAATAGTGACGATAAAAGTTAAATTTGGTGTAAATCTTGATCACCTTCCACGTCAACTTAGTGTCACTGGTGGTCGCTGCGGACCGAGCCACAGAGTAACATAGTAAACGTAAGGAGCGGACACTCCCATAGGCGCCTGCGGCCGACTTTGGCTCTCAGCGCACCTAGTGGAATCGGCGAAACGCACTAGCCTCCAAGATGGTCGCGCACGCTACCGAATATCGGAGGCTCCAATTTCAGTTTCGTTTTTTGTATTTTTGTGATCCATACCTTTGCTTAAATCACGTGATTTGATGCAAGCGCTTGTGCTGCTGTTCATATGTTGTGACAACTAGCGCGCAAAGGTGTTTCACTCGTTAGTTTCATTTAAATTCCTATTTCCAGTTTCAAGCTGTAACTTAGCCCAACAATCATGCCAACTGTTGAGGAAGTAGAACCTTATCGCTTATGATATTGTACGTCTAGTAACTCACGCCAGAAGGTGTAGTGTAAATAAATGTGCCGTCTTCCTTAAATATAAGGGAACTTGCTGCACAGTCCAGAACACGAAAATAGCAGACAACAATTAATTGCAGCAAGACTGTAAGAGGCAGATGCATGAAAACGGGAAAAAAACAGCGAAATGCAAGTAATACGGGTGTCACACGGTGCACTTTTAAACGCAATCAAGCCCAATCCGATTTGAATTTCTCGGTCACGATCGGTTCTCTTGCGCAAGCTGCGCGATGGCGCCAATATAAGTCGCGAATTTCAATCCGGATCGAACTTGTTCACGATCGAAAGTGCTCGTGTCAAATCGGTACAATGGAGAATAATCGGAAACGAATGACGTGATGGCAATGACTTTGCACAAGCAAAACACATAAAAGACGTGTTGCAACTATCCAGATAATGAAAAAGAAAACTGCAAATACACGACAGCAATTTTTTTGCTTAAGATGGGATTGTTTTAGAAGGAGAAAATATGACGTTTTTGCTTGTACTTCTGCGAAGGAGGGTGAATTAGGGCAGCAAAATTATGTGAATGGTAGCGTGCCGAAATAGAATGGCTGCAAAAATATTTGAGCACGCACCAACATCTTCATCTCGAATGTGTAAGCCAGTGTGTCCGTCATTAAGGAGCTGCAGTTAAGCACTTTGTGTTGGGGGTCTTCACCTGCTGTCTTCGAAACATTGCAATCGTCTTCTGATAATCCGAATTTCGCCCTTGAGTATGCGTGATGTCCTTTGGGTGTGCAGTGTATTTTGAGGAAATGGTGGAAATTCCTGCAATACATAGAAAGACAGACAGAAGGTAAGCAATACTGGAGGCTTCAAAGCTGTTGAATGTAAACGCTACGTTCCTTCGTATAAGCAATATTGGAGCCTGCAAAGCTTTATAATGGAGATGTTGCGTTCGTTCATGCAATGCGTATTTTATTTTATTTTGCTATGGAATCGCGGTTATAAAGGCTGAGAAACAAGGAACTTTCTACGGTAACGACTCCATACACAATTCAAACATGAAAACACGTAATTTCAGCCCAATGCAGAACAGCTAACAATGCTCGAGCGCACATAGCCTGCTACAGAAGTTGGGAGCGAGCGCATTATTGCCCTACTGCAAATATTGCACGTGTACCGCTTCAGAAATAACTACATTTCTTTTTCAGAAATAGAACACCATACTTTTTCAGCAGTCGCCGCGCGTATCATAAAGCTCTCTGCCCCGAACGGCATGTGTTCATAGGCCACATTTCTTAACAAACCATTTTATTTATTTTCTAACTTGTGCATTGTATTGTATTTTCTAACTTGTGATGTGCATCGCAGCTCGGACGCTGCCGCTTCGCTATTTTCGCTAGCATCACCGCTCATTGCTGCGCATAAAAAAGAATACGAAATGAAAGTCAGCGTAGCACATGGGCAGCAGCTGTTCATGGCTGCAAGGCCGCCGTCACTCGTTTATGCGGGTAACAGTGACATAAGGAAATGCGAAGAAAATAAGTCGTTAACAACGCGCAAAAGAACTTGCTGTGGCCTTACCATGAAACGGCGAAGAAGCACACGCTGGCAGAAGAACCCAACAACCATGCTCAGGTGCATTTTACAGAAAGAGCCCGGCGGAGCGGTCTGACAAAGTTTCGCACTTGTTGGGTCGCGCACAGTGGTCGTGCCGCCTTTCAAGCTGCTAGCCGCAGCCGCATTTTTCTTGATAGGCTCTGCCACCTAGCGGAATCGGCGAAGCTCCATAGCTCGGCCGCGAAGCGGCTCGAGTGTCCGCTCTTGTGGTTTACTATGTTACCCTTATGACCGAGCCGGTCCTTTGTCTCAGGCGATAAGGAAAAAGCCACATTGGCCGCGAGTGTAGCGTTCCTAGATGCGGCGCTTGCCGCCGTTTCGGACTCGAGGAAGGGCAGTGCACTCGCACGTACGCCAGCGTCGCCGCTTCGGTGGGCAGCGAAGATTCGTCCGAACTGCTTATGGCGGAAACGAGGAAGCATCAGCGCCTGGACGAATACCGGAGACGCCGAAACCGAAGCTTCCTCTAGGCCGAAAGATGGCCAAGGATTGCATCGATCGTTCTCAAGAGATGATTGACACCGACGCACAGGGTTTGCAGGCAATGAGGCGGCCGACGTCGTGGTTGTCAAGAAGCCACCGAGCACTTTGTGCCAAAGACTGAGATTATTACCTCCAGTGCGGCGAACCTTGCAACTGCTTCTGGTACTGCCAGCCAGTCAGTGCAAAAAGAACCGAAGGAGACCGTCATGAGAAAGAGCAGCCAGATGAAAATTGGGAGGAAGGGCTTCCTCCGAAAACGGTGGGTGCAATGTTTACGACGAAGGCGCCAAATAAAACGACGGACGAAGGAAGATGACACGGGACAACCACGTGGCACCTTCGTCGTAAACATGTATAACCAACTCACCCACCAGCGCGTGCTCAGGGTGCAAGGTGTTCGACGATGAAAGCATGGGTCAGTACTGTATTGTCGGATACGCTGCAGGCGGTGAAACCGCCTCCGTAGTAGTCTGTGTTGCCACGATTCGTCTAAGCGACCGCGGTAATGGCGTTTGGAGGCGTTGCCGTTTTTAGAAAAGTCTCTCCAGGGAAGGTGTAAAAGTGTCGCTTGTGATAAGCGCAGCGTCAGGGCGGCTGTAAATTGCATCTACTCGAACATAAGTCACACTCCACGTGAGCCCCAGGCTTCGGTCAGATCTGAGCGGGGGACATCATGCTCTATGGTATTTACTCACTGAAACATGAACCTGAAGTTATACGCCAGCACCACTTCGTATTGCGACGCTAATGCTCGAGGGTTAGAAAAGACAAGGCGACGATAGTAGCGTAGTCACCTGTTCCGTGACAACGAATTAGACTTGATCGCCAACCACGAGACCAAGCCAGAAAGTGAGTAGCTTAAAATTTATCATAGCGAATAGATACGAATTTCAAGCTATAGGAAACAACACTTTGTTTTAGTTTCTTAGCGTCTTCCCCGCCCCCGTTTCTTTTATTTATTTATTTATTTATTTATTTATTTATTTATTCCATTTCAGTATTTTCCTTTAATTATGTTTGTCTTTCCGAGCACCGGTTTCTACCGCTCCTTCTACTGTCTCGTTCAGAGACACGATTAGCCATGACTACCAGCGAAACAGGTAATAGAGGGCTGCTGCGCACGCCGTTCAAACGCCGGGCTGACACACAGCCGTTGAAACGTGATTGACAGGCTGCCCTGTCACTGGCCTTGTGCACAGCACTCCTTTATTCTCAAGTCTACACCCTCGCCACTAACGTATCTTCACTCGTTGCCGCACCCACCCGCCATACGCCCTCTCCCCTCTAGAGGAACCCCACCTATATATACTGTGGCGAGGAAAGTATATGTCACCTTGAAGAAGACAAGTCCACTTATCGAAACGCTGGCTCCGGCTTTCACCTTGTTCTCGTTTTGCTCATCGAATGTTAAGCTGGCGATTTGAGGCCAACGAACAGTGCCCAGCGATTGAAGCGCGATACTGGGAACGCGTGGCTGCCGGAACTTCTTGATGGAGCAAGAACTGCCGGCAGCCACGTCAAACCAATCGACGAAATGATTGCAGTGCCCGTACCTCCAGTGGTGGGCGCCCGATATACAGAGCTTTGGATTAGTGGTTCCGCACATTCCATCCCACCTACAACTATGGGAAGACCACCAGTAGTGCGTACTCTCGAGGAAAAATCTGCCTACCGCAAAAGCGCGGAAATGAGGTGAAAGAATGGTGAATGAAAATATTTGCGATATAGACTGCTTGCGAAGTTTGACTTGCATGGTGTAACACTCGGTGCAACTAACACAGTTTCACTGTTCGGCCATGGTCACGGACTGGAAGGCGCGATTGATTTTTTACAAACATCACACGACATAGCCCTAACTACATGCGATTGCTTAACACGTAGTCGCTGGCGACGTCATAATCTGTGTTCACCGCTTGTCCAGTACCTACGTAGACCCAGTGGCGTAGCTAGGTCGTCTGGCACCCGGGGCCCATAGGTCTTTTGTCACCCCCCCCCCCCGGTTGTAGTCGAGGAAGGCGAGGATATCGAAAATTTCCGGGTGTCTTCAGACGTATATGACACCCCCCCCCCCCCCACTGGCCCCTTGCATCCGGGGCCCACGGCCCCCCAGCCCACCCTGTCGCTACGCCACTGCGTAGACCCCCGCAATCGGCATGTCGCAAGCACGTGTCGAACGGTTGGCTTAGAAGTCATGCCGTCGGTGTCACACGGTCGTCCTAAATATTATCCGTGCGTTTGCCGTCACACACACTCGCGTCGACACATAGCTGTTCGTCTTACACGAACAGGTTTGTTCATCTGGTAACGCTTCGCGTAATTCCATATGTTGTTGCGTAATCAGTTACCAGCAAATGTTTCGCATAACCTCCATTCCCGCAGGGCGTCGCGTCTGCTTCAGTTTTCAGTATGTCATTTACAACATTATGACGTACTACTTCTCCCTATAATACTACGTACCCTTTTCAGCGAGGCTATGAACGCATTTGTGTGAGCGACTTGTCATCAATGAAGCTAATGAAAGCAGTACACGCCTGCATGGGCTTGCTGATAAGGCATATTCTAATTGTAGCGCAGGTGCGTCGACACAGACATAGAAGGCACACTAGATAACACACAGCGTCGTTTGTCGTCTTCTGTACCAAACCTAAAGATAAGTTATACTCATGGCTGACTAACCCAATCTGAGCCCCTCCTTCTAATATGGTAAGCCGCCAATATTTTACGCCACAGCTTTTCGCGGTGACTGAACAGACACGAATTGTTTGAAAAATTATTTCAGTCAGCTTCAACATTAGGTACGTGTAAACAGATTGTCCGACAATAGAAATCCTGAAGCGTAAAATGTACAATAAGCAAACGTCCACTTAGGCACGCAACAACAGCCCATAATTCGACGGGTGAACAGAACGGAACCACCATACGCTCCAAAGGAATGGTATCGCAAGCATCATGAAGTGAAAGGAAGAGGGATGCCATGTGCTCGGTTAGCGCACGACAATACCCGGAAAGGTGCGAATGCGCAAAGCCTTTCAGATAAGTGTGATGTTCTCTACCCTTATATTAGAGCATCGTCCAGTTTGTTCTATCTATTGAAGACTGCAGGAAAAAGGAATAGAATATAGAACACTTTGTTTGCACTTCTTTTAAACATTTCCAAATTAGCAATCTTCAAAAATGCTTCTTAAAGCTTCGGCGGCTTAAACCAAATCAGCTTGCAACAGTCACTGGACTTTAACTTTTTCTTTTAAATGCAACAAACCTCATCAAACTTGTTGCAGTGGTCGCCGAGAAAAACAATTCATCCTATCTCGTGTGTTTAGATAGAAGCCCCGGAGCTAAAGTGCATCCTCTAGGAGAAGTGTGCGTGTCTTTCGAGAATGCCGTTCAGACACATTTCCAAGGGTGCAAATACCAGTGGGCGCGGCTTCGTTGATTCGCGGGGCATATGTGAGTTTCTGTAGCAAGTATGTGACGCCCCCTCGGGCATAATCTTGGTTCGACCGCCAAGCTCGGTGGCCTGCTAAAGCTTGGCAGGCAACATTGGTCACCGCATCACAATAAACACCGACGAGCACGGCTACTCGCCGGTCAGTCAGACCCCGCACACTCTCAAGTTCAACAAATGGCCACAGAGGGCGAAAAAATCGACCGCGTGCTGCTGCTAAGAAAATCAGCATAGTAGAATCACTTCGGGATGCTTACGTTAGTTTGAACATTTTCCGCTAGAGGAGCCGTAATAAACGCAATTTTATTTTACAAACTTTCCCTTACAATTACCGAAACATTTTTATTACATAAAAAAGAGGGCGAAGTTATCATTGCTAATTAGATATTGTACCCTTTGTAAGTAAGTTTATTGTTTCTTTGTCACTATAAACGCAAATAGCGTTCAGCATCATCGATCTCTCACGTGACCTCTGGCCTGGATTTCAAATTTTTACCGGTATTTTCGAGTGCATGGCGGCACGGATTCATTCGTTCGTGCACTCGGACTGGTTGCTTCTTTTTTGCTAAAGCTAGTTTATTGCGCTTCGATGTCCCGCATTATTTAACCTGGGGTGAAGTGACGTGTTTGCAAGCGGACATGTAAGCCCGAAAGTTGGGTATAGGTGGTGAGCCATTCGGAACACGTCTGAATCGAAACGGGAGCTGGATTCTGGTGCGGCTGACAACGGCAATAACGGTGAGTCGTTTAACACCGCTGCTTGAATCGTTATATAATATCCGTCTCATTAACTTACAGGCGGAGACAAGTTAACGAACTAGATCCTGCACAACATATGGCAGTCGAGATCCTCCGTTGCTGTTTCCTAAATAAACCGTTACTTGCTAGGCTGTCGTTATACACACACAATCAGGAAAGAGAGAGCGATATCGGAGCGCGCGTCGCATTTTTTATTCCATTGTAGCCGTGGCCATGGGTGACTGGGTAGCCTTAACAATATACATATAAAACTTTTTTTCGAGTCATCCGGCAACTTTTTTTGTCCACAAAACCGAATAATGCTTTTGTAAAATGATGTGAAAGTACAGAATTTAATGTATTAAACAGTTTCAAGCGTGATAATTCACTCATATTTCGTATTTGTGGGTTCCAAATGTTCTTGCTTGTTCAGTTTGGTTTACTGTAGGGCATTTATTTTTGCAGTAGTGAAGCAGTGCATCACGTTCGTGCAGAAAAATAACGCATCAGTTCTAATAGCTTCATGACTTTATGCATTTGCTTGTGGAACCAGCAATGTGACCTCTTCCGGTGTATAAATGAACGCGCAAATGTTCTCATTTGTGATCTTAATAATACTTGCTGTTTACATGCATTGTATAGTTAGGCAGACATAAATTTATGGACAATAGCAATATTTATTTAACGTGCTGCTTCAGCACCCTACAACAGACAGGGTACATTTGCATGTGTTCTGTATTCGCAAAGCGTTACAATATATATGTCACACCTTAGTGCATCTTATATTGCGAAATTGCGCTTTTTCAATTTCTGATTCAGTCAAAATTTCTGTTCCAGACATGCAGTAATGAGGATGGCACCAGTATAAAGCAACACACTCCACACACTAAACAGAAGCTGCTGCCTGCTACAACACGTCCATTGTGTGGACGTTGGCTGCTACTACAATGTAAACATGCGGTTCAGAAATAAATATGCGTGACATATGCTGTATTGGCTTGCTAGTCTTGAGATACATGTCATTTGTTTGCAGCAGAAATGAATGTTTGTTCATATTTATGTTTCAGTATAATTGGTTCGAACATAAAAGAAAACACACATGAGTTTGGCTAATTTGTACAGTATCTCATGTGTCACCGTTCTGCCCCAACAGAGTCCATGCCAAGCATATCTTGGTCATCACAGGAGTCCTATCCATACCAACAGAAAGGGGCGGGAGCCGAATTTGCAAGGCTTTTACACCAAGAACAAAGAAGAATTTGCATGAAATATCAAGTCTACAGAGCACTGTGTCAAGACTGAAAAGAGCTTCAGCCGCCATTCCACCAGCACGGACATTTGGCTGAGTCATCCAGGTAACTCAAAAATGACTTTCTAGAAATTCTTCGTCTTCAGATGCACCTGCAACGTCTGACCAAGCATGGACAACGCTGGTCAAAAGAGTTCCGTCAGTTTGCCCTTAATCCTGGCCATGTTAATCCCATTTGTGCCAAGTGCAACTTTTTTTCTATAAACGCAAGCCCTTTCATTGCCCATTCTCGTTAGAGATCATTCATCCTCATCCAAACATGAAGGTCAACCGATTCTTCGCTGATACCTAATACCAGTCACTGTCTAGTAGCATAACTTATCTGTAGCAGTACATTTTAGTGTATGTTGTCATGCACAATTCCTCTACTGAAATAGCTGATGCAACATTGACATGTGTCTTGCATTAACCTACGCACCGTTTGCTATGCACGATTTTACTTTTCTTGATGTTTTTGGCTTTCACTGCTTGCAGAGCAGAGTGGTTTCTCTCTTGAATGCAAGCTTTCTCATTTTCCATATTCCTAGTCTCCTTGATGATTGCTCTTCTTCCTCGATAGCCTGGGTCTTTGCGCAAGCTACATTGAATAACTGATTGCAGAATCTGGTTTTGCTGCCACACTTGGTTGTGGTCGCCGTGTTACATTTCTCGGATGTGAGGGCCTGGTCAGTTGCATTGGTAAGCAGTCTCTTGAGGTAAGCATTCGCTCTTGCAGCCCGCACAGCGACATAGACTCCCAGTATACACGCACCGTAACTGGTGCTCCCGTTCGTTCTTTCCTGCTGCAGCCATGGGCAAATTGTACTTGTGGCCTACCTCGGCCATGGTTTGCTTAGAACGGAGACCAGCATATGTGCTTACATGGTTCGAAGTGTATGAAGTTGTTAGCCGCAAAAATGGCTGCCGAAAGTGGTGCTCACGAAAGCGACTTGTCCATATTGAGACAAAGTGGGACACCAAATGTGAGCCACACATTAGTGGCCCTCGACAGAAAAGAAACGTGCAGGTTGGAAAGGAGTTAACCCTAAAATGCCGGATAGTTCATTTCGCAGTGTTGGTTGCGGCAGCAGATGCGTCCGTCACCTGATTGCTTCGCAATGGAAGTTGCTCATCTTCAACGGCAACTGTCGGTTCAAACAGGTGCGACGCTCTGTCCAATCTGTTTGTGCTGCTGGTTGTCGCTCGTTAGCAGACCACCACATGGGACGAAGGCAAGCATTATGTCTGTACGTAGGCGGTTGAGTGTGTCCTAAGAGACCCGTGTATGTGAATGCTCACTGTTGCTGTATGGTTCGTAGCCAATGTGTAATGTATTCTTTGAACTTCATGCATTGATTGATTGCTGTTTAATTTCGCTGTTATCTTACTTGGTTACGGTCGCCGTGTGATGTTTTCGAATATTGCGGCCAGGTCAGTTGCATTCGGAAGCAGTCTCTCGAAGTAAGCATTTGCTCCTTCAGTCTACACAGCGACAGTGGCTCCCAATTTACACACACCGTGATTCGTGCTCCTCGTTTAGCCTTTCCTGCTGCAGGCAAGGACAAATTGTGCCTGTGGCTTTTCCCGGCTGCGATTAAGCACGAACAGAGACTAGCACATGTGCTTACGTTGTCCGACGTATATGAACTTGGCTGGAAAGGCCCGCAGAAGTGGCTGATGAAGGTGATGCCCGCGAAAGCGACTTGTCCATATTGAGACAATGTGGGACACTAAGTGTGAGCCACACATTAGCGGCCCCCGAAAGAAATGTGCAGGTTGGAAAGGAGTCAATGCTAAAATGCCGGGTAGTCCATGTCGCTGTGTAGGCTGCAGCAGCAGATGCCTGCATCACCCGATTGCTTCGCAATGCAAGTTGCTCATCTGTAATGGCGACTGTCGCTGCAAACAGGTGGGACACAATGTCCAATCTGTTTCTGCTGCTGGTTGTTGCTCGTTACCAGACCACCACATGCGACGAAGAAAAGCATTATGCCTATAAGTAGGCGGCTGAGTGTATCCTGAGAGACCCGTGTATGTGAATGCTCACTGTTGCCATATGGTTCATAGCCAATGTATAATGTATTGCCTGAACACTATGTGGTGAATGATTGCCGTTTATTTTTGCTGTTATCTCAATTGGTTACGGTCGCGGTGATATGCTTATCGGATGTGGCGGCCTGGTGAGTTGCATTGGAAAGCAGTCTATCGAAGTAAGCATTTGCTCCTGCAATCTGCACAGCGACATAGACTCCCAATTTACACACCGTGATTCGTGCTCCCCGTTAAGCCTTTCCTGCTGCATCCATGGGCAAATTGTGTCTGTGGCCTTTCCCGGCTGCGATTAAGCACGAACGGAGACCGGCATGCGTGCTTACATGGTCCGCCGTGTGTGAAGTTGGGTGCAAAGGCCCGCAAAAGTGGCTGATGAAGGTGATGCCCACGAAAGCGACTTGTCCATATTGGGACAATGTGGGAGACCAAGTGCCAGCCACACATTAGCGGCCCCCGAAAAGAAAGTAACGTGCAGGTTGGAAAGGAGTTAACGCTAAAATGCCGGGTAGTCTATGTCGCTGTGTTGGCTGTGGCAGCAGATGCCTGGTTCACCCGATTGCTTCGCTATGCAAGTTGCACATCTTTAACAGCGACTGCCGTTGCAAACAGGCGGGACACTATGTCCAATCTACTTGCGCCGCAGGTTGTCGCTTGTTACGAGACCGCCATGTGCTACGACGACGGTGAGCCGTTTACGAGCGCGCGTCAAAGATTCCAGCATATCTCGACATACAAATTTTATTTCTGCTATCGCACGAGAATGTACAATCGCCCAATTTTTTAACCTGAACGCGCGAGCATCGACCGGCCAGTCGATAAAGGACAAAAAAGCAGGTGGGGTGGGGTCCGGTTGCCGGAACAGCCTGGCAGAGGGAAGCTGCATTGGACTGTGCATTGCGCGCACGCGCGTATTCTCGCACACTTCGCCGCTGTACTCCGTTATACGGCGCTTATCGACTGGCCGGTCGATGCTCGCGCGTTCAGGTTAAAAAATTGGGCGATTGTACACTGCTTGTCGTCTGCCAATAAAGTCGCACGTACTGTTCACTCACTTGTGGCTTGTTTGTATGGGCGTCAGTAGAGCCTCTTTGGTCTCCTGGCAATTAGAACGCACCGGCTACGGGGCAGCCGAGGCATGCCGCATAGCCGGCGGGGCGAGTACGGCGCGTGCGAGCGGATGCAAGCGTACACGATAGGCAAAAAACAGCCATATTGGATGATGCTCTAAAAAATGAGTATTTCCGCTTCCTGTTTCAGCAGCGCCATCTGGCGACCACCTAGGTAAGTTCCATGCGCTGCCGCTGCTTAATTTCGAACCACCGCGGAAGGTACAGTTTCCCTTCTCTAAAGTTCTTCTTTATTTTATGGGTCAGTCATCGTTCAGCACCACCACGCTGCGGAGCGTCGGTCTATCCGAGGGTGCCACAAGCCCTCCCTTGTTCACGACTCGGGGTGGATCGTGACACTGGCGACGAGGATGGCAACGAGTACCCACGGAGCGTTCCACGCCACCGCGAGCGCCGAAACACCGCCCCCCGTTGCTGTCGCCATGCCGCTGTACGGAAGACTCGAGCCGTTCGAGGGAGATGGGTCCGCCTGGCAAATTTACGAGGAGCAAGTCCACGTGTTCTTCCGCGCAAACGACCCACCCGAGGCGAAACACCGGGACATTTTCCTGGCCAGCTGCGGGACCCGCGTCTTCAGCCTCTTGCTCGACCTTCTCAAGCCAGCCACGCTGCACGTTAAGACGCTGGGTGAGCTGCTTGCCATACTGCGCTCGCATTTTAACCCAGCACCGTCCACACTAACGGAGCGTTTCCGCTTCAACAACCGGAGCCGCCGGGAAGGAGAGACCCTCGGGCAATTCGTTGCTGCGCTACGAGGGTTAGTGAGTGCCTGCGCCTTCGGGGACCAGCTGGACTCACTGCTCCGGGACAGTTTCGTCTGCGGAATCAACAAACCCGCCATGCAGACGCGACTCCTGGAGCTTCCCGACCCCTCGCTGGACGACGCCGTGAAGGCAGCGCTGGCAATGGAAGCTGCCGCCAAGGACGCCGGCGAGATTGCCCGTGCGACTGGCTCACCGTCGGCGGAAGCGGCGGTCAACAAGTTCGCGACAAAGGCCACTACCTGCGGTCGCTGTGGCGGTGCCCACTCCCCTTCACAGTGCCAGTTCTCTCAAGCACAATGCTTCCCGTGCGGAAAAACTGGGCATCTGGCACGTGTATGCCGAAGGGGGAGGACGAACAGCAAACAGCAGCAGCAGCCTGATTCAAGCCCAGGTACCAGACATGCCCGCGGCCAGGGTAGCCGTCGCAAGCGTATGTGGCGGAGGCGTGCGGCAGCAAGCTTAAGTTCTTCCGCGGCCAGGCTCCACGTCGTGGCTGAGAACCCGCCGATTTTCATGTGGCACACAGGCTTTGTACCGTCGTCTGTGCCGCCATACATGCTGACCGTCGAAATCTGCGGCACCCAATTTCCATGGAGCTGGACACAGGGGCCAGCGTGTCTATAATGGCAGGGAAGCTTTTCAAGCGTACTTTCCCCGGCGTGTCCGTCGAAGCTTCGGGCGTGATGCTGCGCAGCTACTCCGGGCAACTCTCTCAGGTCCAGAGTCAGGCACAGGTCAGCGTTCGCTTTGGCGACATGGAGGCAACCCTTCCTCTTTACTTAGCGAAGGGGTCGTCGCCGACGCTGCTGGGCCATTACTTCCTGGTGTTGGTGGACGCCTTTACAAAGTGGGTGGAGGTTATACCTGTCACCACTCCATCAGCAGGCGCGACCATTGCAGCGCTACGACAGGTCTTCGCCGCCCAAGGGCTGCCAGATGTCATCGTGTCCGACAATGGTCCTGCTTTCGCAAGCGCAGAGTACCTGGCCTGGCTGACGAAAAACTGAATCCGCCGGATGATGGTTCCACCGTACCACCCTGCTTCAAATGGTGCAGCCGAGCGTGTGGTGCAAACCATCAAAGAAAAGCTCAAGAAGAGCCAGACTGGGGATTTCCGGACGCAGATTGCCCGGATACTATTTCAGTACCGGACCACGCCTCACGATGTCACTGGCCGTGCCCCCTGTGAGCTCCTGCTGGGTCGGATGGTCAAGACACCCTTGGACGTCTTGCATCCGGACCTCCGATGCACAGTGCTTTTGAAGCAGCTGAAGCAGAAGCTGGCTGCTGACCAAGGATGCCGTCCCGGGCCTTTGCCAGAGTCGGGAGCTCCAGTTTTTGCCAGGAACTTCCGTCCTGGCCCACCCTTGTCTGCGGGACAGGTGGTGTTTCCTGCCAGCGCCTCATCGCTGCTCGTCCGCATGCCAGATGGGGCCATGTGGCACAGACACGCCGACCATGTCAGGCCTCGCCTCGGGACCTGGCCAGCATCCTCGACTGCCACTGAGTTCCAGCCCGCAGGAGGACTAGCGGCAGCACCAGTCACTTCGAGCGGAGTACCACCAACCTCGGAGGCGGCAACCGTAGCCAGGGGTGCGGCACCAGTTGGACCGGTGTCGAGCCCAGCACCACTCGCAAAGCCGACCACTACGAACCCTCCGGATGGAGTAAGGCTGGCTCAGGCTGCACCCGGCGTTGCCACACCCGACCAGTCAACACCGGTGCCTAGGCGGAGTACTCGACGGCGGAGGCCACCAGACCGTTACTCGCCAGGGTAGCAGGCACCGTCGACCCAGCTAGCGTGAAGGCAGAGCCTCATAGTGTGAACATGGACGTTTGTTTTAGAGCGCAGCTCTTTGGCGTCCGTTCCTGGGTTTCGCGTCGTCGTCGGCGTTGTCGTCGGCCTCGTAACCAGCTCCGCCCCCCTTTCATCCCCCCAGCGCTAGCAGCGACCGACTGATACCGCTGGATGCCGCTGACGCCGCTAGAGAGTCAAGATAACGTGACTGCATAGAACACCGTCGCCGCCATGCAGAAAGAGGAGGAAAGGGTCCCCTCCCCCCCTGTTCTTGTGTGGCGGATAGGGTGCTCTTCAGTTGCCGACGCGCCGGTTATTTCACGTAGGCCCCGGCACGTCGACGAATACGTGACCACCTTCCCACGGCTAGACCTGGTTCTTAGCGCTGCGGAAGCGAGGGTATCATATTGTTTGTGTCGGCATCGGCGGCGTTGTCCCTGAAACCAACTCCGCAGCTGGGGTTGACTCACTATCGGCGTCAGCGGCATCAGTCAGTCGCTGCTATCTCTTCCCTCCTCCCTTTATCGTTTTGTCCGCTTGCTGCGCGCGCTTCTGCCCCCATCGTTTGCCGCTGGGTGTACACGCCGCCCCCCTCCCCCCTCTTCCTGCGAGTCTCCGGTTGTCAAAGCGCCGGCTCGAACTTAATTCCTTTCTTCGCTCCTCCTCCAATGCAACCCCTGTGCGGTGGCAATCAGAGAGCCAGATCGGTGGCGGCGGATCTGTATATGTGCACCGCCCGAGCCGAAATTGCCGCTGCCGTTCGCCCTGTGCGGTGGCAATCAGAGAGCCAGATCGGTGGCGGCGGATCTGTATATGTGCACTGCCCGAGCCGAAATTTCCGCTGCCGTTCGCCACTGCGAAATTATCTGCCAGTTCTTTCTGAGCCATGAGCGAGACGACCGATGGAAGTCCTCCGTCTGCTGCTGCTGCTGCTGCTGCTGCTAAACGAGCTGCCAGAGCAGAGGCCCAGCGCCGTCGCCGTCAGAATCCAGAGGTGCGTGCCGCCGAAGCAGAAGCTTACCGTCGCCGCCGTCGAGATGATCCAGGAGTACGGGAAATATAAAAAAAAAATTCTGTGATAGCGCATACATGTGTTGCTCGATTTCTTTGCCTCAATCTATCGAAAAGGTGAAACAGCTTATTTGCTGCGCTCAAATTTCGCATTAGGAAGTAACGTAATCGTCGGTAATTTTTTCATTTAACAAACAAACTGGGGGTAAGGGGGTGTAGAAAGTATGTGACGCCCCCTCGGGCATAATCTTGGTTCGCCCGCCAAGCTCGGTGGCCTCCTAAAGCTCGGCAGGCAACATTGGTCAACGCATCACAATAAACACCGACGAGCACGGCTGCTCGCTGGTCAGTCATCGTTCAGCACCACCACGCTGCGGAGCGTTCGTCTATCGGAGGGTGCCACAAGCCCTCCCTTGTTCACGACCCGGGGTGGATCGTGACAGTTTCTCTCTTCACTAATACCTGAACGATGAAGGTGACTGATTGCTTTTGATATCCGGAATAGCTGCGCGGCGATGATCGCCGAGCCGCGCTACATCAACGTGCTTCACGATTGCGACTCTGGCAATATGGCGGAGGTGGCAATCGTTCCAGTGTTACAAGATCACCATGCATATTGATTATCCCCTGTTGTGCCATTTGTTATAATGTTCAATTTTACGTTACAACCACGGCGTACTGCTCTAGACTCATTTTTTTTCTGGAAAGCTTTCAGCTTCCCTTTAACAGCGCCGTGGGTGTTGGAGACAACGTCAGATAACGCTCTCTATTTTTAGCCTTGTCTTCCCTTTCTTGTAATGCATCTGAAACATTAAATGAAATGTAAGCTCACGCAGCTGTCACAGTTCTTTTAGTAATCTGTCGTAGTTGCCTAGAGATGTGTTAGAAACTCACAGCCATGGCCCTGTCTACGTGCATCCTATTCCTCAGAAAAACGGGTCTCGAACGCGATTCGACAAAAATGCATAATGGAACACATGCCAGGGGTTATTGTTTTAGTCGAACGTGCTTAAGTTGGTCCAAAGTCCACTGCCATGACCAACCTGAGCTTGGGGAGACCCACAATGGCCTAACGTTGACCGACGTTCGGCCGCCGGCGCCGAGTGAGATATGTTGATGTACGCTTATGCGCATCTAAACCGAGACTGCCCATCTGTGCACACACGCCAGCTAGTTATGTGGACTTGACTGCTATCATTGTTTACTTTATGCATTTATGCTGATATAAACATTTTAAACCTACCTATCTTTACCTCCTTTATCACGTTGTTTAAAGTAGTCAGGCGATTGAATGACGTCCATATTGTGTACGCGCAACGAATACGCATTGTTCAGATCTCATTTCCACACTGAAAATCGAAAGTTTATATTTGCATGTGGAAAAACGTCTACATCGAGATACGCATAAATTTACCCAAAACGACAGAAAGAATAAAGTGCTGCTACTCAGAACGTCTCGTCGCAGGTTGTGCCGTGCTGGCCTACGAGGAAGCGGATGACCGTTGGCACCGAGTGGCCATGTTGCCCGAACCACGCCATCATCACGCAGGTGCCATTGTGGGTGAGAATGTGTACGTCATCGGTAAGTATTCCATCATTGCAGCAAACTGAAATATCAGCAGTCTCTGAAAGCGTTTCTCGAGAGCATTTTAGAGCCAACAGGCGACGTGACAGTAACAACGCGGAGACAGAATTCTAAAGCATTTAAACAAGTAGCATCCTGTTACCGATGACGTATATATATTCCTAGAAAAGCGTCAATATCCGTACTTTCATGCTTCTAGTTAACGTTATGAACCGGCGTCTTAAGGCACTCGTGACCAAGAGTAGAAGTTCTTGTTGCGATTAACCATTGTGCTAACGTAAAAAAAAAATGTACGACTATATACTGGACAGGGCAAGCACTATAGACTTTGACATTGTTTTATTTTCCAGATAGCAATAAAAAACGCGACAGACAAGAAAGGAAACAGATAAGCAGGAAATTTTCCGAATGAGCCAAGCGACAAAACGACAAAAAGAAAACAGCGTTATTTATTGTCATGCACTTCCTTTCTTAGCCGAAAGTGGCGTCAGAGCTTGCGCAAGCACATCCGGGACATCCTTCCCACTTAGTCTGGTTGTGGTGTCAGTACTTGTGATGTATCCGAGCTCTCCCATGCGCCTTGCTTTTTTCACGGCATTTCATCGAGCGTGCCCTTTCGATTAGAAGTGAATTGGGGCAGATTCTAGAACATAGCGAAGTAGGCAAGAAAAGCTATAACTCCAAAAAGAAAGTTATAGAGGCACTTAAGTCTCCTTACGTGCATTGAATGCGAAATCATTTTTACTCTTCCTCGCGATACTTTTCACTTGTTCATGTGCTCCAATTGGGCAAAGTAAATTTTGGGAGTGGGCCAGGTTTGTCTGAACGTGGATGAACTCAGTGTGGGCCTCGGCGCTTCCTCGACGCCGTAGCTGTTCACCGTGCGATTTCGCAGTGCGAGCGACAGCAAGCCCGGCGCCAGGAACGTGATGTGATTGCTTGGTCACGTGGTGTTTGGTAGCGTGAAATGTTAACGTCACCGGATTTTCTCCTTCGCGGGGTGTATAATGCTTTCGTATTAAAAAAGAAGTTGCAGCTCCGCCCGAAATGCGAAGCATCGGTTGCGATAGCAAATTAGTAGACAGCTATACGATGTAAGGGTAGTAGTTTTATCGGCCATATAAACTTGTAAACATTTGATTACTAATTAAATTAGCAATCATGGTGCCACCTGTGCACAAGGAAAAACACATCTCACTCGATGACGGATGAAACTCGCTGTCAAAACGCTGGAGTGAGGAAGCGCGACAACAGCAGAGGCCGAATTGACGTTCGTGCTACCTCTCGCTTCAGTACGAACGAAACGAGTAAAACACAGCGCACACCACGAAGCTACCAACACTCGGTGCACTCTCTCCTCATCGCAGATCGCCTTAAAAAGAGGGTTCGTGGGGCCACGTAATACGGCTACTGCCTCTGCAGTAGAACCACCTGCCTTCCGTACTCTCCTCCCGATGCCTTGCGCGCGATGGAAGACGGCGCGCTTCCTCCCCGCTTTCCTTCCTGGCGCGCGCGAGATTGAGCCGCCATCATCGCCTCAGTTTTGTGCGTTTTCACCCGCACATACAGCATGTGGCACGCGGCGACGAATATATATCGCTCTTGGATACGGAAGATCACGCAGACGCCAAGGGCACAAATGCGCGTGGAGTGCCCATAATAAATGCTATCGCAATAAAACCTAATAAAACCCGAGTAGTGACGTAACATAAGAAAGCTATGAAACCCACTTCCAATGCGATATAATGTAGCTCTTGTGAAACTACTTATTGTTTTGCAAAATTGCTCGCCATTAAAGCCGCTGTACCAGAGGTGTTGGCGAAACCATAAACTTCGCGTGTCTCACATTGTATTGCAACTCTGCTAATGGCCGTGCAATGCGTTTACGTTGAAAATAAGCGTGTTGCGTACGGAATGTGTTCCACAGAGAAGACGGTTGTCCGTCTTGCTAGCCCAACGACATGTCGTTTTGTTCACGTCGGGTTGGAAAACGAGCACGCAGGGCTCGCTATTAGGCTGGAGTTTTTCGTTTCGCTTCATTTCTACAGGTCTGAGCTCACAAACACTATACCAGAACACCACGACTCGCTCAACCATTTGAACTTGAAAGAAAGTGCACGTTAATTTACTCGTTTGTAGAAGGGATCCAGCTGTGCAAAAAGGCTGAACAGAATGTGAACCACATGCGCAGCACACTTGTCCCGCCTTGTTCGATCCCTTTCAAGTACGCCAACCGACCTAGCGCATCGCACTTCGTTCTGTAGGTGGACTTAATAGCCGTCGCACTCTGACTGGCCGACCCCGCCCTCTGGCGTCGTGCCTCTGTTACCAACTGGGAGAGCATCAGTGGACTCAACTGCCGGACCTTCAGGTGCCGAGGGCATACCACGGATGTGCTGCTGTACAGGGTACCCTGTTCGCCGTAGGGGGGCGCGACAAGCGAGGAAGGTGAGCGAGAAATGAAACTTTACATAGTAACGCAAAGGCTAGTTGAGGCCCGACCTGGCCATACCTGAGGGTGAAAACGTACAATAACAAGTATTCGCAGCAGGCTGAGGCGCGTGTCTTCTGCATGAAAAATTCGGAGATGATCAGCCCTTTGTAATGGAATGACGAGATATTCAGCCTACAAGAATCATTGGGAATGTCAACCTTTCTGAAGCTCTGCGTTTCGAAGCTGGTGGGAGTGCTGTTTGGTCAGCGTTCGAGATAAGCACGATACATTTACAGTATTCGCGAAAAAAAAAGTTTCGGCAAAGACACTTAGGACTGCTCACGTGTGGGAATGCGAAAGCATTATACCATTTGTAGACCTCGGAACATCATGAACACGCTGATTTTACACAATCAACTCTTCCCCGTTGGCCACGCCATCACGTGCCCAATGACGCAAGCACTGGGCCACTCCTGAACCGTGGAGCCACCGTCACGTAGGGGAAGCGCGCTCGTCTCGCAACCAGGAGGCGCGGGCTCGATTCGCACCCAAATGGACCAAATTTTCTTCACAAGAACAATTAATTTAACTTCTTTACAGCAGTGGCGGCGATTCGAACAGTTGCTTACAACGTACTTTGCCTATTTGCAGCACTTCTGCCTCATCCAAGCATTTCTACCGAAGGCTGTGCAGCTGCCTCGGAGCCCCTCTGCTGGCAAAGCAGTCTGCACCAGTCACCGTCTCTGCCTGTTATCTGCGCCTGCGCCTTGGTCTCCTTACCCGCCGTGGTTGCTCAGTGGCTATGGTGTTGGGCTGCTGAGCATGAGGTCGCGGGATCGAATCCCGGCCACGGCGGCCGCATTTCGATGGGGGCGAAATGCGAAAACACCCGTGTGCTTAGATTTAGGTGCACGTTAAAGAACCCCAGGTGGTCAAAATTTCCGGAGTTCTCCACTACGGCGTGCCTCATAATCAGAAAGTGGTTTTCGCACGTAAAACCCCAAATATTATTATTGGTCTCCTACACCAGCGCCCTGACCGGCTTCTTGGCTGTATAAAAGGTGCGCCCCTGCTCGGTCCCTCTTCTTGGCAGCAGTGGCAGCGATTCGTACAGTCGCTTACAACGTACTTTGCCTATTTACAGCATTTCTGCCTCATCCGAGCATTTCTACCGAAGCATGTGCAGCTGCCTCGGAGCCCTTCTGCTGACAAAGCAGTCTGCACCAGTCACCGTCTCTGCCTGTTATCTGCGTCTGCGCCTTCGCCTCCTACACCAGCGCCCTGACCGGCTTCTTGGCAGTATAAAAAGCGCGCCCCTGCTCGGTCCCTCTTCTTGGAAGCAGTGGCAGCGATTCGTACAGTCGCTTACAACGTACTTTGCCTATTTACAGCATTTCTTCCTCATCCGAGCATTTCTACCGAAGCCTGTGCAGCTGCCTCGGAGCCCCTCTGCTGACAAAGCAGTCTGCACCAGTCACCGTCTCTGCCTGTTATCTGCGTCTGCGCCTTGGTCTCCTACACCAGCGCCCTGACCGGCTTCTTGGCCGTATAAAAGGCGCGCCCCTGCTCGGTCCCTCTTCTTGGCAGCAGTGGCAGCGATTCGTACAGTCGCTTACAACGTACTTTGCCTATTCACAGCATTTCTGCCTCATCCGAGCATTTCTACCGAAGCCTGTGCAGCTGCCTCGGAGCCCCTCTGCTGACAAAGCAGTCTGCACCAGTCACCGTCTCTGCCTGTTATCTGCGTCTGCGCCTTGGTCTCCTACACCAGCGCCCTGACCGGCTTCTTGGCTGTATAAAAGGCACGCCCCTGCTCGGTACCTCATCTTGGCAGCAATGGCGGCGATTCGAGCAGTCGCTTGCAACGTCCTTTGCCTATTTACAGGTTAGTATACAGTACTCTTGTTCCGTCCGACTTGTTACGTTTTATTGCTGCCGCTGCTGTCAATTTGACTTTGACACTGCGGTCTCTGCTTTGATGACATTTGCTGCTTGAACCAGTTATCTAGTGTATTTTTACTATACCTAATAAGTTTGAAAAAGTTCGAGACGAGCTGAGGAAAGAATTTCGAAAGGAGATTGCAGCTATGCGCAACTCACTAGAACGCGACTTACGCAACGACTAGAGAGAACTAATAGTGTTGAGCACTGCAGCGAACAGTTTGATGACTTGCTTGCTAAGGTTTATTCCTTACAAGAAGAAAATAAGGCACTAAAATCTGAGAACGCTGCAATGTCATCCTAGTGTGAGCAACTGAAGACGCGACGTTCTGACCTTGAACAAAGATTGACAGGTGTGGAACAGTATTCCCGGAATAACAAGATTGAAACTAAAGGACTTCCAGCAAAGGGAAATGAAAGCCTTCTGAACATGTTGCAAAAAATGGGCGAAATGATCGATGAGCCGATACTGGAAAGTGCTGTAGAGTTTGCCACCGGGTTCAGACGAAGAACAAGAGAAATACAAATGTAATTGTCCAGTTAAAACCTCGAGCAAAACGTGACACTGTGCTAGCGAAAGCGATGAAGACCAATCTCGTAGCACAAAGCCTTGGATATAGCGGTTCAGATTCTGTGTATGTGAACGAACACTTGTGTCCACTCCTCAAAAAATTACTGGGAATGTCGGTGGCACGAAAAAAGGAGCAGAAGTGGAAATTTGTGTGGACGCAAACTGGGCACATTCTGGCTAGGAAAACTGAGTCGTCGGCGATTGTGCGCATCAGTTGCGTACAAGACCTAGATAAGATAGCGTAGATACAATGTAGTTCTTTTTCCTAACAACTAAATGACAAATTGCGCTTTAACATGTCCTCAATCGTGTCGCCTTCTGACCTTTGTGCTACGTTTTCTCAGAAAAACAAAACTCTGTCCTTTTTTATGTTAATGCGCAATCCTGGCGCAATAAAGGTGATGAGCTAGAAGCACTTTCTGTACACTGAGCTTCCGTTTCAACGTAATAATGATTACTGAAGCTTGGTATCAAAGCAGTAGCGATGTTATGCACCTACCCGGCTACAATACATATGTGCAGAATCGTACTGATAAAAGAGGTGGTGGCGTCATGATAGCAACAGAAAATACTTTCAAATGCGACATTCTTGTCGACTTCACTATAACCCACGAGGACTACGAAATTCTGTCATTACAAAGCAGAAGAAACGTCTTTTCTGTTATATACAGACTACCCAGAGGTAGCGTTTCGAATTTTGTTCGCTTTCTTGAGGGATATCTGCAGTAGAACACAGAAAACAACCTTAATCTAGTTTTGGGTGGTTATATTAATATTGATTTCTTATCCTCTGCGCGTAAATCTGAAGTCGACTGCATATTACACAGCAACGGATTCACTAATGTCATAAATATACCGACACGGCTAGAGACAGCGACGGCAATTGACGTCTTCATTAGTAACTGTCGAGTTGACTGTCTTCACTCAGGAGTCATTAATGTCCAAATAAGTGATCATCTGCCCATATTCTTGTTTGTAGATTCTTTAACTGCTCAAAAACAACGCATGCATGCTTCCTGCGGTACTATATAGGCGCATAAACCAAAACACAATGAATTCTTTTCGGTCAGCACTTGCAGGTGTGAACTGGAGTACTGTGCTCCATGAAAGTGATCCAGAGGACGCTTATGTGCCTGCTTTATCACATTTAAGTCTGTTTATGAGCAAAGTTTTCACTTGAGACGCTTAAAAAACCTCGTAAGGCTCGCAATCCCTGGATAAGCGCCGAATGTCCTCAAATAAAAAAAACGATATTTATAACCGCTTCATCAAAAGCAGATCACAGGATGACTTGGCGTGTTTTAAGACGTATCGAAACAAAGCCACGTCTTTTCTTTGCCGAGCAAAACAAGAGTATATGGAAAAGTTATGCAACCCAGACGTGTTAAAAAGGAGTGTCCTTGTATGGAAAACAATAAATGAAATTTTTGAATCGAGGTGCACATGCCAGCGGCACGCTTGATGTCTTAGTTGACAAGATACCACTCGGTGGAAAATTTATTAGCCGTAAAATTTAATGATTTTTTCGGGTCTCGGGCAGATAGCTATGTGCCCCCCCGAATTGTCAAATGCCTTGACTCGCGAGTTCCTTCCACTGCATTCTTGATGCCAACAGACACCAGCGAAATCGAAGCTTGCCTCTTGACCCTCCGCAACAGTAGCTCACGGGACAGAGATGACCTTAAGATTCAGCCAGTAAAATATGTAGCCATATAATAAGCCCAGTCCTAGAACATATTTTTATTTGTTGCATCGAACATGCAGTGTTCCCTAAACGAATGCAGTTTGCTAAAGTAACCGTTGTTCATAAGGGTGGAGACAAAAACGACCTATCAAATTATCGCCCAATTTCTATTCTTCCAATTTTCTCAGTGTTTGCAAAAGATACTCTATACGCGTATGTCTAGTATCTGTGGGAAATGTAATATACTAACGCCAAGCCAGCATGGTTTTAGGAAGAACTTTTCGACAGAGGCTGCACTTCTAACCCAAAAATAACTAATCTCGAATTTCTCGAAAGCGTTTAACCACATCAATCACCAAACAATGCTAGCCAAACTCGAACACTACAGTTTTCGCGGAAAATGTCTTGACATAATTAGACCCTACCTCAGTTCTCGCGTCCAACAAGTAGCAGTAAACAACGAACTATCAGATGTTAAACATATTTTTTCTAGCGTTCCGCAGGGAAGTGTTCTGTGACCTCTGCTTTTCCTCCTTTATGTCAACGACATAGTCTGCTTAAGTAAGATCCCAACATTTGTGATCTACGCAGATGATACCACTCTGTTCTTCCGAGCAGCACATGTACGAGATCTTGAACAGCAAGCTACAGATTGCCTGCGCCTACTTCATGAATGGTCTGAATCGAACTCACTAATCATAAACACGAAAAAAAGTAAAGCTGTATTATTTAGGCCTCGTAACAAAATTGCTTCTACTCCACAGATATGCTTAAAGATGGGTTCGTCGTCCATTCAAATAGTTCCCGTCGTCAAAAGCCTGGCTGTTTTGTTTAATAAACATTTATCGTGGGACGAGCACGTTAAAATGGTCATGGGCAAGTTGTCAAAAGTTGTTGGTATCGTGTCCCGACTGCGATATTTCCTACCGAAGCCTGTTAAGCAAATGCTGTACAATGCACTGTTTTCTTAGTCGTTAATTACGGTATTTTGGTCTGGGGCACCACGTCATTTACTAATATCAGATGGCTGCACATGCTTCAGAAGAGAATTGCTCGAAATATTGTTAATGCTTCGAGATTTGAACATACCGCACCGATCTTTGCGTCACTTGACATCCCCCCTTCCCCAACTGTATGAAAATTTACTATTAAGGCGGTATAAAACAAGTATAAGACAGAAAAATACATTTATGTTAGACCTGGCAGTCTTGAAATGCAAGGAACTTAAGTATGCTACCCGCACTGGCTTCACGTGGCTTGTGCCTAAAACGCGAACGAATTATGGTCGCGAAAGGCTTAGATACATTCTTCCACAGACGTTAAATAACGCGCTGTGAATTGATGCATATTTATGTACCACTGAAACTTTTGTCATAGTGCTTTGTGCTTTTTTTTTGTCTGTAATGTTCAAATACCGTTTCATTTGTGCCAATGTTACTATTGCGAATGCTTTACACATGCTATATGATATACTGTGATACTGTTGCCAAGTCATTGTAGGGTGCGTCGACCTCTGTCAAACCTTTCGTCTTGCTTTTTGTCGACGCTCCCAACATCCTCATGATGATGATGTTGAATAAAGAATTGAATTGATTAAAACGACCCTGCGAAAGTCGACGTGAATCCCCCATATTTCCAACGGAGCTATAGTAAGTGCAGCCTTCGATGTTCGTTGTCCAGTGGCACGCAGGGGAGCCGAGCGCATAGCGCGCTTTGGGGGAGGGAGAAGGAGAGGGACATAGGAGCAGGTATTTCGCCGCCGCGGGCCCTTTCACTCCCTGCATTCCGCTTGGCGCGAGCGGAAGCGGGAGCTCGCACGAGAGCGGCAGCGCCAAGGTTACGGTGGCTAAAAGGGGGCAGTGTGACGGGCGGGAGCCGGCTGGCTGCACAGAGTAGCGATGAAAGTTATAGATGGCGCTACTCGCAGCAGGTGTGCGGCTTTCGCGGCTTTTGAATGGGGCGGCACACGGCAGCTATAACGAGCGTCGCGTTCACTTGGTGTTGCTTTTGAATTTTGTGGGGCATTTACGGACGTCAGCGCCCCCGCCCTCACCACGAACCATCGCGAATGGAGCGCCACCGCTTGCAAACGGTTCGGAGTTCGAAGGGGGTGAGGCGTAGGAACTGCAGAAGAGGTGAATGCGCTCGCGCAATGGTGCGTCGAATTCCCAAATTCCCACAATTTTTGATATAATGGCGCGTTGCCAACATTACGAAGTGTTTGCAGCTCATAGATGCATAATTAAGAAGAGTGACACTTCTTCGGAGAGCAGATAAAGAAAAGATGCGTTATTTGCAACACCGGAACGGGCAGCAGATGTTTAGCCATGCGAGTTAAAAAAGGAAGAAGCTCACATTTGAAGGTGACTCTGGACGAATTGGTATTTACTAAAAGTCTTGCATGGTGATGTCGATGTGCACTTTCGCTCATGAACACCAACGATCTGAAACGCCCACACTCAATTTTTGTCATTCGGTCATCTGTCGCAAATGTAGCAGTGGGCGCTGAGAAAATCATACACGCAAACAGACAAAACAACGCTGAGTCTATGCGCAATAAACCGGGGGGTAACATCACCGCGTCGTTCAGCTCACTATCCGCGTCCACATGCGCCAGCAACTTTCATTTTAAGAAGGTTTATTTTTGTAAAAAAAAAATGGGTACATATGTGGGCATTTTGGTTGGTTAACCTCAACATGCGCTAAATATTTTCCATCACTGCTTTGGTGGTACAAGTCCAGAAGACGAGAGTAAACACATTATTACATAGCACAGTAATCCACATGCACACATCAGACAGGGCTCAGCAGTAGGCTCTACTTAGCTCTCGTTCAAGTATTTCTGGCGTTCCCTTTGAAGAACATTGTCTTCGTTCAATGTGAAAAAGTGCAGCCTAGTTAACACCACCAACTGGATCAATTTTGCAGTGAGCTGTTTGCGATGGAGCTCGCATGCAACTTGGAATGTGAAACTGCTCTGGATTTGCACAAAATCATGCACACTGTCCGTCCGACAGTGTGCATGATTTTGTGCAAATCTTGTGCACGCCCATAAGAGAGCGAGGAGGAGGCTTGCGTTGAAAACAGCGTAGGAGAAGCGGTGACTCCGCGCTACACTTGCGAGCTCCCCATGCGGGCTCCAAGCGCCGCGCTTTACTGCAAGACTTGGCAAGCGAGAAATAAATGTGTACTTCATATATGTTGTAGTGCATATTCACAAATCGCATTCAATGCAAATAAATGTGTAAGCCCACCATCACAAGCGCTTACCGCATTCTTTGAAAAGTTCACTATACGATGTTCACAGCATCGTATGCCATCCGCTTACTATGTTGTTTCGCAAGCTAGAGGGGTCTTCCAGGGCGCCGTTAAGAATCAGCATGGCGGCGTGATGCTAAGCCGCAGCGCAACGTTTGTGTTGCAAATGGTTTCGAGACGGCCGGATATCTGTTGAAGACAATTCTGGACCGGGCATTTCATCGGCGGAGAAGCTCACGGCGACGAATTTTCCATATGAATGCGCCATCATTTATGTTGATTTAATCTACAGTGGCAAGGCCATGAAATGCAAATATTGCTGTGATAGTTTACAACATGTGCATATTGTACCCAGGAAGAAACGACCTAGCTTGTTTACCACAGGCGTTATGTTCAACCATGGCAATGCTCAACCGCAAACAACGCACTGCACAATGTCAACTTTTCAGGATCTCGGTTGGGAGGTACTGCCGCGTCCACCAAGCAGTTCTGACTTCGCTCGAAGTGATTATCATTTGCTTTGACCATTAATGTGTTCCTGGGAGGCCAACACTTCAGCAGTGACGACGACGTCAAGAAGCCTGCTCGTTCATGGCTTCGGAATTTTTTTATGCTGCTGGCATCCATGAGCTGCTGAAACGCTGAGATAAGTGCGACGGTTTCTAGTCAGGATTACGCTGAGAAGTGATGTTACTTCCATGCGTCTAAACATGTTTCATAATCCTGAAAAATAAAGTCCGTCTTTCACTTGAACACCCTCTGCTCTTTTGCAATAGAGATGTACAAGTTTTCGCGAAGAGAAGTAGTGTAAACTGGAGATAAGGTATCCTAGGTGGCAATAGATGTAAAACCTGATAAGCTGGAGCAATACCTTTCAAAACGGAGTACCTTCGAAACAATTTTTATGCGCGCAATTAATTGTCTTTCTGTCCGTTCTTTTTTTGCATTTCTTAGTATATTTCAATGGCTACTAAAATTTACAAGCCGAGTCTGGGTTTGCAGACACCTGTCAAGCCGCATAATTTCTGGCCTTTTCTCTTCGCGCCTAGCATCATGAATTTTATTTCAAATAAAGAAATTGAATTGGACTAAATTGAATCAGCGTTATCATCAGTTAGAGCCCATATTTCTGCGTGCTCAAGCGAGAAATAAATGTGTACTTCGTATATGTTGTAGTCCATATACACAAATCGCATTCAATGCAAATAAATGTGTAAGCCCACCATTACAAGCGCTTACCGCATTGTTTGAAACGTTCACTATACGAAAGTGCGTGCACATATGATTGAATTTAGTGCATTTTTGTTTTCTTGTCGCTTTGAACATAGTTTGGCACAGAGGATCATAGCACGAATATTCGCGTGAAAGCACCAGTAACGCTGCGTAAATGACTTGTGTTGCGTTTCGCCTGCGACACGTGGTTTTGCCGGCGCGACTGCGGCGGGGCGGCAGACATTTTGGCCCGATCGTCGTCGCCGCAACACTCATCGGCAGGTGTTTCCAGGCGCGACTGCGGCGATGCGACCGCAAAAGATCACCCTCTCATTCCAGTCATTGTGCCCGAAACAGGCGATGCCAAAGCAGGGACCATCCTCTCATTCCAGTCATTGTGCCCGAAACAGGCGATGCCAAAGCAGGGACCATCCTCTCATTCCAGTCATTGTGCCCGAAACAGGCGATGCCAAAGCAGGGACCATCCTCTCATTACAGTCATTGTGCCCGACCGGCAGCGCTACAACAGGGTGCTACGAGATCGTGCTCGACAGGGTGCTACGAGATCGTGCTCGTCATGGTGCTACGGCATCGCTACGACAGTGTGCGTCACCATTAGCCCATTGTACATTCACGTGCTCGTCTTTTGAGGGGTTCCTTCTTGCCCTCAACTGCGAGAGTATAAAAACAGCTGCCCCCGGACGCAAAAAAAGGAGGGCTCCGATTTCTTCTGTTGAGTGAAGTGCTCTCCCGTCTCTCTACTTCGGTCAACCTGACCGCCAACTCTTTGCGATGTTAAAATAAACAAGTTGTTTCATTGTTACCAGTCGACTCATGCTTTGCCGGGACCTTCGGATGCTTCCAGTTGTACCCCAGGCCGCCAGGCCAACGCTACCCTTGGGGCTTGCGACCCAGGTACAACCACGGGCGTCAGCGCCGAGTTCCCAACAGATCGTACCAGCAGTCCGATCCAAACATCTGGTGGCAGCGGTGGGATCGCCTACGACTTCAAACAACTGTCTGCCAGCGGTGGGATCGCGACAACGGAGGCCAGCAGCGAAGAGATGCAGTTGACTGTATGCTGAGCAGCTCAATGACGATCCGGGAGCAGTGCAACGAGCCCTGTGTGATGACTGGTTGCCTGCAGCGGAACGACTGCGCTGGACTCTTGGCTGCGAGGTTTGGTGAGTGCGGGACTTTCTTCTTCTGAGCTTTGCCAGGCTTTTGTTAGTGTCAGAAACAGAGCTGGTAATTGTGGTTGTCGTTGCTGCCGGGTTAGTTTGCGGCAAGACAATAGTAAGCAGTAGAGAAAGCAGCATTCAGAGCAGCCATGGATTTGAAGTCGTTGCGCAAACCGAAATTGTTGGAGCTTGCAAGAGAGTTGGGTCTGGATGTCTCAGACAAACTAAGAAAACCAGAACTGATAAAGGCTATTCTTGAGTTAGAGGCTGAGGATGACGAGCTGTCGGAATGCCTTGAGACCATTGAAGAGAGAGAGACTGCAAAAAGACAGGAGCGCGAACTTAAAGAGCAAAAAGAAAAAGAAGAGCGCGAACGTAAAGAACAGAAAGAGCGAGAGCAACAAGAGAAAAAAGAAGAGCGTGACCGTCAACACGCTTTGGAAATGAAGCGTCTCGAGATAGAGATGGAACGCGCTCGTAATGGAAGTCAGGCACACGGTGCAGGAGAACGAGTATTGTTCAAAATGACTGACCTGATGCGGCCGTTTAAGCTTGGAGAGGACATTGGTTTGTTCCTGGTTAACTTTGAGCGAACGTGCGAGAAGCAGGGGTTCTCTCGAGAAACGTGGCCACAGCGCTTGCTCACTTTGTTACCCGGCGAGGCGGCCGACGTAGTCGCTCGCTTGGATAGAGAGGAGGCAGAGGATTTCGACACAGTGAAATCGAGTCTGCTAAAAAAGTACCGGCTGTCTGCGGAGGCGTTCCGTCGGAAGTTTCGGGAAAATGAGAAAGGAAAAAGTGAGTCATATACAGAGTTTGCGTATAGGCTTATGTCGAACATGCAGGAGTGGCTCAAAGAAGAGAAAGCGTTTGGTGACCACGATAAAGTTCTGCAGTGTTTCGGGCTAGAACAGTTTTATAGTCGGTTACCGGAGAACGTGCGATACTGGGTCTTGGATAGGCCAGACGTTTGTACGGTGGCTAAAGCCGCTGAGCTAGCCGAGGAGTTTGTGACGCGTCGGGCTCGCGGAGCTAAGGACGGTCAAAAGGGTGAATTTGGCTCGAAGTTTGAGAGGCCGAAGTTCACACCCATGAGAGCAAAGGGGAACACGCGTAGTGCGGATGCGAGTGGAAGCAGTGCGACCGAACCTAAGGAGACGGCGGCAGCCGAAGCCGAACGCAGAAAGCGGTTCGAGATGAGGCAAGCGCGCGTTTGTTATACGTGCCAGAAGCCGGGTCACTTTTCGGCGCAGTGTCCGGAAACAACACCAAAAGTTGTTTTTTTTTCAATAGGCAGCACTGACGAGAACATGAAGCTTCTCGAGCCTTACATGCGAGACCTCCTCGTGAACGGGAAAGAGTGCCGAGTGCTTCGCGATTCCGCAGCAACGATGGATGTAGTTCACCCGTCTTACGTAGAACCCCATATGTTCACGGGCGAGTGCGCGTGGATCAAGCAAGCCGTGGAAGCTCATAGCGTGTGTCTGCCGGTAGCAAAAGTGCTTATTGAAGGACCTTTCGGAGCGCTTGAGACGGAGGCGGCAGTGTCATCTATGCTGCCACCCCAGTACCCGTACCTATTTTCAAACAGGTCCGATCACCTCCTGCGCGAGAAGGGGCTTTTGTTTGGTGAAGCTAGTGTTCAGGCCTTAACCAGATCGAAGGTTCGGGAGCTCGCTGCAAAGGCGGTAGTTGCGGGGCCGACGTTATCAAACAACGAAAAAGGGTCAGAGGCGCAGCAAGCTGATATTCAGAGCACGCCCGAACTGAATAAAATTGAGTCTGTAGCGTTGAAGGCGCCAGATACTGGAGAGGAAAATCCCGATTCGGGAAAGTTAGAAGAGCTATCTACTGATTTGCTCATCGCGCCTACGTCAGACGGACTTGATAGGTTGCTAAAAGTCAGCCGGTCGGCTTTGATAGCCGAGCAAAAAAAGGATGGCAGCCTGGAAAACGTGCGCTGCAATGTCAAAGAAGGTATCGCCAGGAAAACTGCGCGTTTTGTGGAAAGAGGTGGAGTCCTGTACCGGAAGTATCTAGACCGAAGAGGAGTGGAGTTCGATCAGCTGATCGTGCCTCAATGCTATCGTCAGGATCTGTTGCGCTTGTCGCATGGGGGTTCGTGGTCCGGACACCTAGGAGTTAAGAAAACTAAGGACCGTCTCTTGCAAGAGTACTATTGGCCAGGGTGTTTTCGGGACGCAGACCATTTCGTGAGGACATGTGACACTTGTCAGCGGGTGGGCAAACCAGGGGACAAATCGAGGGCGCCGTTGAAATTGGTACCTATCATTACGGAGCCTTTTAGACGGCTCGTTATTGATACTGTGGGACCTCTGCCGGTAACAGCCACGGGGTACAGACACATTTTGACTGTGATCTGCCCAGCGACAAAGTTCCCTGAAGCAGTGCCGCTTAAAGAACTCAGCTCAGTTGAGATAGTTAATGCACTACTGTCCATATTTGCGCGAGTTGGTTTTACTGCGGAAATCCAATCAGATCAGGGCACAGTGTTTACTAGCGCTTTGACGACAACTTTTCTCGAAAGGTGTGGGGTAAAGCTGCTACACAGCTCAGTGTACCACCCACAGTCGAATTCCGTTGAGAAGCTCCACTCCGTCATGAAGCGCGTGTTGAGAGCGTTGTGTTTTGAACATCGAACTGACTGGGAGCTGTGTCTGCCTGGGGTGATGTTTGCTTTAAGGACCGCGCCGCATGCGGCTACGGGGTTTTCGCCAGCTGAACTGGTGTACGGTCGCTCGCTTCGATCTCCGCTTCGCATGCTTCGAGAATCGTGTGAAGGTAGGGGCGACGACCCAGTCGTGGTGGAGTACGTGCTTAAGCTCCTCGAACGCTTAAGAAGGGCACAGGAGTTGTCAGGTGAAGCAATGACAAAGGCCCAGCAGAGGGCCAAGGTTTATTATGATCGGACAGCCAGGGCCCGTCGTTTTGAGGTTGGCGATGAGGTCATGATATTGCGCACATCGCTAAACAACAAACTAGACGTGCAGTGGGAGGGCCCAGCGCGAATTGTTCAGAAACTGTCGGACGTTAACTACGTGGTAAGTCTGCCAGGAAAGCGGAAAGCACAGCAAGTTTACCACTGTAATCTGCTCAAACCTTATAGACAAAGGGAAGCAGTGGTGTGCATGATGGTAAACGTTCCTGAAGAGCTTCCGGTCGAGCTTCCGGGACTAGGCTCAGTGACGAACAGGGAAGACACCGGTCAAGTCATTAGTGACCTTATCAGTAAAGCGCCGCTGTCGCCTGAGCAGAAAACCGAACTACACCAGCTATTACAAGAGTTTCAAGGTCTGTTCTCTGAGAGGCCTGGTAGGACTTCGGTACTTACTCATGATATAGAACTTACCTCCCCAGAGCCAGTACGATCCAAGGCGTATCGGGTGTCACCCCGCCAGAGCGATATTATGGAGGCTGAGGTAAAGAAAATGCTACAGCTCGGTGTTATTGAGGCAGGTGAGAGTGATTATACCTCCCCTTTGATTTTAGTTGAGGTACCGGGCAAGGAACCTCGTCCTTGCGTCGACTACCGCAGGCTTAATTCCATCACTAAGGATCAAATTTATCCGATCCCTAACATCGAGGAGCGCCTTGAGAAAGTTAGTAGCGCTCAGTTTATTTCCACCCTAGATCTTGTCAGGGGTTATTGGCAGGTTCCACTTACAGAAGAGGCTAGTAGGTATGCGGCGTTCATTTCACCAATGGGAACATTCCGTCCTAAAGTGTTGAGTTTTGGTTTGAAGAACGCGCCATACTGTTTTTCAAGTCTCATGGATAAAGTGTTGCGGGGACAGCAAGAATTCGCTTTACCGTATCTAGACGACGTAGCGATATTCTCCGCATCCTGGTCTGAGCATATGACACACTTGCGGGCAGTGCTAACCCGCCTGCGCGAAGCAGGCTTGACAGTAAAGGCTCCTAAGTGCCAGTTAACACAGGCCGAGGTTGTCTACCTCGGTCACGTGATTGGTCAGGGTCGTCGCCGCCCCTCTGAAATAAAAGTGGCCGCTGTGCGAGACTTTCCGCAACCGCGCACAAAGACCGATATTCGGTCGTTCTTAGGTGTCGCCGGCTACTATCAGAGGTACATCCCTAGGTACTCTGATATCGCGGCTCCCCTGACGGATGCTCTAAGAAAGACAGAGCCTCAAACAGTCGTCTGGGACGAGACAAAGGAAAGAGCTTTTAGCGCCCTAAAGAGTGCCCTAACAGGCCAGCCTGTGCTACGATCGCCAGACTATACAAAAGGGTTCATTGTTCAGTGCGATGCTAGTGAGCGAGGCATGGGCGTTGTACTGTGCCAACGGGAAAATGGAGAAGTAGAACACCCCGTCCTGTATGCTAGTCGTAAGCTGACCAGTCGTGAGCAGGCGTATAGCGCCACCGAGAAAGAGTGTGCGTGTCTCGTGTGGGCCGTTCAGAAATTGTCATGCTATCTAGCCGGCTCGAGGTTTATCATTGAGACGGATCACTGCCCTCTCCAATGGCTGCAGACCATCTCTCCCAAAAATGGCCGCCTCCTGCGCTGGAGCCTCGCTTTACAACAATATTCCTTTGAGGTGCGTTACAAAAAGGGGAGTCTCAACGGTAACGCCGATGGCTTAAGTCGAAGCCCCTAACGTAGGAATCAGCCTCAAAATTGTTTGTTACTGATGTTTTTTTTCCTGAGGCAGGATTTTTTTTAACATATTGCTTTTGTTTAGTGTTTCAAAGTGATGATATGCTTTCTAGTGCAAGTTTTCAATTTGTGGACGCGTTCTGAGTGATGCTAGACTACTGTAAGGAACTAGGCAGTGGTATAAAAAGGGGAAAGAGCCTGGCAGGGCTTAGTGAGGGTTGTGCCGTGCTTGTTGACTGAGCGGTTGAGTTTCAGCGTAGTTCTAACGCTTACCGGGAACGAGAACAAAAATGTGAACTCTCCCGAAGTCACTTTGCAGTGTCCCGTGCGAACCTGAACAAGAGAACGAGGCCTTCTCTGTGCGCTGCGCTCAAGAAACGTCGAGGGACGCCCGACTTCGGTTATGAGCATCATCGAGCGACATCCCTCCGGACAGCGGATGCAGTCCCCTGTCCATCGGGATCTCCTTCCCCCGGCGGGGCGGTCTGTTGCGTTTCGCCTGCGACACGTGGTTTTGCCGGCGCGACTGCGGCGGGGCGGCAGACATTTTGGCCCGATCGTCGTCGCCGCAACACTCATCGGCAGGTGTTTCCAGGCGCGACTGCGGCGATGCGACCGCAAAAGATCACCCTCTCATTCCAGTCATTGTGCCCGAAACAGGCGATGCCAAAGCAGGGACCATCCTCTCATTCCAGTCATTGTGCCCGAAACAGGCGATGCCAAAGCAGGGACCATCCTCTCATTCCAGTCATTGTGCCCGAAACAGGCGATGCCAAAGCAGGGACCATCCTCTCATTACAGTCATTGTGCCCGACCGGCAGCGCTACAACAGGGTGCTACGAGATCGTGCTCGACAGGGTGCTACGAGATCGTGCTCGTCATGGTGCTACGGCATCGCTACGACAGTGTGCGTCACCATTAGCCCATTGTACATTCACGTGCTCGTCTTTTGAGGGGTTCCTTCTTGCCCTCAACTGCGAGAGTATAAAAACAGCTGCCCCCGGACGCAAAAAAAGGAGGGCTCCGATTTCTTCTGTTGAGTGAAGTGCTCTCCCGTCTCTCTACTTCGGTCAACCTGACCGCCAACTCTTTGCGATGTTAAAATAAACAAGTTGTTTCGTTGTTACCAGTCGACTCATGCTTTGCCGGGACCTTCGGATGCTTCCAGTTGTACCCCAGGCCGCCAGGCCAACGCTACCCTTGGGGCTTGCGACCCAGGTACAACCACGGGCGTCAGCGCCGAGTTCCCAACAGATCGTACCAGCAGTCCGATCCAAACACTTGGCAGTGCGAGAAAACATTACGTACAGAAAATGATGGCGCTCGAAATGCATCTTATTTCTTTCGTCAGTTTATCGCGTACGGCCAATTTTCAACTTTTCTTTTTTTTCTTCCAGCAACACACCTCAATTACAAGTAGCCGATTCGTTTATATGGTGTTTTTAACAATTAGTAAGGAGGGAAGTAAGGAGGGAAGGAAGGAGGGAAGCGTAGCAGGGGGCGGTAGAAAGTTAGGTGGGCGGATGAGATTAAGAAGTTTGCAGGTATGGCATGGCCACAATTAGTACATGACCGTGGTTGTTGAAGTATGGGAGATGCCTTTGCCCTGCAGTGGGCGTAACCAGGCTGATGATGATGATGATGATGATTAAGCAGTGTTTGAGTCGCTGAATCGGAATGACGAGACGACTCATGAGCGCCGCCACATTTGATCACGTCACAACACCCGCCAACGAGCGTCTCCTGATCCTCGTCTATGTACAATGACGGTAGCGGCCTCAGGCATGGTTGAGACGGCCACTATTTCACCGACCACGGGGAGCAGTTATGGGGTAGACTTATACTTTAGCCAAAGCTGCAGACACAGTGTAGGCCTACCTTTCATTTCAGGTGACGAATGTAGCAACCTAGTGTAGTATATTACCCTTCATAGTCTAGTCTTCTCGGCGGTAGACGTGCAAGGCTGTTGTGGCCGTGCGTCTGTTGTGTTAACAACGTCATTAACAAATAGGCGTGTGTGGACGCGCAGAAATTGCCTGCTTGCGACCTCATCTGATCATGGTGCTAGTTCCAACCACGTAATCCTTTTGCCAGCGCTGATCAGATAAATTGGGAATATTTCTTGTTTACTTACAGTGCTTTTGATGTAATCCCGTACGCGAGGATAAAGATGCTGCAAGTGGCAGTGTGATCACTCGCGTGCTGTTTGATTCCTGGCGCGGAAAGAAAAACTCGCTGTTTCCACCTGATAATCGTCGCTTGACTTCACTGCTATTAAACGTGATGCTACTCGAGTATTTCAGTAGCAATTCGAAGGCGCCACGAGGACACAGCGCTGACTTGTACGTTCATCGAAATTCACCATTTAGTGATATGTCGTGCCTGTGGTAGAGATAACCGTTTATTGTTGCTGCAGGTGATGTTAGACTGGAAGGCATTGCCAGTAACCAGTTGCCTGTTATTGCCGGCAGTTGACTATCCAGCGCTGGTGTATAGGCCTGCTACGTTCACCTTGCTGAAGGCAGCGCATGACGAACGGTCGTAAACAAGGGCCCTCCTTGTGCAAGTGACGCGGATGAAGCTCGCACAGAGTCTCATTCCACACCTTCAGCTCTGTCGCACTTCTTGCAGTTAACTCAAGATAGAGCACGTCTTCCATCTGCTCTTCCACTTTCTAAATATTT
Organism: Dermacentor variabilis; assembly: GCF_050947875.1. Taxonomy (NCBI): domain Eukaryota; kingdom Metazoa; phylum Arthropoda; class Arachnida; order Ixodida; family Ixodidae; genus Dermacentor; species Dermacentor variabilis. The sequence goes on from NC_134577.1 coordinate 116,747,087, forward strand.
CTAAACGATCCCTGGCTTCGCGGCCAAACGTTACTGGAGCGGCGGACTGCGGCTAATGTTTGCTTGCTCCACATTCAGAAGGAGGTCTATACGGCGTGCCTTGCCGAGGTGGCCCCTGGTGCGTGGACCCCAGACTACTCTACATAAATGTTCTATAGTCTGCGCACCAGTAGCCAAGGGCATCAGGAGCACCTTTGTCATGTTAAAGCACAATCCGAAACCCTGCCATCTCGAGTTCTCAAGATCATCACAGTAGTTTCACCGGAGCTATACGGGCATCCACTCTGAGCTGGTGAATCTTGTGACTTGCGATTTATTGTTTACATGGGCCATGAGTGCGGTTGTAAGTTGTTTCTAAGTTTAATTGAACAAAACGATAAATAAAGAAGGATTGAAAAGCGGGCAAGTGGGAACCTATCCGATCTCGGGCAGTGCATGTAAGAAACGTAGCGCGAGCAAGAATAAGAATACAGGAAAAATGCTGCTCTAACAAAGTATTGTTAGACCAGTGCTTGTACTGTATTTCTCGTGGTTCGTTTTTATGAGCGCTTCGCAAGAATGGATAGGCAAAACTAAATTGACCGACGATTACGCTTCTTGGTAATGCGATCTTTGAGCGCAGCTGCTGCCTTATTTCAACAACAGGCAACCGCACACGCAGTGCCGAAGGGAGGCGGTTGTGCGTTTCGGACTGGGCGGCACACACCGCGACCTGGCGCTATAGAGCCGGTGCTCCGGCGATGCGTCATCGCGTCATCTTATAGTGGGTCACCACTGCAGAGAGAGACGGGGGGTGGATTAGCAATCTATATTTAATGTTTCGTCTGAAGTGGGATGAGGAAACCGGCGGATAACAGGGGTATCGAGTAGAAGTCACACAATCATTCACCCACAGACATGCTTTAGTGTGGACGCACAAGGTTGGGTTGGGGAGGAGAAGTAAACGGACGAAACGCTACAAGTGCATTTCGGGTCACCGCAACGGCACTGCGCCGGGTAAGGGGAGGTAAAGCGCAACAGTGGAGGCGGGATAAGAACAGCCATGTGCAAGCACTACCAGAGGCGATAAATACCACTGAGGAACGCGCCCCGCAAACGGGGAAGCGAGAGACACGGCTGAGAACCGTACAGTCACGCGACGCGGAGACGGAGCGGAAAGCCGTAGATCACGCGCGACGCAGCAAGCAGCGCCCCCCGCCGGCACTGCGGCAGTGCCGCGACAGCGGGAGAAAGGACGGCGAGGGCGAAGTGGACGGTAGCAGCGAGAGTCGCCGCAACGGTGCTGCACGGAGCAAGGGAGCGGGGGTATAGGCGAGAAGACGTCATCCGGCTTTGGTGGACAAGGGAATCGCGAGACTCGCACCGCGCGCGAGAGATGGCAGCAGGAGCGCACGCAGCTAGAGTAGCGCGCGGATGATAACCTTGGTTACGGCGAGGGACGACGGCGTCGCGCAACGCAGAAACGGGCGCCGAAAAGCTGCGCTCTAATATCTGGTGTCGATTTAGTGTAAATGCGAGAGAAATGCGGTAGCATTACGTCGCACGTTTTTGAGATCCCGGATTCATGAATGAAATCACGTTTAACACATTCCTAAGTGTTGTTCAGGTGCTCACTCGACACACATCCCGCCTTTTCGAAGAGCTAATTGCAACTGACTGCGCTCTTGAGTATACAGGGTGTTTCAGCGAACCCTTTCAAAAATCTTTAAAAGTTGCCTGTGGCAGATCTCACAATTCCAGTTCATGAGCTGGTATACTCGATGCGGCGGACAATACTTGCAGAAAGAAATTGAGATGCTAAAGAAACTAATTAACAAGAATTCACGAATTAACTTTTTAACTGATTACATTATGGCCCATAGTGCAATTTACAAAGTATAGACGTGGAGTTCGCAAGGCTGATCCCCTTGGAAGTCACTTTCAAGCTTACACCAGTTTCGAGATATCAATTCCCGAACTTTGCGGAGAAATGCATTAGCGTTCCAGTTAAATTGTTACCAAAATGTCGTTTCGTGCACTGAAGCAGACATGTTAATGAAGCACACAAGTTAAGCCCACAAGTGAAGCACACAGAAAGTTAATTAGTGAATTCTTGTTAATTAGTAGATTTTGCATTTCAATTTTTTGTGCAAGTAGTGTCCGCGACTTCGAGTAGAGCGGCTCAAAAAGTAGGATTGAGCAATCTGCCATAGGCAACATTTAAAAAATTTTGAGTGTTCGCTTAAACACCCTGTATATAGACCGCCGTCGGTTGCAGTATGTAAATGCTTATACCACGGGATAGGATCCACACATCTCCCACATGTAAACGTTTCTTTTGCAGCGAAGCTGTATGTGGCTAGGGTTCCATGTATTTTTGTTCTCCGTGAAAACTATCATCAATAATGGCTCATACCCCCGTAAGCATTGATACTCCCATAAGCAAGCAAATTATACGATGGCTCATAGCCCCCTCAGCAAAGTGAAATGAACAATGCTTAAACTTTTTTTCTAATCACGCATACAACATACGGAACAGCATGTCGTAAACTGTCATCATCAATGGCTCATACCTCCGTGAGCAACGGCTCACACTCTCGTAAGCAAAAAAAATGCAATGACTCATAGTCCCATAAGGTTCATGGCTACTCACTTTGTGTGAATTAGCTGCGATGACACTACCCCTGTTGTCGTTTTCGCTGATTTCAATGTGGACGTGTCGGTACGGAAAAGGGAGCGCTTTACGCGTTCCGTGTTGCTGACATACCGCTTGCATTGCCACACCGATCCGCCCAACCAACCACCCAGAGGCGTATGTGCATCGATTTGGCATTATCAGAGAATGTAATTGCAGTTGCGAGTGAAATAATGAGTACTGATGAAGACAACAAATCAGTGTGCGTACCTTTCTTCACGAAGACCACCCATCAGGACAATAAATGAGTTCGCACCTTGGTTGAGAATTATGTGTCACCTCCGTGTCGTGTACCAACAGCTTTGTTGGTCAACCACCTTCACAGAGTAGAATAGCTCACGACCTTTCTTTTTTTTCATTTTGCCACTTCTAATGTGTGGGGAGCACGCGCGCCCATCTTCCCCAACGTCGTCGCGGTCGCGTCGAGAGCCTGCATAGACACGGGAGAGGAGAGGCGCCCTAAGCCTTCTCCCGCTTCTCTCTCGCTCTCGCGATGCGCGCGCACCCTTCCTCACCGACTCGCGGTAAGGTAGCTGACGGGCGAGGAGGACATTCCCCTCGTCAAGGTAAAAAGATACAAAACAGCGTAACCGGGGGAGTCCCTCGCTCTCTGACTCCGGACCGCTAATCTGCGGGACTGGAGTACCTGCCGCGACCCGTGAGTGACCTCGTTTGCCTGACTATCCCGGGCAACGAGGCCAGCCTATTATTACTTATTACAAAGAGGACGCCCCTATGCCGGTGTTACAGTTGACGCCGCTGGTTGCCTTATTCGTTCGAACCCTACGTAGCCGCGGTTCCGGCGCTACGGGTTGGGGAGTACCACGGAGCGACTGTGTGGGGCTAGATCCGAAGCTCGCCTTCAGCCCTAGTCGCACGCAGAGTGGAATCCCCACAAATGCTAACGCATTAAATTAATTGCGCTTCGCATTACCGACTTGGAATCGGCTGCTGTGATCCCGTTTGGACGGACCTTTAGGCGGCCGTTAAATGGGGGAGTGGGGAGCAAAACGCGTCGTCCTCCGTAGTACCTAGGCAAAGACACATTTCGAATCCGGATTCCACAGCAGTTCTTAGACTCTTTTGGGTATTTTAGAGGACGGGCGAATGCTAGATAAAAACTCCCTCGTTGTATCTTTTGAGTACGTGACTTCCGCGGCGCCATCTCCATGCAAGAAGAAGTAATACCACGTTTCACAAACTTCCAGTGGGCCGAGTTGTAGCGTGCTGAGTATATACAAAACCGAGAGAGAGAGAGCGAGCAAATGATAAATTAATGGCAGGGAGGTTAACCAGGACTGAGCCCGGTTGGCTACCCTACACTGGGGTAAGGGAGAAGGGGACGGAAAGATTAAAAGAAGACGAGAAAGTCCACTCGGAATATGGATCGGTCACTCAGTCCGAATCACAGACGCTGACTCAATCCGGTAGCTTTCAAATATCGCAGCAGCGCTTTTGTGGCCATCCGTAGCTGCGATATGTGAGGCATGGTCCCAAGATCTTGTTCAAGGTGAACGGTTTTCTATCTAACTGATTGAGAGCTGTACAGAGGTCATGTCGTTCATTTTCAAAAGAAGAGTAGACGTTTTATAGTTTCCTCGACACCGCAGGCATTGCACTTGGCGCTATCAGCCATTCCAATCAAAAACGTATATGCATTGGTGAATGCGACAATATGGCGAGGTTAAAGTTTTAGGTAAAGCTCTAATAACTGCGATGAGTAAAAGCTAGAAAAACTGCAACAGGCAGCTCGAAAGTGAATGACAGTGCTTTTGCACATTGGTTAAAATCAAATCTATAGCATACTATGAACGCAACAGGCACTCGTGTTCTAAGAAACAAAATTTTAAGGTCAACTGATCTAAATACTTTAAAAACATAACATGTGCTGACAACACGTTGCAGTGATAGCATAGCAAGGGGGGGGTCAGGGCACCTAAGAAAGAAGTTTAGAAGACCTAACCAACCTGTAAAGAAGTCTCATCGTAGGTATACCTTACGTTCCCCCTCTGCTGCAGCGACTTAAGGATGTAGGAAGTAGATGTGAAGTAAATGTTTTTGCGGCTGGCAAATAAGTTAGAAGAGGTATGCGTCACCGTGTAGTGAAAGAAATAGCAGTTGAACGACAACAAAAAAATTCAGAGGCATTATGTAAAGTATACCCACAGGTTTGCAGAATGCATTATGGGCGTAGTTTATGAAGATCCTGTTTGCTTCCGCCATTTTTGGGGGCCAGACAGGTTGTTGCCTGATTCGTAGATTAATTGAGCATGAGCGATTTTTTATCGCGGTGGAACACCGTCCAGCCATTCGTTGCAATGTCGTGACTGGGAGTGTACTCCGAAATTTGGCCTTTCCATGTGGGAGCCAGAATTTGCAGGCACTTGCGTAAACTGGTGATGCTAGCACTCAGCCTGTTATGGTCGCATTGTTCACGCTAGTGTTTTTTCGTAATGGTCATTGTCACCAGCAACTCCGTAATAAAACCCGCAGCCCCGGTGTGGGCCGCGCCGAAAGATGGCGACGGGGTTCGAGATTAATTGCGTTTGCTGCAAAGGAAGGTGCGAGAGTAAAATATTCTGGTGTACACACTTCTGTTCAGGCATGAGAACAAGAAAGCGCGCCTGATGCCTGAGGCATGGAATAATTTTACTAGTGGCAGCATCTGCGTAAGCGCTCTGACCTGGTTATTATGCGTAAAAAAAGAAATGATTGTGCTCAACACCGCCCCCGCGTGTTTATGTTGACGGGTTGGCGCTGCCTACCCTCGAGCATTTGCAGTTAATTTAGGTGCCTTCCTTGGCGTTCTTCTCGTGTCTGTGTTCTGGCGCCTGCATTTCCGCTCTATGCGGAAGAAAAACATTTGTAAAAGCGTTAAGGAGTCATGGTAGGATAAATTGTACATGTTAGTTTTAACGTAATATGTTAGAAACGGCTACAGATATTTGCATCAAATTTCACACGCTTACAAAAGATGCTCTTGGGTACAACGCGAAACACTTTGTGTCTAGATGGTGTGCCTTTCCTGTGGTCCACTCCCAAAATTCCAGTTGTGTTTAGTTTTTTTTATGTACCTTTTCTCTGCAACCAAGCAGAGGAATGTGGTGATATTACACAGTGTTATTCTAAATACCCAAAGGCTATATCTGAACTAAAGAGATATGATACCCACTTTGGAGTTCGCACCCAAAAAAATATATGTTTGCACAAAGCCACAAGGGGGGTTTCTTGCAGTGTAAATTTTCCAGTGTTATCATTCATATCATCAGATATTCTTTTAGTTCAGAATATTTAGACGTGGTTGTTTCAATGGAATGGAATGAACATTTTTTAAGAAAAGGTATATTGAATTTGAAAAATTTATAAAAAAAATGCAATTTGAGAAAAAAGAAGTTTTATGTACGAATACTGCTTGTGGATGCTCAGAATGCCCCAGGAGAATAATTTCACTGCTGCCTTTCTTGCAGATGTCTCCAAAACCCTTCTTATTGTTCCGTTCTATCCGTCGTCCTTCCTCGCTCTCGGCAGAGTCATAGAATTCTGCCCTGTCAACACGCCCTTCGTTCATACTGTCGATTGCAATATCACAAGAGACATGGAACGGACCAAGGGCCTCCATAACAGCTTCTCGTGCAGAATTACCGTCATTGTAGTAGGCTGCAGCATCATTATTTTGTCTTCAATGTGTAAGCACTGACAAAGTTTTCTTAGGGCAGTGGCACCAGATAGCTGGTTGAGCGACTCATTTGTGTTCTGTATTTGTCCATGAATACATTTGCTCAGAGGAACCATTACCTTTGAAAGTTCTCTCTCTGCTCCGTTTGCGGGACGATCGTGCCATCTTCTGGGCAAGTCATCATCATCAGCCTAGTTACGCCCACTGCAGGGCAAAGGCCTCTCCCATACTTCTCCAACAACCCCGGTCATGTACTAATTGTGGCCATGTTGTCCCTGCAAACGTCTTAATGTCATCCGCCCACCTAACTTTCTGCCGCCCCCTGCTACGCTTCCCTTCCCTTGGAATCCAGTCCGTAACCCTTAATGACCATCGGTTATCTTCCCTACTCATTACATGTCCGGCCCATTCCCATTTCTTTTTCTTGATTTCAACTAAGATGTCATTTACCCGCGTTTGTTCCCTCACTCAATCTGCTCTTTTGTTATCCCTTAACGTTACACCCATCATTCTTCTTTCCATAGCTCGTTGCGTCGTCCTGAATTTCAGCAGAACCCTTTTCGTAAGCCTCCAGGTTTCTGCACCATATGTGAGTACTGGTAACACACAGCTGTTATACACTTTCTTTTTGAGGGATAGTGGCAACCTGCTGTTCATGATTTGAGAATGCCTGCCAAACGCCCCCCAACCCATTCTTATTCTTCTGGTTATTTCAGTCTCATGATCCGGATCCGTGGTCACTACCTGCCCTAAGTAGATGTATTCCCTTACCACTTCCAATGCCTCGCTACCTATCGTAAACTGCTGTTCTCTTCCGAGACTGTTAAACATTACTTTAGTTTTCTGCAGATTAATTTTCAGACCCACCCTTCTGCTTTGCCTCTCCAGGTCAGTGAGCATGCATTGCAATTGGTCTCCTGAGTTACTAAGCAAGGCAATATCATCAGCGAATCGCAAGTTGCTAAGGTATTCTCCATCAACTTTTATCCCCAATTCTTCCCCCTCCAGGTCTCTGAATACCTCCTGTAAACATGCTGTGAATAGCATTGGAGAGATCGTATCTCCCTGTCTGACGCCTTTCTTTATTGGGATTTTGTTGCTTTCTTTGTGGAGGACTACGGTGGCTGTGGAGCCGCTATATATATCTTCCAGTATTTTTACATATGGCTCATCTACACCCTGATTCCGTAATGTCTCCATGACTGCTAAGGTTTTGACTGAATCAAACGATTTCTCGTAATCAATGAAAGCTGTATATAAGGGTTGGTTATATTCTGCACATTTCTCTATCACTTGATTGGTAGTGTGAATATGGTTTATTGTTGAGTAGCCTTTACGGAATCCTGCCTGGTCCTTTGGTTGACAGAAGTCTAAGGTGTTCTTGATTCTATTTGCGATTACCTTAGTAAATACTTTGTAGGCAACGGACAGTAAGCTGATCGGTCTATAATTTTTCAAGTCTTTGGCTTCCCTTTCTTATGGATTAGGATTATGTTAGCGTTCTTCCAAGATTCCGGTACGCTCGAGGTTATGAGGCATTGCGTATACAGGGTGGCCAGTTTCTCTAGAACAATCTGACCACCATCCTTCAACAAATCTGCTGTTACCTGATCCTCCCCAGCTGCCTTCCCCCTTTGCATAGCTCCTAAGGCTTTCATTACTTCTTCTGGCGTTACCTGTGGGATTTCGAATTCCTCTAGGCTATTCTCTCTTCTACTATCGTCGTGGGTGCCACTGGTACTGTATAAATCTCTATAGAAGTCTTCAGCCACTTGAACTATCTCATCCATATTAGTAACGATATTGCCGGCTCTGTCTCTTAACGCACACATCTGATTCTTGCCTATTCCTAGTTTCTTCTTCACTGTTTTTAGGCTTTCTCCGTTCCTGAGATCCTGTTCAATTCTATCCATATTATAGTTCCTGATGTCCGCTGTCTTACGCTTGTTGATTAACTTAGAAAGTTCTGCCAGTTCTATTCTAGCTGTAGGGTTAGAGGCTTTCATAGATTGGCGTTTCTTGATCAGATCTTTCGTCTCCTGCGATAGCTTACTGGTTTCCTGTATAACGGCGTTACCACCGACTTCTATTGCGCACTCCTTAATGATGCCCATGAGATTGTCGTTCATTGCTTCAACACTAACGTCCTCTTCCTGAGTTAAAGCCGAATACCTGTTCTGTAGCTTGATCCGGAATTCCTCTAGTTTCCCTCTTACCGCTAACTCATTGATTGGCTTCTTGTGTACCAGTTTCTTCCGTTCCCTCCTCAAGTCTAGCCTAATTCGAGTTCTTACCATCCTATGGTCACTGCAGCGTACCTTGCCGAGCACGTCTACATCTTGTATGATGCCAGGGTTCGCGCAGAGTATGAAGTCGATTTCATTTCTAGTCTCACCATTCGGGCTCATCCACGTCCACTTTCGTCTAACCCGCTTGCGGAAAAAGGTATGCATTATCCGCATATTATTCTGTTCTGCAAACTCTACTAATAACTCTCCTCTGCTATTCCTAGAGCCTATGCCATATTCCCCTACGGACTTGTCTCCAGCCTGCTTCTTGCCTACCCTGGCATTGAAGTGACCCATCAGTATAGTGTATTTTGTTTTGACTTAACCCATCGCCGATTCCACGTCTTCATAAAAGCTTTCGACTTCCTGGTCATCATGACTGCATGTAGGGGCATAGACTTGTACCACCTTCAATTTGTACCTCTTATTAAGCTTCACAACAAGACCTGCCACCCTCTCGTTAATGCTATAGAATTCCTGTATGTTGCCAGCTATTTCCTTATTAATCAGGAATCCGACTCCTAGTTCTCGTCTCTCTGCTAAGCCCCGGTAACACAGTACATGCCCGCTTTTTAGCACTGTATATGCTTCTTTTGTCCTCCTAACCTCACTGAGCCCTATTATATCCCATTTACTACCCTCTAATTCCTCCAATAACACTGCTAGACTCGCCTCGCTAGATAGCGTTCTAACGTTAAACGTTGCCAGGTTCAGATTCCAATGGCGGCCTGTCCGGAGCCAGGTATTCTTAGCACCCTCTGCAGCGTCACAGATCTGACCGCCGCCGTGGTCAGTTGCTTCGCGGCTGCTGGGGACTGAGGGCCGGAGTTCGATTGTTCTATTCATATAGGAGGTTGTGGCCAAGTACTGCACCAGGGTGGCCAATCCTGCTCTGGTGAGAGAGTACGTTACCGGTTCTGGTCACCGGGGTCAGGCCGCACTCCAGGCCTGTTCGTGCAATTTTCTCAACACACGGTTTTTTTTGTATTTTCCGGTGCAGAATTGCGCGGCACCGGGATTTGAACCACGGTCCTCTTGCACGGGAGACGGATACTCTACCGTCCCCGCAGGAGTTAAATAAAAAAAATTATATTATGGGGTTTTACGTGACAAAACCACTTTCTGATTATGAGGCATGCCGTAGTGGAGGACTCCGGAAATTTCGACCACCTGGAGTTCTTTAACGTGCACCTAATTCTAAGTACACTGGTGTTTTCGCATTTCGCCCACATCGAAATGCGGCCGCCGTGGCCGGGATCCGATCCCGCGACCTCGTGCTCAGCAGTCTAACACCATAGCCACTGAGCAACCACGGCGGGTCCCGCAGGAGTTTTACGCCTCATTTAACCTACAGTGGTGCCTTATTTGATCAGTCAAGGTGTGCCAATCTGAGCTCGGTTATACCGCACGGATTGCACTCGGCTAGAGAACCTGGTATTTATGACCTGCACATGTGTGGCCATACATAATTGAGGATATATATAAATTTTTTTCTTTAGGAGGGTTCCCGTACAGTGATAAAATAAAGGAAAAGACATTAAAAAGAAAGAAAGAAAAAGGGGAGAAAAAAAAGGAACATAACAGGTGATTTGAACTCGTGACCCTTGGGTGTTGCCCGGAAAGATAGCTCAGTCGGTTGGTTCGTCAGGCCCCAGGTTACCTTCAAGCGCCATAGCTCCTGCTCCGAGCCTCATACTTACGTGGAAAGGGAGTGATGTCCGCGATAGTCGCTTTCCAACCGTGTGGTTGGAAGGCATACTTTCTTGGAAAAAAATGGCCGCCCGAGGAGAAGAGCGAACTCGGGCGGCTTTAGAGACTAGGAAAACTGCCTTAAAATATTTAGAATTGAGGGGAAAGCTTCGTTAACAAACTATAGCACGGCAATCAGCACTCGAATATAATTATAACCCTAATAATAATGGTAAATATTAATCTCATCTATGGGATCTAATGCGCGCGTTGTTGTTTTGTCTCTGCGTGTAGTCGTTAAGAGAGCCAGTTTAAGGGCGGAGAAGGAAGGAAAGGAAAGCAAAATTGCAGCGCCGTGGTTTTAAAGCGCAACCGTTGTAGAGAAACGGAAGGCGATATAAGCGTGCGTGGCCATGATACGCACACGACAAACTGCCTTAAAATATTTAGACTTGAGGGGAAAGCTTCGTTAACAAACTACAACATGGCAATCAGCACTCGAATACGACGAGAGAAATTATTGAGACGTGGAAAATTTCCTTGAAATATGGTTTGCGAGACAAATGCTTGTAAGTATTGAACCTCTTAAAAGATGAGGGGGGAAATATGCGCTCACCGAGAGGGCATCGTCTGCGCGAGACCAGCACCAGGCACCTTACGTCTGCCGGAAACAAAGCCTCCCTTCTCCGCCGGCCAAGAGGGGGAAAACGTGCTTTCCGATCGCTCTAGGTTGCGCGGACAAAGTATAACTCTAGCGTCTAGGAAAAGCTGAAACAGGTGCGAGGGCGGCACGTATAGCGTGGGAAGCTAGCCGCCAGAATAACTATCTCAAGGACTGCTGCTGACGAGGGCGAAATACCTTCGTGTAGTTATAATAACCCTAATAGGACTACTTTGGAAAAAAAAGAAAAAAAAAAGTAATTATAAAAGGGCAAGTAATACGTTTGAAACTCGAAACAGAGGCGACCACGACCACGTATCAAAAGTAAGAGTTTGACGTAATAGTTCGTTTCTACAAAGGGCTATATTCCGTCAAACTCTTGCTTCCAGTTGTTAACAAATTCGACTTCGCCCTGCTAACTGCCTGGTTAGCTCAGATGGTAGAGTGGCTGCCCCAGGAAGGCGGTGGTGCCGGGTTCGAGCCCCGGATGAGGATGAATTTTTCATCAACTGTGACGCTTTTCTTTCGATTCCTTTGTAGCAAATGCTACGATTGCGTGGATGTGTCATTTTCCTTTAAATAATATATGATCTTTTAGTACAAATCATTTACTTAACACGCACAAGCAAACAAGCAAAAAAAAAAGAACCCACGCATAACCATGAAAACCGCGAACGACCACGATCAACAAACCGGCCTTCGCCTGCTATTTTTAAATGCCAGGGCGCACGGCACATTCCGGCGCTACATTTGAACTGCTTTGATCGGGTGCTCGAGGTCGCGCTTCCGCAGGTTTGGCCCTCATAGTGCAGTCAATTTTTCTCTGCCAAAATTGCAAATTCGATATTTGGGGAGGTTTACTCTACCATATCCACTTAAGCATGCGCGTTTGTGCTTCCTATTTGTGCTTTGTACTGTTTTAATCAGTGATATGGGCAGCCTTCTGGGTACTCCAAGTCTCAGGATAGTTTTCGAGCAGCAGATCAAACATTTTTCACTAATAACATATTGAACCAACTGTAAGACTCAATCGACCGGCTTCCTGCACTGCTAGGCTACTGAACAGCATGGAGTTCTGGGAGCCCCATTCTGACCGGTGGCGAGTGACGGCCGAGCCGCTGAGGCACGGGCGGATGGGCGCTGCCGTGTCTGCGTCGGGCAAGATGGTCTGCGTGGCTGGTGGTGTGTCACGCACGGACGACGGCCGCCTGTGGTTGCTCGCAGACGTCGACTGTTACGACGTGCAGGCACGAAGGTTGGTGTGGACCTTGTGGCACCGCCACAGCGCATGCGCCGGCTACACTGAGTTTCTGCACTCTCCCTCGCAATCAATTGAGGGCATTGTTGCGAAGGCAGCGCACTTGTGGACACACGCACAGACATTAAAAAACGAGAAACGTGTTTTATCTTTATCTCCTCCCGTTGTCTATGCTTGTTTCCTTTTGGTGTTAGCACATGTGTCTACAAGTGGGCTGCCTTCACAACAGTAAAGGCCAGCCAAGTAGCCCACTCATAATTCCACAACATGTACAGTATTTGATTCGAAATATAGCAAGTTAGGTATTGCAGGAGCAGAGCACCGCTGTCGCATGAGCGGTGGCAGACACTTTAGCACAAGGGCTAAGAACATAAACGGCCGTCGTTGTTTTGTTTTTCTTGCCTCCCTCAGGTGGTTTCGCGGCCCTCGGCTCCCGTGGCCCGTCTGCCTCGGCGCGTTGGTGTCCACCGGTTCGGGTGTGCTGGTGCACGTGGGCGGCCTCTCGCTCTGCCAAGCAGCGTCGGCCGGTGGCGCCACAGTGCCGGGCGGCGCCACGCACGGGGCCGCGATTGAGCAGCAAGACGCCGCGGTGGACGCCCGCGCCTTCAGGAGCCGCTCGGACGTGCTCTTCTGGGACCCGTCTTCGGCCGACGGCCGCTGGAAGTCGCTGTGCCCGCTCCCCGAACCTAGGCATGGCATGAGCGCTGCCGTCTGCGCCAATGGTGAGTTCTCTTTATGGGGTGTTCAGCTTAGCGTACCTAGTTCACCAGTGCTCACGTTTCATGGATGTACTCTATGGTTGTGGATTGCTCCATCCTTGTTTATAAGGGCATTATCTTGTATGCTTCAACCAAAAGCAAAACATTTAAGAAACACCAAAACATTGAAATATACTTTTTTCACAAGTCATAGCGGAAGGTAAGCATCATTGTAACAATGGATTCATTAAGCACCTAGAAATGATAATCCCGAAAAATTTTTCACTGGCACAATATTCAGTTGAATTCAGTTGAGCAGAGTTTCGTTGAATCAGCTCCGCTAAATGGTAATGAAAATGTCGAGCTGCTCTGTCTGATTTCGACATGCGTTAATTTAACGCTAGCCACTTACCAGGCTTTTTCTGTTATAGTAAACAGAGACAAAAGGGTCAAGATTCCCTGACAGTGCTTCCTACATTTGCAGAGGACACCCTGTACGTTCTAGGCGGCCTCTCTACCTCCTTAGAGCGGGCTCCTCTGGAAGTGCTGGCAGCGTCCACGGCAGACTCGGGTGACCGCTCCTTCTACAGAGCCTGCCAACTGCCGGGTCCCATCGCGGGGTCACTCGTACTGCCGCTGCCAGACGTCGCCAGCATACCAGTCACCCGCCGGCGATCTTCCTCATCTTGATGTGTTCATCTATCCACACGTCTTCATAAGTCCGGCCGGATGGCGTTTTCTTGAGGGAAAAAAATAATGAAAAGAAGCATGGCGCCCGTTCACATGTCTTTTCAGGTTCATGTTGGCCACGTTGATCCTAGGGTTGCTACAGTGGGCGGTGTGCTTTCATGGCGACTTCAGTTAGCCAATTATTATTTCGTAACAATTGTCATCAAGCTTATTTAAACGAAGCTTCTTAAGTATTTCCCACCGTGCTTTTAGCCTGCAGTGCAGAATGTATTTTGCGTTATGTGCGTGCAGCCGCAGCCAATACACGTCGTAAGAGAAGTCTCGCCAAGCTCTGATCTTTTTGTTGAAATTGTCTGTCCAATTGTCGCTAGCACAATGTAATGAATAGCATAATAAAGCACAGTTTTTTTACACGGCATACACCAGGGCACCACGCGCTTGACCTAGCATATGCCTATTTTTTTTTTGTTCTGGGCAACAAAGAACTCATCGCTTAAAAAAAAATATTACGAAACTTTGGTCGCGGCAGAGGCAGTGATATTTGATGTTATGATGCATCACAAGACATACTGAAAGACATACTTATCAGCGTAGAAAGGCAGTGGTCAGGTGAACAACGCACAATATTTCGCTCCAATGAATCCCAATAACTCATTGTTTGTGAAAAGTATGAGCACCGAAATGTTCCTGCGTTAACCTCATATGTGTTTAGTCGTAGTGCTTCGCAGTTAGCTGAAGGCTGTCTAATTACCTAATAATGAGATGAACTAAAACCTAATAATGAGATGAACTAGAAACATAAAGTGCAAAATTGCAAGTACGCTTGTAAATTGTCGGGAAGGCATGGAGTTTGGCTGAATATTCTGTGGGAGAAACATTACGATTGTAGTCATTACAAAGTAACTGTATTGATTTTCTTTGAAACTTCTAGGCTTTTTTTCGGCATACTCGCATAAAAATATTCTTCTCTAAATTATTTATTTATCATGCCTCACATTAATTTGCCATGTGCTCAAGGTGGTTATTTAGTGTTACTTGATTATAGTGGCTATAATTTCTTTATATATAATGTAATGATTTGCAAACTTGCACACTTTAGTTTTCCGTTATCTGTCGTATGATTGATGTATAACAAGAAAGAATTTCTGCTAAGACTATCCATTGTGGTACTCCGAATGACGCTTCTACCCAACCCAGGTGTTGGCACCTAAAGAAAATTTTGGCCCGCATGAAAAGTAGATATTCATGCAATTTAATATACTGCCAGATCCGAAAACCTATTGTAGATTGTTCAGTAGTTTACGATACCCAGTCGAAGGCATTCGATAGATAAAGAAGTATAATATCCTTGAAGAGCATATGCTTGGGCAGGTTGGTAATCTGTAGTTCTTTAGTGCACAAAAGGGCAAATGGCTGAAAGAATCTGTCTCCGCATCATTCATTTCAGTTCTACGTCCTTTTGCGCGACAAAAATTAAGTGCTAAAGCGATATAATGCGCAGATTCTAAAATTACGTTACCGTAGACAGTCCTTTTTCTGAAACGTCGTTGGTTTTCATTGAGCAGGTTGGATATTCAGCATAGGTTATGATGTATTCTAGCATAGTGTGTTTGAGGATATTGCAATATGTGCTGCTTAGTGAAATTGACCTTTGATGTCGTGGATTTGTCGCGCCCCCTGATTTAACGATCGGGACAATTTCGCTACACTTTCTAATTGTTCGGTACCTAGGAAAATTCCGTGGATTCTTTAGCGATAAATGGGTATTTCGAAACCCATTGCGGTATCTCCTAAGAGCAGTATCTAAAAGGTCATCTTGGCAGCAAGATTTTTTATTATAGTGGAGCTGCATTTGACTAGTTTCTAGCGTTTCGCAATGTGAGTAGGCAAAAATGATGGTGGCTTTCTTGCCTCCTCGCCACGTGTTTTTTCTCATAAAGCTCCCGTAGGCGGCGCATTCATGCCGTCGTGTCTAGAGAGCATACATGCAAAAACAGCGCTTGCATGCAACACCGCCTAAACTACAAGGCCCCTCCACGGAGTGTGTGACGTCACGCTAGTTGCCCGGCGGCAGCCAGGGCTCCTTTCGGTCGCCAATTGTTCGCGTTATCGGTGCTTGTTCATAAAATAAAAACCGGCGCGTTTTTTTTTTGTTTGCAGGCTCTGCATTAGGAAATTATTGGACGGCCCGTATCAGTGCACTCAAGTGCAATAACCACAAAATAGTTTTCAGCCGCTTCAAGGCATGCAGCGCGAATATCTGAGGCTGCTTTTAGAGTTTAAGACATATAAAACGGAGTCAGAAATGCGTTTGTACAAATGGTTTTGTTGGGAGACAGGACTAAACCCAATCGATTTCACTGCTTGCTTAGTGTTTTCATCTTTCTGACTGCAGCCTTCGTTTGCTCAGTGCTTTGAATCATAGCATTACGTAATCTACATAAGTTATTCCAAGCGACGTTCGTTGCAGCACGCACTACATGTCGCAAAAAAGTCTCTGATGTGTGACCATTCTCGCAAGTTTCCAAATCAACAGCTCCCAGGAAGGATGTGGCAGTGGAGCTTACAGTGCCGCGTTAGTTATTGGATGCGAGGAACTACTTGGCATTTCCTCACGCTGCGAGTTTTTCTACAACAAGCGTGCCAACTAGCACCATGACCACACCGGACGGTTGCGGAAACTTTAATGCTCCTCTTGACAGGTGGGCAATCATTCTTACGGGTTCAACTTCTATATTCCTGTTTTCAAGAACGAGTGTGCTGCTGCAAAATGCGCAGGACAGTTTTCAGAGAGCTGAGTGGGCGCAGTATCGAGGGATGTAGGCAACGACTTCCATATCGTGCTTTGGGCTGGAAATATCTTCATTGGATATGGTCACAGAGAATTTCTGTTGTGGAATTTCTTTCGTGTCACTGTCGCTCTTGCTGTCTTTCTTTGGAAGCATCAGGAACATTTGCAGCCGAATTTTATTTTCTGATACAAAAAGCTACCGCACAGTAACGTGATACTGTGCACCAGCAAGATGACGGTGGAGACCAAAGCGATCTTTAAGAGTACCTGTTTGAAATTCGCATAGGAGAATATACTTGAGCTTGAGCTCTTCTAAGCAGCAACACAACTCACCAAGAGAACAGCAAGTTAGTCTCAAAGCAGAATGGGTTTCCTTCATCATGCAGCCACTATCCTTGTTGATATTGCGCCAAGCGCCCAGCCAGCCTACCGTACCACTCAGCAAAATCAGCTGCTGATCCTCTCGGAAGCCACTGAATTCTGCAAGGAGTCATTCCGTCGGCGACATTTGGAAGAGCTCTTTACGTTGGAGATTTTTGAGGGCTTGAAGGCATGCTTTTGAGGGCTTCGCCACGCATCTCAGGTGCATTCGAGACGGACGAATTGATGAAATTTAACGCCAACTTTACATTTTGTCTCTCCATTGGTGTCGGATTGACCGCTTTGGAATTCAGGTTGTGGTCGAGCTTTAGAAGCGATGCCTTCTCCAATGAATATAGCTGCCGTACGGCTTCAAATGATACAGCTTTCATTCTTGGAGGCCCATCTGGCACAACTCCTGGCAGGCTCATTTCAGGAAAGTCGAAGCGTGTCACCGGGTTCTGATTTATCCAATTATTCCTGCGCATTTGAGTACGTGCCCAGGGTCGGCGACATAAAAAAAGAGGACGGGTTTTTTTCGGCTGGGGGGTGGGGATACACAATGCTGACTTCAGGATTCTCCGCGAAAAGCATCATTTTCCCGTTGAGTGAGTTGTCACTGACCACACCTGAGTTTCAGGCTCACAGATTCTACTTCCAAAATTATCTTCTTGAAATACTCATGTAGGATTTGGGAGGTCATTTTACACGCAGGAAGAATGTGAATATCTTTGTTGGATTATAGGAGTGACTGAACCATAAAAACGTGGGCAGTTGTGGCTGCTTCTTGAGACTTGGCTGCAGATCTTGCTATGCTACCTCCTTTGTAATCGAAGTACGGCTTGATGTGGATTTCGCCAACCATTAGCGCTACCGTCTTTCCGTGCGACTGAATGCACTTAACCATTTCTCTAATGTAGTAAAGAAAGTTGGCTTCGTTTTGCTCTTGTATTGGATCTCCGCCATACAGTGAACAAACGCGGCGCAGATTTGACGGATGGGGTAACGTCAACTTCGACACTGACCTTGCGAACTTATAAGCGTGAGGAGAAATGGATTGTAGGTTACTAGAAAACACTAAAGTTTCAGCACTGTAGCAAAGAATGGGGGCAGCGTGTGCGAGAGAAATTCGCTCATTTAGCGGTCGAAAAAAGGCACTATGTTCTTGTGTTGTGTCACTGTCCCGGGGAAGTTCATTCAGAAGGGAGCTGATCTGCTGCAACACTTTCGTTGTTTTCGATGCACTTGTAGCTTTTGGAGTCTGTCACCTGGTTTTCTAGCTGCTTAAGCAATGAGGACCACGTCCGGGTGTCGCGCACTGCGCCTGGAACTGCGATTCCACAGGGCAATGAGGTCAGCTTCATCATACCTACTGACACTACAAGTTTCAGTAGGTATGATTTCCGCCACAGTGTCAGCGAACACTTTGGCGGAAATCCTAACATGCGGTGAAGGACTATCCTCGATGCGAAGAAACATTGCGCAGTGATCGTTGGCAGTGACGGGCCAGAATTCACTGCTGCAGACAGCAGTGAGGCAAACTTTGCCTAAGTCTGCTAATGATGAGACTGCATTTTTCTCCTCTTCGCCTCTTTTTCTCTCCATGGAGCTCTTAATGACTTTTCTCAATGCCTCGCTTTCCATTCGAGCTCGTTTCTAGAAGGGAAATTCACGACGAGCGTGGCACGTGCTAAGGTAAAACGGACAGTTCAGAAAAATCGATGGCGTGGCTTCTGGCACGAAGTGTACCCTCTCGCTGTCAATTGTCACCGTCTTTTCTGACGCTGCATCGAAGTGTGACAGCTTTGTGATCAGGTCACCTTCTTGGAAATTAAGTTCACAGACCTGCACCAAGCATAAAACGAGTGTATTATCTTCGGTAGACGCACTGTCACCGTCTTTTCTGACGCTGCATCGAAGTGTGACAGCTTTGTGATCAGGTCACCTTCTTGGAAATTAAGTTCACAGACCTGCACCAAGCATAAAACGCGTGTATTATCTTCGGTAGACGCACACACTATTCCACAAAACACGTGTTATATGCGCAGTTGGACGCCGTCTTGAATACTTCTGCTCAATGTTAGCAGACTGTCCTGCCTGAAGCGCAATAAAACTACCAACCATTGAACCATAAACTATCGTTTGAACAGTTACTAAGCGAGAACGCGAGTCATATAATATAGCCCATATGAGCACAAATTCCAGTTCCTCACCTTGGAGTGTATGCTGGGTGTGAAATACTTCCGTCAAATGGCTCTTATCCACCACTTCCTCCGGATTTCATCCCTGGGGAACGCGAAAACACGTACTATGGGACCACTGTCATAATTGCCGTGGCAACTGGGCACACAACGCTGTCCCATGTTGCACCAAGTGAGGGGTTTGCTTTTTCTTTCTCAACGGCACATCCTCATATCAGGCAACGTTCACGTAACTGACATTTCAATTTTCTGCACAGGTAGACACAAATAACACTCGTGCACAAAAGGAAACACTATAAAGTAAGACGATCGGGCATGGGCAAAGACTCTCAGCGCAGTGTGATGCAGCACCAGACTGACCAAACCTCAGCCGAGGAAGCAGGAAGAGACGCGTGAAAAGCCTGTACTGACTTGCCCCGTCGTTCAGTGAAAGGAATACGCAGGCGTGACACCCGATCGCCGGAGAATACAACACCACCTAGACTGGGACAACTAGCGTCACGTAGGGCGTGTTGAGAGGGGGACGTGAGCAGGCCTTCTCAATCTAGGTGGTGGTATTGCACGTAGGCTCCCTAGTCGTCTCTTGATAATAGCAAAAGGAAGACCCGAATAGCCAATGTATGTATAGACGGCAATTGACGTCATGACTCTATAGGTGAACGACACAGTTCGCCTATGTCAGTTTCGTTCCACCCTTACAGTGGGTACGCCACGTCTCGTCCGGACTGCGGAAGAACTGGCGCGTACGAAGAGCAACGGCGGGAACAGAATACGGGAATTTGCGCGGCGACGGTGGGCGGCACGAAATGCCGACGAAGCTCGTGCGGCAAACGCCACGCGTATGCCCAAGCGAGACAAGACGTCTGTCACAGCGACCATAAAGCCGTACGCTTTACGAGACAAGTGTGAACACAAGTAAACATGATAACGAGCATATTTATGTTACATTGTTTTGTTTTATTTCATCTGATTTATAGTTAAATACAGCGTGGGTCGTCCATCTTCACAGAGTGGAATGGCTCTGAATTTTTGTCGATGTTAGGCTGCAGTGAAAGTATGCTCGATTCTGTTAGCGCGAGTTTCCTGTGTAGATAACCAGTGGCCTTCATGGAATAGTCTAACTATGGTGATGCTCAGTTGTTCGTAAAAAGAAAGCTTTCGTAATAAACTGACCAGCCCTTTGGGAAGCGTCGTGAGGTGGTAAGTTTTATTGTTTATGGGGCGTTTAAAGGTTATAAACATGGTTGAGGTGCCTCAGAAAGGCTGGACAACGTTGGAGTAGGAGGACCTATCTTCTTAAAAGACAGCCTCGCCATCCTCAGCAGGTTAGTTACAACAGTTTATAACAGGTTATAACAGGTTAGTGGAGGAACGTCAGGTGCGGTCGTTGCCGGCGGCGGCTGGCTGTAACGGGCGAGGCCGAAAAGTAAAGGAGCAATGTTTTACGGCTCTAGTCGTGGTAACTTCCACTTAAGAGGAAGCTTTAGCTCGGGCCTAACTCCGACGCGGCCTATTCAAATAGATGCAAAACGCAGAAACGCTTTTCTGAGATAGCCCCTGGACCAATTTTAATGAAATGTGTTGCATTTGAGAGAGAGAGAGAGAGAGAGAGAGAGGGGTAAATTCTAGTGACTGTTCGAAGCGGAATTTCTATTTAAAGCAGAATTTCGTTAAAAGAATTTTCAAAAATTAGAAGGTGAGGAAAAAGTATAAGCACGAAGTTTACAGATTAATAGCTCTCCATCAAGAACAGATATTGCGGTTTTGTGAACGGCATTCATTAGAGCATTCAAAGCGAACAAATTCGATATTTCAATTTATATCTTACGTGAATTCGTTACGTTGCGTACAAGGGTTCTGAGTAAGCTGTATTTCATATTACGAAATTTTCTGAGATTCATGTGTAGTAAATAAATTTTGCCCGCTTTAGTAGTATTGCTAAATACAATGCACAGAATTACGATATAATTTTTCATTTCCGAAAGACAGAGTTGTAAACTTCATAGTTTCGTTTACTGAAAATTCCGGATTTTCGCAAATTTTTACTACACAAATGAAGACCTAAATCAAAAATTCGAAACCTACAGTCACTAGATTTTAAATTTGTTTCTTTTATATGCAACAAGCCTCGTCAATTTTGGTGCAGTGGTTGCCGAGAGAAACGAAATAGAGCACCCGAGCTAAAGCTTCCTCTCAAGGGCTGCTTTACCCAGTATCGTGTCCGCGTGTAAAACGAAATCCCGGTCATAGTAGATTGCCGGGCCGACCCGCGGGTGAGGCGCATTTCGCCATTAAGGGGCCCACTTGCACAGCTTCGCTGGTCATACTTGATAGAGTGGAAGGGAAGTGCGTTTTCTTTTTTGCATTGATTTCGCTTTTTGAAAGAGAGAATGCTATAAATGCAATGTCATTCGTCCTTGTCTCGTGGATTTAAAATGGGTTTAGATAAACTCTATATCCCATTCATCCTCTAGAGTAGGTGTAAGTGGGGCAATGCTCGCTAGCTCGCTCATAAACACACACAGCCGCACGCACGTCCACACACACTCGCACAAACGCACACACAGATACGACGAATGCTCGCCCGCATTCACATTTACACGCGCCCACGCATGCACACACGCATAGTGATGAGCGCACGCACGTGCATGGAACTGCACGCGCACGCAAACACTCGCATGCTCGTATACAAACACTCGCGTACACGCACTCGTGCGAACGCATGATCAAATACGGAGACACAAACACGCGCGCTCACGCAAATACAAGTACACATGCACGCTGGGTCAAGGTGTGCACAGCCATGTACGCTCCCTCTCCTTCCCTTTTGCCTCACAAAAGCATGCGCGTGCAAACCAAGTGAAAGACAGTATCTCCGCAATTACCGTTCAAAAGTCCAGCTGTAATAAATCACTTTAAATTTCCCGCTTCATCAAGTCAATGTGCCCTCCGCTGAGAGGGTGTAAAACCAATTGCTCCTGTCGTGTGATATAACCGCCCATCCCCGACCAATACGCTGCTTTAACGCACCATCAAAGTTCCGACTAAATGCCATAAATACATACTAAATTATGGGGTTTTACGTGCCAACACCACTTTCTGCTTCTGAGGCACGTCGTTCTGGAGGACTCCAAAAATTTTGACCCCCTGGGGTTCATCAACGTGCA
Organism: Dermacentor variabilis; assembly: GCF_050947875.1. Taxonomy (NCBI): domain Eukaryota; kingdom Metazoa; phylum Arthropoda; class Arachnida; order Ixodida; family Ixodidae; genus Dermacentor; species Dermacentor variabilis. Next base: position 116,769,240 of record NC_134577.1, read on the forward strand.
CATAAATCTAAGTACATGGGTGTTCTTGCATTTCACCCCCATCGAAATGCGGCCGCCCTGGCCGGGATTTGATCCCGTGACCTCGTGCTCAGCAGCCTAACACCACGAGGGTTGCAATGTGGGCTTGTTGGTAATGCATCTTCAAGGGGAGTATGGTAGCGCGATTCAAAGACGGGACAAGAGAAGACACAAAGGGACACACACAGCGCTAACTTCCAACACTGTTATTGTCGAAAACCAGGTCGTACTTATACACTCAGACCACATGGGTCACAGGCACGTGAACAGATAAACAATCAGAGCGATACATTTTGTGATATGCTAAGCCATGCGCAAAAATGTCAGTTCTTTTTCAGAGAGAGCCAATGATGGTTTGCTGATACATGAATCCCCTAGGGCATCAATCTGCTCCGCTTCTATTATAAGTCTAGTGAGCTCGCACTTGTTTCTACCGGTAATGATTGTTGATTCGAAGAGAGGGGTTTCATTTGTATCAGATGGGTTTCTCTCCCTTCATTGTAAGCAACATAAGTGCTCCCCTCTCTTCGAATCAACAATCATTACCAGTAGAAACAAGTGCGAACTCACTAGACTTATAATAGAAGCCGAGCAGATTGATGCCCTAGGGGATTCATGTATCAGCAAACCATCATTGGCTCTCTCTGAAAAACAACTGACATTTTTGCGCATGGCTTAGCATATCACAAAATGTATCGCTCTGATTGTTAATCAGTTCACGAGCCTGTGACTCATGTGGCCTGAGTGTATAAGTACGACCTGGTTTTCGACAATAAACAGTGTTGGAAGTTAGCGCTGTGTGTGTCCCTTTGTGTCTTCTCTTGTCCCGTCTTTGAATCGCGCTACCTTACTCCCCTTGAAGAGCCTAACACCATGGCCACTGAGCAATCACGGCGGGTGCCATAAATGCTTATGTTGTCGAAACTTTGTTGATACTCGGCTATTATATAGAAATAAGAATTTTTTAAGTTTTGCCCATTCAGTTACGCATGTGCAATGCCGCGAAGTTCCACAGGACGGTGAATGGGCAATGTCCATAATTCCTGAGTATGTCCATACTAGAAGGCGCGATACTATTTTTTTACGTAAAACAGACTTGCGCATGCTTGTTATGTTGTCCAAGGACTAAAATTTCATAATAAAAGCGATGACTTAACAAGTAAGCAACCCATTGCTACGTATTAAGAAGTAAAAATAAAAAATAGATGAGCCCTCCTGAAGAAACCTGAACTCAAACCAAATCTTGTGTTTTGTGTTTCGGCCACCTGGTGGGAGACGAACTCAGTCCTACGTGGCGTTACGAAAAAAGGGCGTCACGCAGCACGGCATCGAACCGCTGTCAGCATGAGGTGGAACGATAGGTGCGAGTGAATGAACAGCTCGGTCACGACTTCCAACGTTTCCGCAAGTGGTGTGCTCAGGTTTTTAAAGAGACCACGTGAACTTGCGCGACTGTGTTTCAAAAATAGTTTTTGGGAACAGTCTTACGCCATGTGTAAAGAGTCGAGATATGCATCAATCGAAAGAGGAATCTCCGGACAACACACGATGGAGCGGCTATTACGATAGACGTAATTTTATCACAACTAGCGTTTTTGTCTCGAAAATCGACTACGAATTCTCGTCTTTTTCATAGGCTTCCATTGATGAATATTTAACCGTTCTGGGAACAAAATTCTTGCTTGCCACAGTGCGATCACAGCATTTGGCTCGTGTTGATTGTCTTCCGGAACATGTCTGTCACCTGCCTTTTTCAATAATTGACCTGCAGCTTTTGCTATTCGCGAAAAACCCGCTCGTCCCATTGAAGACGCGCAAGCTTCGTGTCGAGGCCGCTGAGAGCGCTAGTTGGCACGTGTCCAGAAAAGCTGGATATGCTTGTGACTTAAAATATTGTCTTCTCAACGACTGAAAACAGGCTTTGCACCCACACACTTGTATTGAGTGCGAGTAGACGGCATTCTGCGAGAGTCTAGCATGATGTGACTGAGAGCCGGTGTTGTGACCACCTTTGTATACATTACCTACCATCGCACCGGCTGAACCCATTATTTTGAAAACGAGCGTTCGCCCTTGCATTTACGCTCTTGAAGTGCAGGGAATAAGGCCCGGGAATGGGACAATGCTTGTAAATCGGTTGTTTTCGTCATGTTTTGTGTATGGTGTTGTTCGAAATGAGTCGGGTATTTTCCATGCCGTGTATGTAAAAGCGAAATGCTTCTTTTTTTTGTGTAATGCCGCGCATTCAGCTCTTTCTTACGTGTCGCCTCTTTACACAGTATTCCTGTAAGGTCTAAATACCGAAGTCACGCATGCTTGTAATTTAGCTTCTTCTGCTGATGCCATCCGGTGGAGCTTCGTACAAGAACTGCTTACCTGGTGCCACAACGCGGAACAAGAATGCGCACCCTTGTTGAATTTCTCTGTCTGTGGTAAAGCTTTTGTGTTGTCCACATAGAAGGCAGTCGTCTTTACTTATGCGGCGCTCCGCGCCCTTGCCGTTACTTCGAATGGAGGTATCTTGGCTGCCCTGGGTGCTGTACAGGTCCGTATAGAATTATTCTGCTGATTTTACTATATCTTCGAAATTTTTGATGAAATTACCCTGTTTATCCTTCAGCCCATACATCTTGGCTTGTCCTATGCCAAATTTTCTTATCACTGATTTCATAGTGCGTCCATGTTTTACTGCTTCATCAGCCTTTCTTAAGTTATATTTTTCAATATCCCTTACTTTCTCCTTGGTGAACAGTTTGGACAGTTCCGCGAATTCTATCTGATATCTTCAGTTGGACACTTTCATTCTTTGTCGTTTCTTCATTAGGTCCTTTGTTACTTGGGAGAGCTTGCCTACTAGTTGCCTTGGTGCCTTGCCTCCTACTTCAATTGCTTCTTCGAAGCCAATTTAGTTACGGTTTCGTTCATTACCCCTATGTTGTCTTCATCCCTCTGTCCTAAAGCGGAATATTTGTTTTCGAGCACAAGCCTAAATCGGTCTTCTTTTTCCCTTAATGCGTCTAGGTTGGCCTGTTTCTTTTTGACCAATTTTACTCTTTAGCTTTTCAAATTGAGGCGAACCCTAGCCTTTACTAACCTATTATCACTGCAATTTATACTACGTAACACTTCTACATCCTGCACTATGCTGCGATCGGTGTAAATTATGAAATAAATTTGATTTTTTGTTTCACCATTAGCACCTTTCCCGGTTCACTTTCCGTTGCTACGATTCCTTGGAAAAAGTGTTCATCATTTGCAGCTTATTTCTTTCCGCGAATTCTACCAACATTCTCCAAAATTGGCGCGTAGGCTTCTACTACTTATATTCACTACCTCCTAATTAGTTTTATTACGATTACTGCTACCCTCAAATTAATGCTTTAGACATCGTCAATGTTTCCTACTATGTTGTTATGGATTAGAAATCCTACACCATATTGCTTCTTATTTGGGAGTCCTCTATAGCAGAGGACGTGACCGTTAGTGAGCACTCTATAAGCCTCACCAGTTCTTCTAACTTCACTAAGGCCAGTGATATCACAAACGGTGCCTCATAGTTCCTGAAAGAGTTCTGCTAAGCTAGCTTCGCTCGAGGGGGTTCGGGTGTTAAACGTTCCAAGCGTCAGTTTCCGTTGGCGGTGTGGTGTTCTTCCAGGCAGGAAGGAACCAGGCGGTTGCAGGGAAGGTACGCAAAGGGAATTGCTTTATTCCATTGGCAAGGTGACTGGCGAGCGCCAGCACAGTTGGGCCGCCGGCTGTGATAAGCTGGGAAGAAGCGCGCCGGCTACGCTCGGCGTCGCGGTATATAAGCTCTTATCAAAGGGGCGTGTCGCAGTAGCGCACGTGTAGGTTATCGGTAGACGTGCAGCCACTACACTCCCCCGTTCTTATTGTAGTTCGGGCGCATGCACTGAAACAAATAGTTCATGGCACATAGAGGTCTGGAGGACGCCGCTGCCTTGCAGGATAACGCCGCTCTGCCGTGGCTGGAAGAGAAGACGAAGCTGGCTGCACCGGGTCGCGGCTGTCGGGTCGCGGCTGCTCGGAGTCGTCTCGCTGTTCAGGGATCTAGGGAAAGTGCATATCCCTGGCTTGAATTATGTGGTTCTGGTGGCGCTTCCAGGCAAATTCACTTCGACCGGTTTCCACACGAACTCTGTATGAGACAGGTCCAGTCCGCCCTAACACAATCCCAGGCAACCACTTTGCACCGCGTCTTAAATTTCGCACAAGAACACTTTCACCCACAGCGAATTCACGTGCGCGCTGCTTGCGACGCACTGTCTGGACGAACTGCCTCGTCGAAACCTTCTGCTGCAGCGAGGGCTTGACGGCATCTAGACAGGTGCGGAGTCTACGCTGTAGCAGGAGAGTGGCCGGTGCCTCGCCCGTGGTGGCATGTGGAGTGTTCCTGTAAGACAACAAAAACTCTCCCGACGTGGTGCTTAAGCTCGCGGCAGTACTTTTCCGCAGTGCTGCTTTCAAAGTTTGGACAAATCGTTCAGCTTGTCCATTACTGCTCGGATGGTAGGCTGACGTCCTTAAATGGCGCGTGCCAATGCTCTTAAGGTAGTTTGAAAACACAGCTGAGACGAATTGCGGTCCATTGTCAGATACCACAACTTCGGGGTAATCAAACCCGCAGAAGATATTGTGGAGACGGTTTACTGTGTTTTCCGCGGACGTGTCTCGCATTTGGCACACCTCCGGCCACTTGGAGTGAGCGTCGACCACAACCAGGAACATGGCACCCTTGAAAGGTCCTGCAAAATCGATATGCAGACGTTCCCATGGTCTGGTTGGCCATGCCCACGGGTGCAAAGGAGCCGGACAAGGCATCGCGCGTTGAGTTAAACAGGGGTTGCAAGAACGCACTTGGGGCTCAATGTCGCTATCGATGCCTGGCCACCACACGTAACTGCGTGCTAGTTCTTTCATCCGAACAATTCCAGGATGTCCCTGGTGCAATTCTTCGAGCATCTGCGACTGGTGTTTCCGAGGAATAACGACACGCATTCCAAGAAGAAGACACCCTAGCTGTGCAGAAAGTTCACAGCGTCTGTGAAAAAACGGCTTCATTTCTTCACTCACGACGTTCTCAGGCCAACCGATCATTACGTGCTGCATGACTATCTTTAGAATCGGATCTCGGGCCGTTTCGCGTGCCACATCGCGACAGTTAATTGGCAAGGACTGCATGCGTAGGAGATAAAACTGGTCATCTGAGCATTCTTCACTTTCACTTGGCAGAGGCAATCCATATAAGCAATCTGCTTCAGTGTTTTGACTCGATGGCTTATACTTCAAAGTAAAATTGTAAGCAGACAGAACTAAAGCCCAGCGTTGCAGTCTAGCTGCGGCAACAGTTTGTATTCCCGTCTTGGGACCGAAAATTGTCTGCAAGGGTTTGTGGTCAGTAGCGAGAAAAATGAACACCCGAAAAGATAGTAGTGGAAACGTTTCACGCCGAAAACTACAGCGAGCGCCTCTTTTTCCAGCTGGCTATAATTGACCTCCGCTGAAGATAAGGTACGTGATGCGTACGCAACCGGATGGCAGTGACCATTTGGCTCCACATGAGAGATGACAGCTCCTATACCATATGCCGATGCATCACACGACAGTTGCAGGGGCGCACTACGGTCGTAGTGAGCGAGAACCGGTGGCTGCGACAGCAGCTGCTTGATATGCGAGAAGGCTGCTTCGCACTCGTCACTCCAGGCCCAGGGAACATCGAGCCGCAGCAATCTGTTTAGGGGTAAAACGACGTTTGACAGGTTAGGAACAAACTTGCCATAGTAGTTTATCAAGCCCAACAGTGAACGTAATTGCTGCTTGTCCGTGGGACTCGGAGCCTTTGTGATGCATGGCTTCTAGCTTGTCAGTTGCCGGTTCAATTCCGTGCGCGCTAATGACATGTCCCAAGTACTGCAACTTGTCTTTGAAAAATTCGCATTTTTCTTTCTTTACCCTGATGCCTCTGTCTGATAACCGTCTCAATACCGCCTCAAGATTTTTCAGGTGCTCCTGTTCAGTCTTTCCGGTGACCATGATGTCATCGATGTAACCAGTAACTCCGTCAAGGCCCTTCACAATATTATCCATGATCTTCTGAAAGATCGCCGGCGCGGAGGCGATGCCAAAAGGAAAGCGGTTAACAAATAAGCCCCTGGGCGTGTTCAAGGTCAGGTAGGCTTTGGATTCCTCGTCCATCTCGACTTGCTGATAAGCCCTACTTAAATCAATTTTGGAGAATTTCTGACCGCCCGCTAATGCTGCCAGAAGCTCATCCAGCTTTGGAAGCGGGTACGTCTCGACATCTAGGATTGGGTTCAGCGTGAGTTTGTAATCTCCACAGATTCTAATCGACCCGTCGCTCTTTACTACGGGAACAATTGGCGTAGCATACTTGCTACTGGCGACACGAGAGATGATTCTCAACTTCTCCAGCTTCTCCAATTCAGCCTCTACCCTTTTCGCAAGAGCGAAAGGCAAACCCCGTGCTTTTAGAAAACGAGGCACTTGGTCATCCTTAAACTTGCGGCTTGTCTGCTCTCCTTGTATGGTCCCTAATTCATCCTTAAACAGGTCTTCGTTTTTTCGTAGCAGCGTTTCTAGTGCTGCAGGTGGACTGCCTGACGCAGCGGACACCTTGCAAAGACCTCGAATGGCACCCCAGTCTAGCCCGATATGCTGTAGCCAGTTGCGACCTAAGAGTGGTAGGCCGCCTTGCGGAACAATGTAAAGCGGCAATCGTGCCTCTTGGTTATTGTAGCCGACCAGCACATCCATTATTCCTACAGGCTTTACGGTTTCCCCTGTGTACGTCTTCAGTTGCATCTTTGTTGGTTGCAAACGAACACCAGGAAAGTACACTTTAGCCTGATGGTGCGACATGACTGATACTCCTGCTCCAGTGTCGAGCTCCATGTTTACGGTAGTTCCTTCTACATTTACGACTACCATTATGGGTGCCGTTCGTGACACGTCGACACTGTTGAGCTTAGTGAAGTCGAGCTGGGTCTTGCACTCAAGCGTGCACATACACTGCTTCTGGTTTTTTGGTTCCGCTCTTGCTCTGCACATTCTGCGTATGTGCCCCTGCCGGTTACATTCGAAGCAAGTAGCTCGTACGTGCGGACACGCTTGCGCATCGTGCTTAACAGAACCACAGCGATAACACTGCTGTGATTTGGCACGTTTACTTGCGTACTTATTCTTCTGCTTTCCGCTCTGCATTCGGTGAACTAGGCCACCGCTATCTGATAAATCATAGGCTTTCACTGCATGTTCATTGCAGCCTCGGACGCCAGAGCATGGTCAACTGCCTTCTGGAAAGTTAAGTGCTTGTCCTCAACGAACAGCTGTCTCTGGATGTCTATTCGCCGCATCCCACACACAAACTTGTCGCGAAGCGCATCGTCGAGAAAAGAACCGAAATCGCAGGTTTGAGCTAGCCTGCGTATCTCTTCTACAAACTGAGCTATCGTCTGCGTTTCGCCCTGCACGGGGCGATAAAACTTGGCTCTCTCGGCAATAACGGATGGCTTCGGCGACAGGTGTTTGTTCAAAACTTCCCTTAACTCGCTTAACGACTTCGATGTAGGCGTATCGGGAGCAGTCAGACTTTAACAGTTGGTAGGTTTTCGGACCGATGAGACTCACGAAAACGTCGACTTTAAGGTCGGCTGCAACCTTGTTTGCCCTCAGGTACGATGAGAGTCGCTCGTCGTACGACGTCTAGTCACTGGTCGAGTCGTCAAAAAATTCCATCTGTCCCAGCTGCGAGGCCATTTCGCAGTATTGTCGGTTCCGAAGAAGAGACTGCCAACTTTGCTGCAGGCTCCCGCTGTCGACGCGTTGATCCTCGTCGCCATTATGTGGTGTTCTTCCAGGCAGGCAGGCAGGAACCAGGCGGTTGCAGGGAAGGTACGCAAAGGGAATTGCTTTATTCCATTGACAAGGTGACTGGCGAGCGCCAGCACAGCTGGGCCGCCGGCTGTGATAAGCTGGGAAGAAGTGCGCCGGTTACGCTCGGCGTCGCGGTATATAAGCTCTTATGAAAGGGGCGTGTCGCAGTAGCGCACGTGTAGGTTATCGGTAGACGTGCAGCCACTACAGGCGGCCTATCGGGGTCCAGAGGTCCTTAGCACCCTCTGCAGCATCGCAGGTCTGACCGCCGCCTTGGTCAGGTACTCCGCAGCTGCTGTGGACTGACGGCCATTGGTTGATTGGAAGAGTCATAAGGTAGGTAGTGGTCGAATACTGCACTAAGGAAGCCAATTCCCGTCTTGGCGAGTGAGTCTTTTTCGTTGAAGCTTAGTGGGCCTTCCTAGTTTGGTTGTAGCTGAATCGTATAGCCGCACTGGCTCTCGGCATTTGTTGCCGGTGTCAGGCGCTACTCCAAGCCCAGAGATGACGCGTACTGGAGTTTAGTTCAAGGTTACCACCATCAGATAAAAAAAAGAAACAGACGATTTCAACGTCTGACTGCGGCAACTGAGCAACATAGATATTTCAGTGAGATAACCCTGCAGGCGGCGAGGCGTGAATATGGCTGAGAAGCACATCCCAGAGGATTCTACATGCTGTTGGATCTTGCCGTTGAGTGCGGGAGTTGGCCGACGTTGAGGAGGATTTCGAGATGAAACGGAAGGTTTATTTGAATTATTTACAGTAATAACGCAAGATAATTAACCATCATAAAGTAATTGACGGCCGGCATCAAATCGGACGCTGCGGCCCGTGACAAGAAGAACAAAAAAAATGAATGAACGAGGAAATGCTTTTTTCTGCCCCCTGTCTCTCGCTTTTAACCCCTTCGGTCTCTCGGGGTCACGTCATCTTCGGCCAATCGTCGACCCCACTCGGTTGTCGTCATTTTACTCCAATGGTAGGCGCCTGTGCAAGTGCCGTCCCATTCGGCTCATAAAGTCGCTCCAAGGGCTCCACTGTCCGTGGGATGACTTGCCACAGCGTTGCCTCCTTGTTTGGAAGCGCTCAGCTGGAGGAGACTCGAGCGACCTTTCAGAGCTGCAAAACAGCTTCGCTCGGGACCAAGATTACCTGGAACTGTGCCAGGCTCCCGTTGCACTTTCGGGAAGGGTCAAGCAGGGGGACAATAGCTCGATGTTCGGTGCACGAGGTGGGGGTCGCCAACTTGTCTGACAGGCCCGGGAACGTGTTAGACGCGCTTCTGCGCACCTTAATTGGGTGCGACGTCGATTGGATGTGGTCTGGTGAACTCGAGTGATGCCACAATGCCTAAACTCCTAAACTCCTAAACAATGCCTAAAAACTCCCTGCATTTATCCACGATAGGCGGGTTATGCTTAATGCTACGCACGTTCGAAAATAATGGGCACGATGCGCTCACTTCGATTACGAAATGGGAGCCTCTAAGCAAGTGCCCTTCAGCGGCACGCTGCAGAAGTTGCTGCGGATAAATTCTTGTACATTTATTATGTTATTAAGTGTACAGTGTTAAAATCTAATAAACATTAAGTTCCCCGAACATGTTTGCAAGATAGGTATTAGCAAAGTCATACGTAGGTAGGCTTGCGCAGGGGAAATCTCCTCCACTTTTTTTAGAAACCAACGCCATATCGGCATGTATATGCATGAATACTAAAACAGATGCTAGGAATTTGTCCACTTTAGGTTGTTTCTTTGGGTTCTCACTATAAATTCAGCGCAAGATACGTTAGTATTGTCAGTCTGAGCCATGTTCGTAAACCTTACTTGCCTAAAGACTTCCTCGATTTATCCACGATAGACGAGTTTTCGGTTCCTTGTGGCGCTTGGCATTGCCAATTCTATTTAGTAATTCTTGCATATTTTCAGACTAGTCTTGGAATGTTTCCGTTACTTCACGTTGGAAAGTGTAGCTGCGTCCTAATGCACTGCGTCGCTGGTTAGCTTGGCGAGCCTTAGGAGCTTACGCTGCCATCGCTTGCATCGCATTTTGGGTCGCGACTTTGGTAGGTGTCATTATCGGTTGCGCCTGTGCCCGGGGCGACTAACCCTTCGCGAAATCTCCTCGAAGATCTCTGGTTTCTGCTGTGAGCTGCAGTATTAAGGCTTGTTGATGTTTCATCTGTTGCTACGATTGTTGGATTTGTAGCTGTATTTGCTGCTGCGCTTGCCGTTGTGATTTTTGCGTAATATGTTGGTTGTTGTTGGCGTGTTTGCGGTAGTCGGCATGGTCTGTTGTTTTGGAAGCTTTGCCGCGCAGCTCACCTCAGGCACTCGTTGCCTGGAAATTCTGGCGGCACGCTCGTGATTGTGGCCAGGAGGCCCGACCCGGGCTTCTTCCGGTCGGCTGTACTACTTACTGACTAGCTTAGCTGGGTGGCTGCCGCTTATAATTTTTGGGATGAATAAGTCAGTGAAAAAATGCACTAGTGCACTTGCATGTGATCTCTCTCGATGCCGCTTTTCGAGCTGAGCCGAATGATCCAGATTCTGTGTGGTTTGGAAAGCGAAAATCTCCAGAACTTTACTACTGAAATGGGAGCCCACATAGCGAAATTTCGTTGTTGCTGCTGTTCCTCTGCTCAAGTGGCACATATCCACCGCGGGGGATCGACTAAGAATTGGGCGTTTAGCAGGAAATGGATAAAGGAAGTTTCGAAAAACAAAACACTAGGAAAATTCTGTTCCTGTCGGCTTCTTCTTTCTTCTCATGGGAACGGAAGAATTGCTTTTTTTTTCTACCTCTGCATCAAATTTGACGAGGATTGTTGCATTTGAAAGAAAAATATAGTCAAGCGACTGGTGGCAGCAAATGTTTTATTTACGACGGTAGTTTCTTTATAAAAATTGTTGAAAACCGCAACGTTTTCGAAAACGAAACTACCAAACGGAGTTGCTGACTACAAGCGAGTACGACAGACGCCTTGCACGCGTCATGTTTTCAGAGACAGCATGCGCGTACTCGAGTAGCGCAATTGGAATCCATTCCCTCCGCAAGGAACGCTCACTTCCTCGTTACCGTGCAGCCGCGGATGCGCAATCGCTATCTTTTTGGCCCTTTTTATTTTCCTTATCCCGCCTGGCCGCCTCCGTGGTGATGGTGATTATGATGATGATTTGATGGCATCCCTTTTAATCGGCACGGTGACAAATATTCACCTAGCCTGCTTCATTTAATCAGGTATGCTGTACATGTTTTTTATCTAGCATTTTCGCATACATCTTCTTAATTTGTTTCCCTTCAAAATCTACCTTGTACAGCTAGCTATGATTTTAATAAATCCGGTTGTCTCAATGTCTTACATGCTTGTTTGTTTTTTCACCACTGCCGCACTTCAGTGATCATAAGAAACGCGGCGTTCGATCTCCGCCCCGGTGTGCCCAAGGTGGAACTTACTTGGTGGTTTGGCTGAGTTTAGGGTGGATTTGACTTAGTTATCTTACTTATTTTTGTATGACTTATCCGTGATTGAAACAACTCTGATGTCTAAAAACTTTCCTGGGCAAGGGCCCAGCCCTTGGTCAGCCTCCCCTTATCCTGATAATTTGCCTTTGCAATCTTTCTTCCGCAACGGTGTTAGCAGCATCCCTGTCGCTCTGGTGCCCTCGAACGGTGGATTCATCCGGCTGAACAACCCACAAGCTGTTCAGGTCGAGTTCCAGGTCATGACGCGTCATTTTCAATTGATAAGCGATGTCCGACAATTTGGAAGAGGTGGGATAGTCTGTAGGTCATCAGATTCGACCTGTGTCGCAGACCTCCTAAAGTGTAAGACTTTCGCATCTGTCCCGGCGAGTGCATTTATTCCTCCTCAACTACCATGCACTAAAGGCATTTTCCGGGGCGTAGACTCTCGATTGAGCCCAACTGAGACTCTGGAGAAACTGTCTGATGCTGGCGTCATAGCTGTAAACCGCTGTAACCGATTGGTAAACGGAGAAAAAGTTGCCACAGAATCAGTTATTGCTACGTTTGCTGGCCTGTCCTGCCCTTCTGAGCTGAAAGTGGGGCCACTTATTTTTAGAGTGGAACCTCTCACTTCCCGTCCACCTCAGTGTCGGAACTGTTGGAGTTTTGGCCATAGTGCAAATCAAATGGACGCTGTCGCGCCTGTGGCGACGATCATTCTCCCAATGAGTGCACAGCTGAAGCCGAAACTTGCTGCCCATGTGGAAGAAACCATGCGGCTGACTATGGAAACTGCTCGGCTAGAGCTAATAAAATACAGGTACTCGAGGTAATTGACAGGCGACGATGTTCTCGGCGATAAGCTATTGCAGTCGTCAAGGAAAGAGCCTTTGAATACGCTGGCGTCACTGCGAGGCAATCTACTTTACAGGAAGACAACTTGTCGAAACTCATTGAATTGGCCGTAGAAAAAGCAATGACAAAGACTATGCAACATATTGTCACAAGAGTTACCGACTGTCTTTCCCAAGTGTTTACTGCGCAGATGACACAGCTATTGCAAACAGCTCCAGCACCCTTCACCAAATCGATTGCTTGTGCTGCAGAACAGGTAGCCAGTTCAGTCCTAGTACCGAGTACCACATCGGACCCAACATTTCTTGGATCCGATCCTTGTTCTTCGCGTCAGTCGGACTCGCAGGTCGACATGGAAACAGGTCATACCAGGCCGCAAAAGCGAACTGGGTCTCCAGTAACTGCTTCTTGTCCATATACCAAAAACAAAAAGTGTAATACAATTTCTCATTCTGGCATCCAAGAAAGTACATTGCGACGGTAATCGCTGAGGTAACTATATCAATTAGATCATCACCATAGCTTCTTTAAAAGTGCTACAGTGGAACTGTCGTTCCATATTTTCTGCTTCAACAGACTTATATTGCTTAACAACTCATCTTAATCCTGACGTCATAATCTTACACGAAGCCTGGCTTACTCCTGAGAAAAATTTTCATTTTAAAGATTTTCGATCTTTTCGATTAGATCGCCTTTCACAAGGAGGTGGCTTAATGATTTTGTTGTCATCTAAATTCTGTCATAAGGCGAAAATAGCTTTCAAGTTAATGTCTCCGGAATGTGAAATTTTGGCACTGCGCCTTAGCATCCCAGGCTACCGTACATTTTCAATTATAAATGCTTATTTCCCTACTGGCGTGCACAGTACGTACCAATTGGATATTGCGCTTGCCAGCTGCAAAAATGAAGTCATTCTTGCTGATGACTTCAACTCGCATCACGTGTCATGGGGTTACAAAACAGATTCCGGTGGGACACGTCTGTGGAACTGGACCATAGATAAAAACCTTTCATGCCTTAATATCAGAGGATAAATTTGTCAGCGGACAATCTCGCTCAGTGTTAGATACGACGTTTTCTAGCACAAGTGCCGCTTTGACACCTTGGACAACGATTGAGTTCTGTACAAACAATGATCATCTCCCGGTATACTTTGAAATTGCATGCCCTTTAACATCAGTTGAATGACGAGGCAGAATATTTGTGAATTGCAAAAAAATTTAAAGACTGCTTGCGGTCCACCCTTGCGTCACTAACTAACATTAATGACGAAGAAATTGGCTTGAATATTTGTTCAGCGTTACAGTCGTCCCGACAAAAGTCTGAATTTGTAATTCAAACAGCTAAGCGTTCCTCATCTAGTCCTTGGTGGAGCAGCGAGTGCGCACGAGTTTATAGAAGAAGGAAAACTGCTTGGAAAAAACTTCTACATAATCAGTGCCTTCAAAATTAGAAAGATTATCAATTTATTTCGGCAACCTTCAAACATACTACGAAACATGCAAACGATGAGTACGATAGAACCCATTTTGATTATCTATATAAATCCAAAAACAAACGGGCTTTATTTAATTACCTTCGTTTGAAAAACAAACTCCCAATGAGCATTAATGTACTCAATCGCCTATACCTCACAGGAAATGCAGGAGTCCTTAGAACTACTGGCTAAAGGACTGGATAGTCGGTTCGCAAAGCGCCTTCAAACTTCTGTTTTTTCTCCTGCATTCTCGGGCTACAAGGAGATAGATATCCTATTCGGAAGTAGCAAAGATTATGTTACAGTTGCCAACTACAGCGCCTGGCCCGGACGGCATAACAAATGCAGTGTTAAAGATTTTCTTTCAAGAAGCTCCACGTGACCGTCTGAAGTTTCTAAACTACCCTGTTAGTAACGCATGGATTCCACAAGAATGGAAGATCGCCAAAATTATTCCGTCACTTAAAAAACAAGGGGCAGGGTATACTATCGACAACATCAGACCAATTGCGTTGACATCAAACATAGCGAAACTTATTGAAAGAGTGCTTCTCGGACATACAATAGAGTTTATTGACGACAATCGATTGTTGAGTCCGTGTCAAATTGGATCTCGATCTGCCTATTCAATATGGCACGCGCACGTATGCCTTCAAAGTCGCAACATAGCCAGACAGAAAAAACAATACGCGGCTCTAGTTACCTTAGATATATGTAAAGTTTATGACAGCAGTGAACATACAATTTTAAGGAATCGGTTAGAGAGCCATTGTTTTCCAGGCTATATTGTAGCATGGGTGCATGAATTTTTAAAAGATAAGGAGTTCTACTGTTTTCGAAGCGGCTCTTCTTCCAGTAAATATAAGCAAACAAGAGGTGTGCCTCAGGGATCGGTACTTTCACCAGCATTATTTAATATTTTACTGAGCGGAATCCCCGTTCACCCAGCTGTCCAGTACATACGTTTATGCTGATGACAGTGCCTTTTTTGTTATGGCTAGCGACATATACTCTCTTTACGAAATACTGCAGTCGTATCTAAGGGAACTGGAAGGCTGGCTGGATAGCTTACACTTAAGAGGAAGCTTTAGCTCGAGTGCTCATATCTAAATACATGTAAAAGGAGAATTCCTTTTTCTCGGCAACCACTGCATCAAATTTGACGAGGTTTGTTGTATTTAAAAGACAAACTTAAAATCTAGTGACTGTTGGTTTCGAATTTTTGAGTTAGGTTGTCAATTTTTTATTAAAAATTGGCAAAAATCGTAAATTTTCAAAAAACGAAACTATCAAGTTTACAACTCTGTAACTCAACCACTAGAAACGATAATACAATTCTGTGAATCGCATCTAATAGTACGTTTAAAGCGGACAAACTTGATATGTTACACATGAATATAAAAAAAAATTTAATCATAGGGAAATACAACTTTTGCAAAACCATTGTAACCAACGTAACAAATTCACGTAAGATGTAAAATGACATATTGAATTTGTCCGCTTTGAATGATCTAATGGATGCCGTTTACAGAACCGCGATATCAGTTCTTGATGCAGAGTTATGAATTTGTAAACTTCGTGCTTCTAATTTTTTCAAACGGTCAAATATTTGAAAATCGTTTTAAGAAAATGCAAGTCCTAAATCGAAATTTCGCTTCCAACAGTCACTAGAATTTAAATTTCTCTTTCAAATGCAACAAAGGTCATCAAAATCGGTCCAGGGGTTATCTCATAAAAACGTTTTTGCGTTTTACATGTATTTGAATAGGCCGCGTCGGAGTTGGCCCCGAGCTAAAGCTTCCTCTTAAACCTGAATGCTAATAAGTGTACTATGCTTGTTTTTCCTGTTAAAGACCCAGTATACATATCGCTTAACTACCATCTCGAAGATAT
The DNA here is from genome assembly GCF_050947875.1 of Dermacentor variabilis. NCBI lineage: Eukaryota > Metazoa > Arthropoda > Arachnida > Ixodida > Ixodidae > Dermacentor > Dermacentor variabilis. Next base: position 116,784,866 of record NC_134577.1, read on the forward strand.
CCCATAAGTAGAGTCACTAAAATACCTTGGAGTTATCTACAACGGAAATCTTAACTGGCGACCGCATATTCAATATATCGCGACGAAAAGAGCTCGTTCAATGGGAATTTTGCGCAAGTTGAGCAACCGAAGAACAGGTATGCGAAGAAAATCCCTCTTGATGGTATATAATATGTATGTTCGTCCGGTGTTAGAATTTGGATGCGTTTTATTCTCAGGTGTTCCAGCATACAAGCTTCGGCCGCTAGTTTTGTTGGAACGAGAGGTGCTACGTCTGTGCTTAGGCCTCCCAAAATAAGTTTCGAATGCTGTATTATATCTGGAGGCAAGAATCCCACCCATATTTTGCCGATTTCACCTTCTGACCGTTCAGACTTTCTTAAGGCTGTATGAGTCGCCATTAAACCGCCTTCAAATTATTTTCCTCTCTGATCCAGAACTACTTTTTCCTATTCATTGGCCCAGGTTTCATAGACCACAAATTATATTTGTGTAAACATTACTTGACCCACTAAATGTGCAAATTCGCGATGTGCTTCATGATAATACGCGTTCAAATCACCCAGAGATCAGGTTCGATGACATTTTCCCAAACCACGCGAAACTACTCCCTTACGGCATCTTAAGCGCCATATTGCAAGACCACCTAGGCACCCTAGAAACAAACGTTATCATTGCAACAGATGCCTCACAGTGCGAGGAAAAAGCTGGAATTGGAATATTTTGTCCTGCACTTGACTGGTCTTTTTCTTTAAGGTTCCCTGATTTTGTGCCTATTTTTCTGGCCGAGTTGTTAGCAGTAGTCCTAGCTTTACGTAAATTAGACCCAATGATTACAACGGCTGCCACTCTGACTGACTCCCTTTCTGTATGCTCCTGCCTTACCGCTACTAATGAGTCACCCATGCAAAAACTCTTCCACTTACTAGTTCCGGCCCATGTGCAATGTGTTCGTATGATTTGTATGCCAGGGCATAAAGGTTTGTTTTTAACGAAACCGCTGATTCACTGGCAAATGTATCCCTATCCGGCCCTGTTCTTCCTATTCTACCAGTGACAGCACAGATCACGGCAGCAAGATTTCGGATGCGATCAATAAGATTAGCCTTATCAAACCCACATTTGACTACTTCTCCTGAGTGTAAGCACCTGACATTTCCCTGGTATAGCGAATCCTGTGACACAAAGATGCTTGAGGTCTGCCTCACTAAATTACGCTGCCGCATACCCTCGCTGAATTTCTATTTACACAGGTCGGGTTTGGTTCCCTCCCCTCTCTGTTCTTTTTGTAATGAGGAAGAGACGATACACCACTTTCTTCTACCTTGTCACCGCTTTACTGCAGTGAGAAAAAGATGGTTGGAAATACCTTTTCGAAGAATTTGCCTGGACTTGACAGAACCTGCAATTCTTTCGTTCGGAGCGTCTACTTTGGGATTCAGCCACGCGGATGCATGCTTCGCTGTCCGAACATTCCTTACGGAATCTAAACGAATGCCCTGCTAAATTACTTTCTTTTTGTTTTTACATTTAAATTAATTATTACTCATTCAATATGACCTTCCTGATCTTATTTAACAGGTAATTCTGCGCTATTCAATGCTATTTCAATCGCTATTAGGAAATTTAAGCTCCATAATAATTTTGAATAATCCACCCATTTTCTGACCAATCCGCCATCGTGGGTAGGAGCCACACACATCACAGGCTACAACAACAACAACTACCCTGAGCGTCTCTTGCTTACCTCGACTGCTGACCGGTCGACGCGTCCGTCCACTTTTAAAGCCAAGCACTGCAGGAACGTCAACGATACCTCCGGTTCTCACTGGGTGAATCCGTTCGCATTACACTGGGATGTGCAGAGTGATCTCCGGATTTTTTGCTACAGCATGCACATTCCTCATCTAACTGCGAATATTTGGTCCGGTATGTCTTTGTCTTTAGTCACTCAGCTCGAGCCTCAAATAGGCAGGCACTTGCCATCGTGTAATAATACGGATTTGCCCAAGTTCTTTTTTTTTCTGGGTTCGCGTGGGCAAGCGCCATCCGATGGGGGTGCAAGGAACGTAGCGGCGTGCGTGCTCTGCTGATTGGTTGGCCTATTCGGCAAGAGATCAGCCACTCCACAGCCGCGGTCACGAAACTCGGCGGCGTTCGTAAAGGAAAGCTTCGCTTTTAAAACGTTGCAGGTCACCCAGAATGCGAAGCATAGATTGCGATAACAAACTATTACACAGCTGTGTGAAGCAACAATCGTAGTCTTATCCGCTCTATAAACGTCTAAACATTCGATTACTAACAAAAAAAGTATGGCGTCGCGCGCACACAGGCAAGCATGAACACATCTCCCTCGATGACCACGGATATTTGCTAACAGAACGCTGAGGTGAGGAAGAGCGACAGCAGCAGCCAGTGAATTCGTGCTATCGCTTGCTTCAGCGCGAACTAAGCGGCGGGAATAAAGCTCACAGCAAGGTACAAGCACTCAGCGCGTCTATATTTTCTATTCCCCGAAGCTCGCTTGCAAGAGAGGGCACGCGCCGCCGCCGCGCGCAGCTGCGCCATACGCAGCCTCTGCCGGAGTAGAACGCCCACTGCTGCCCTGTGCGCGATGGAACACGGCGCGCATCCTCCCCGCCTTCTTCCCTTTCGCGCACTACGCTGAGCTATCATCTTTGTCGGCTCACCCTTGCATCGTTTCACTCGCACCCACAGCATAGGGTGCGCGGCCGCGATGTTATTGCACTCGGGCTTTATACGAAACATCAGTGCGATGAAGACGACGAAAACGCTGGAAATGCGCCTGGAGTGTCTGTAATTGCTATCGCAATAAACAAAAATTCAGTGCCATTCCACTCTGTGGAGTTGGTTGACCAGCAAAGCTGCATATGAGGGCCCCTTAATGTCGAACTGTTCATTGCCATGTACCAAACACCGTATGCATGTAAATGGATGGCGAGATGCGACTAGTCGCTCCTCCATGATGTTGAGCCTCGGAAGATGAAGAGGCACCGGCCTGTATGCGTACCCGTGTATTACTGCGAAACGCGGCACGACACCTTTTACAAACGAATACCGGCACGTAGAATAGGCACGCACATCAGCGTGCTCCAAAGGCACACACTTCTTTAGCGTATCCAAGGCAACCGTGCGTTGATCGACGTCCCGAAATGCAGCAGTGGTTGTGAGGTCACTCGAAAATCACATGCGGTCCCGCACAACACAGGCCACACCAAATTAGTTCCCCACAAACTACCTATGAAACCTAGCCGTTGCGCCGGAGCGACGTTCCATGTTTGCGGGATCAGGCCATGTGGTCGGTTCGCATTTCTTTCCGCCTCGAGGTCCTGGCAAGCAGCACGCTTACGGGACCGCCACCATGGGAAAGTGTAAGGAATGGAAAGGAGATACGCAAGCACTTGGAAAGCTGAGAAAGAGTGTGAACGTACACATGGCCATCGCGGGTCAAAGTGTAGTATCTGTTCTTATCAACTTAATATCTGTAATGGGTGCACTGAACAGTTCCGATGGTAACGTCTCTTCGTAACCGAGGAGGCAGGTGACGCAGAGCAGGAACAGCTGGTAGCTCGAACGGCTCACACTCGTGCCAAGCACTGGCGATTCGGCTGGCCCACTGGTTGCACAGCAGGCAAGGAAGAGACGATCTGGCTGGCCTTGTTCCTGTGCTCTTCTTCTTCATTACAATTACCCCCGGTGCAAAAGCGGAGCCATCCTGGCGACTTACGACGTGGAGACGAGCGGGTCATAGAATTGTTTCAGGCGGCGCACGTGAACAACATCCCGTCCACGGCGGCGCTTGTCGGATGTCGATGTAGGCGGCTCTATGACATAGTTGACGGGAGAGGTCCGTTCGACGATGCGGTATGGTCCATCATACTGCGAGAGAAGTTTTGTCGAAAGTCCAGGCATAGTAGAAGGCACGGACAACAAGACAAGGGTGCCGGGAGCGAAGTTCGGATTCGTAGCGTCGCCATCACGATTGGCTTTTTGTCGTTGTTGGTCAGCGGAGGTTAACTTTCGGGCTAATTAACGGCATTCTTCGGCGTATCGGGCGACGGCTGAAACGGGAGCACATTCTGACGCGTCTGGTGTATAAGGCAAAACCGTATCGATGGTATGGGAAGGATCGCGACCGTAGAGAAGAAAGTATGGAGAAAATCCTGTGGTACTTTGTGTAGCCGTATTATATGCGTACGTGACAAATGGGAGGATGATGTCCCAGTTTGTATGCTCCGATGAAACGTACATGGCGAGCATATCACCAAGGGTGCGATTGAAACGCTCTGTAAGTCCGTTAGTTTGAGGATGGTACGCCGTGGTGGTCCGGTGAACTATGCGGCATTGAGCAGGCAGAGCTTCAACCACCTGCGACAGAAACACACGGCCTCTATCACTCAGCAGCTCCCGAGGTGGGCCATGACGAAGAATGCAACGATGGAGCAGAAAGGATGCAACGTCACTGGCGGTCGCTGCAGGTAGAGCAGCGGTTTCGGCATAGCGTGTAAGGTGGTCAACTGCGACAATAGTCCATCGTTTTCCAGCGGGTGTTAGTGGTAGCGGCCCGTACAGGTCAATTCCCACACGGTCGAAGGCACGAGCAGGGCACGGAAGCGGCTGCAATAATCCGTGGGCTGGATGAGGCGGAGATTTGCGGCGTTGGCATTGCGGGCACGAGCGGACAAACTTTTGGACAAAAGTAAACATTCCGCGCCAGTAGTAACGTTGCCGCAGGCGCTCATACGTCTTCAATACGCCTGCGTGTGCACATTGTGGGTCAGTATGGAAAGACGCGCACATGTCGGAACGCAAAGTCTTAGGGATAACCAGGAGCCACTGGCGACCATCGGGCTGGTAGTTCCGTCGATACAAGAGTTTATCCCGGACAGCAAAATGGACAGCCTGGCGACGCAGGGAGCGGGAGATGGGAGATGCAGGCGAGCCAGAAAGGAGATCCAAAAGAGAGGCCACCCAAGGATCCTTGCGCTGTTCTGATGCGAACGTGTCGATGTCGACCGAGGATACCGCCTCAATGGTGGAGAGGGAGGCCGCGTCGGCCGGCAGCGGAGAGCGGGACAGAGCGTCAGCGTCAGTGTGCTTGCGACCGGAGCGGTATATGACGTGTATGTCGTATTCTTGAATGCGCAGAGCCCAGCGGGCAAGGCGTCCAGACGGGTCTTTTAAAGAGGATAACCAACAAAGGGCGTGATGGTCAGTAACCACATTGAAAGGCCTGCCGTATACATAGGGGCGAAACTTCCCGAGTGCCCAAACGATGGCCAGGCATTCTTTTTCTGTGACGCTGTAATTGCGTTCCGCTTTGGTCAGCGCACGACTGGCGTAAGCAACGACGTACTCGGAGTAGCCAGACTTGCGCTGCGCAAGGACAGCGCCAAGGCCAATACCACTGGCATCGGTATGCACTTCAGTTGGGGCGGTGGGGTCGAAGTGTCGCAGTATAGGCGGAGACGTCAGGAGAAGGCGTAAGGTCACGAACGCGGTGTCGCATGCAGGAGACCAGGAGGATAGGTCGTTGGCGCCACTTAAGAGTTGTGTCAGAGGTGATATTATCGAGGCAAAATTGCGAACAAAGCGCCTGAAGTAAGAACAGAGGCCGATGAAGGCGCGGAGGTCTTTGAGTGTCTTTGGTTTCGGAAACTCTGCCACGGCGCGAAGTTTTGATGGGTCGGGGCAAATGCCGTCTCGTGATACGACGTGACCCAGAATCATGAGCTTGCGCGCGGCGAACCGGCACTTTTTCAGGTTCAGTTGCAGGCCTGCGTTGGTCAAGGACGTCAACACTTGCCTAAGGCGAAGAAGATGCGTGCTGAAATCAGGGGCGAACACAACGATGTCGTCGAGATAGCACAAACACGTGCTCCATTTTAGGCCGCGCAAGATAGTGTCCATCATTCGTTCAAAGGTAGCAGGTGCATTGCATAGGCCAAATGGCATCACATTAAATTCGTATAAACCATCTGGCGTAATTAATGCAGTTTTAGGGCGATGAACTGCTGACATCGGGACCTGCCAGTAGCCCGAGCGTAAATCCAACGAAGAGAAGAATTTAGCGCCTTGCAAGCTGTCCAGAGCGTCGTCAATGCGCGGTAGAGGGTATACGTCTTTGCGCGTTATCTTATTGAGACGGCGATAATCGACGCAGAACCGAATGGAACCATCTTTCTTTGTGGCAAGAACCACCAGTGATGCCCACGGGCTATTGGAAGGTCGAATGACGCCGCGCTGAAACATGTCGTCCACGTGCTCCCTGATCACCTGACGCTCCTTGGCGGATACGCGGTACGGGCGCTGCCGCAATGGCGCGTTGGAGCCAGTGTCGATGTGGTGGCTGACGGTTGACGTGCGACTCAGAGTAGGCTGAGCGACATCAAAAGAAGAACGGAACTGGGCAAGCAGGTGAAGAAGCTGGGAGCGCTGCTCGGAAGTAAGGTCATCGGCAATGAAAGGTGTGAATAAGTCACCTGATGGCGGAGCAGAAGTGGAAAGTGCACAGAAGTCAGTGAGCTCTGTATACGAAGCGTCCGGCACGTCGGTTATAAACATGTCATCAAGAGGCTGAACATGGCCAAGTGCTTCACCGCAAAGAGCCGTCAGGGCTGTAGGAAGCGGATTGCAGACAACGATGGCGCTGAGTCCGGCTGAAATGTCAAGCGTGGCAAAAGGGAAGGGAACATCTTTGCGGGTTATGAAGAGTTCGGAAAGAGTGAAGAGGAAAGTGCCTCCAGAGACAGCGCCACAGAAGACGGGAACAACGGCAGACGAGTACGGCGGTATGGTGATGTCTTCCCGAAGGACTAGCTTAGCGGGAAGAGATGTGGCGCCGACGAGGGGTACGTCACACAGAGGCGATAATTCGACTTCAGCACGTGCACAATTGATGACGGCGTAATTTCGCGAAAGAAAGTCCCACCCAAGTATCACGTCGTGAGAGGAGGACTGAAGAACCACAAACTCCACAATATAGAGAACGCCCTAAATAACAACTCTAGCTGTGCAAGCTGCTGAAGGCTGCACTGGCTGGGCGCTTGCTGTGCGAAGAGAAAACCCAGAAAGTGGCGTCGTAACTTTTCGTAAGGCGCAGAGAGGCGTTCGTTTAGGACAGACACGGCTGCTCCAGTATCAATTAGCGCAATGGTAGGGAGGCCGTCCACAGTTAGATCGACAACGTTCGAAGGCGACAATGGAGGACTTGTACAGATCGATGGCGACGCAGTTCTTGCCTCCTGAACTGCGGCGCTTAGTTTTCCTCTTGCGTGGGTGAAGGGCGCCGACGCAAGGGGGATAACGAGCGGCGACGCGGGGAAGGCGAACGACGTGGAAGGACCGGGCGCTCGGCTGGTGGCCTGTTCGACTGCCGACTAAGATAAGTGTCTTGAAAAGGTTGCACGTCGGCGTAGGGAGGCGACTGCACCAACCCATCAGAGTGCAGCATGCGGCGGCGGCAGAGTCGTGCAACATGGCCGGGAATACCGCAGGCATAACATATGGGCCTGTTGTCTTGTGTGCGCCAAGGATTAGCAAACGCAGGAGCAGGTCGATGAACGGGATGACGAACGGGTGGTAGCGGCCGTGGATGTAGCGCAACGAGTGGTTGACGAGGAGGCTGCGCGGCGACGGATGCGTAAGTAGGTGGCGCGGCGCCAGGGTACAGCTGATGCTGCATTGGTAGAGCCTCAGCAACTTGAGGCTGCGCGGCGACGGTTGCGTAGGTAAGTGGCGCGGCGACAGGGTACTGCTGATGCTGCATAGGTAGGGCCTCAGCAACTTGCTCTTCAATAACCCGCCGGAGCGTAGGGGCGAGCTGTGTAGGAGGCTGTGAAGGCAGCGGCTGCTGTTGGGGTAGCTCAGCAAAGGGCATTAGAGAGAGCTGACGTGCAATTTCCTCCCGCACGAAAGCTTGGATTTGTGTGAGCAGGGGGGAGCGATCAGGGAGGACGGTCATGGAAGAGAGGGCTTCGTCAGCCACTGAGGGGCGCCTGGTCAAAGCGCGTTGCCTTCTCAACTCGTCGTAGCTTTGGCACAAGTTTATGAGCTCTGCTACGGTGCGCGGACTCTTGGCGATCAACATTTCAAAAATGTCATCGGCGATGTCCTTCAATATGTGCTTTAATTTCTCATTTTCGGGCATAGAAGCATCCACACGCTTGCACAGGTCGAGAACCTCTTCGATGTAACAGGTGAATGTTTCACCGGGTTGTTGCGCTCGCTCGCGTAACCGCGCTCGGCGCGCAACTTGTGGACGGCAGGGCGACCGAAAACTGCAGCGAAACTGGTCTTGAACGCGGACCAGGACTAAAAGTCGGCTTCGTGATTCTTAAACCACAGGTGAGCCACTCCCGCTAGGTAGAATATGACGGCATTTAACTTGGTGGTATCATCCCATCGATTGTGCAAGCTCACCCGTTCGTACGTAGCCAACCAGTCATTGACGTCCTGTTCGTCCGTACCGCTGAAAACCACTGGATGGCGTTGCGGGACAGCGCCAGAGCAGGCAACGGGGGGTGGCGGCGGCGTCGGCTGGCGAGAGTCAGGCATGACGGGAGGCAGAGTCCGAGACCGGAGTTCCAGGGTGTAGATGTTCTTGAGTACCCCGCACCTCCACCAATTGTAATGGGTGCACTGAACAGTTCCGATGGTAACGTCTCTTCGTAACCGAGGAGGCAGGTGACGCAGAGCAGGAACAGCTGTTAGCTCGAACGGCTCACACTCGTGCCAAGCACTGGCGATCCGGCTGGCCCACTGGTTGCACAGCAGGCATGGAAGAGACGATCTGGCTGGCCTTGTTCCTGTGCTCTTCTTCTTCATTACATATCATTTACGGGTTGTACTTGGACCTAAGATATTAAACTTATTTTTGCAATTTGACGGAGTGCTTAAAGCGTGCTTCACCTCCGCCGTGGGTCGGACCGGCATTGCACAATCTTTGGGATCGGCTCATTTATGGGGAGAAATTCTCGATCTACACGACTGTATAGACACACACATTTTTTTCCAGAACCTAGCCATATACAGATAAGCTAGAAAAAAAAAACGACGGTGCCCATGACGTATGTGTGACACGATTTTCCGGCTCCGGTATGGGAGAACGCAGACGAGGAATTTTGCTTGCGGAGGCTATACGGGTCACGTGGACAGACATTCTATGTTGTCACTGAAGCTTGCCTCCTGAATAGATGGGTTCGTGGCACTTCTATCTCTACCATTAATAAAGCGATTCAAAAAATGCTTGCGGTAGAGAACTCCCTTGATGGCACGTAACAACTTCCCGCGTATAACCAATATTTGCTATGGGGCCTTGTGAGGGGCCCTTTAAAGCAAACTTTAGCTCGGGGCCAACTCCAACGCCGCCTATTGAAATAGACGTAAAACGCACGAATTCTTTTATGAGATAACCCTTTGACCGATTTCTCCGTTGCTGGGCGCAGTCGAGTAAGCGCGATAAACAAGCGGCCAATCTCGTCTGAATGTATGTTTAGGCACGAGCCAGCACCCGACACGCGAGAAAAGTGCAGCCGCGCCACCAGATGGCTCTCGGTGTCCAGAGGGAAGCGTGACAGAGGAGCCGGGCTGCCTTATCTGCCTCATGCATGGCCTGCTTCAGCGGTGGCAAGCTGGAGTGTTGATCGCTACATCGTTTCAATGGAAATTGCATTAACGTCGACAGACATCCTCAGATGGCGTTGCCAGTTATTTTTTTTTCTTTAGGATATGCACTCTCTTGTGTTCATTGTTCAACTAGTTAGAAGTCAGCCTTTACTTGTGGTATCCGATCGGTTTTTACAAAGGGAGTTCTCTTCACCAAGCCATACACGGATGATGGCGCTCCTCTCGAACGTTGGCTTTAGGTCAGCTTCTTTGTACGCCCCCTTATCATCAGTTCATTCCATCTTTGTGTGACCCCGTTGATTATTACCAACACTGACTAACTCCCAGCAAACGCAACATATTTCCCCTCAACGTCTGTGAATTGATACACGTAGTCTTTATCTGACGCCGAACTTTCTTGAAGAAAAAGCTAGAAAGGAACACGAACTTTCAAGCAATAGTGCAAGGCACCGCAAGCAAAATAAAAGAAAAACAACCTTGTAATGTTTATTTTTGTGAAGATGACAGCAACGCCTAGCTGCATTGAAAGTAAGCATAAATGTAATAGACCGTAGCAGAACCTGTCAAGATGTAACATAGCACGCGCGCTGAATAACAAGGATATACCGAGTGTCCCAGCTAACGTGGACGAGGCTGTTTTTTTTTTTAGATAAAAACGGGGCTAAGAGAAACAGCGATGAGACCAATGGTGTTTTGTTAGCAGTCGTATTGCGCACGCTGGCAAATTTTCCTGTTATTGTTCATAGGGTAATTACTCAAATCTATTCGCCTAAATTAATCATCACTCGCGTATTTGCATTAGCTCGAGTGTCAAACGGTGCGTCGCATTGGAAAACGTGTGCTCAAATGTTTCGAAATCGCTACATTTGGCCCAGTTATTCTTTCCGCGCTTCGATGTTGCGGCGCTAAACGCGAAATGGAACGCGAAGTGACGGAGGGCCCGCGCGGGTCGCGCGCGAGAGAACGACGCTCTCGCAAGGGGTTTCAAAGACTCCACGTCTGACTTTGTGACCGCAAGAAAACTACACGGTGACATAGTGCTTTCTAGCTCGCAACCATGTCTGGCTTGCTTTTATTTTTCTTTTATTTTTTGCACTGTTTTAGTTGTATCGCCGCCCTAAGCCAGTGCGCAGTGCTCCAGCAAACACCCGGCTGCTTGCTCGTAGAAGCAGCCAACAGCTACGCCACCACCTCATCACTTTTTCGTTGTCACCAAGTCAGCCATCGGAAGCGTGCTCATTCATTTGCTCGCCTTCACTTCGCATTCTCGTCCGTATTTTGCGCCACGACTTTTAGCCGCGAGAAATATAACTGGGGAAAACGTAGTGATTTGGAAGCTGTTGAATATGGTGTTTTCATGTGCGATGCACCATTTCACATACGAGCTTACGCAATCCTGCAAGCAACTTTAACTTGGCCTTTAATTTTGACTCATTAGGTAATCAATACTAACAGAAAAATTCACCAGCGGGAGCAAAGCGACCGCTGACAGAGCACTTTTGGCACCGTCGTCGTATATTGCAGCGCTATTTCTTTTAATCAGCTTAGCCCGCATTAGCTGCGACACGGTGTGTAGCAAAAAATGAAATATTTGTGTCCGCGCAAGCTAGCTTACCTGCGGCACTACAAATATCTTGTACAGATATTTATGGTCTTCGCTCTTGGCTTAAGCGCGTCAACAGTGAACACAAACGAACACAGGGTAGCAAACGAAGGTGTCTGCGCTCTTCAAGAAATCAGAAATGCGGTCACTGCACCGTCATCGCGACATTGCTCGCAAGCTGTCTGCCTACAACGACTGAAAACAAAACGCAGAGCATGTCCTTGCAGACGAGCGTAGTCTTTTCGGATATTTCACCGCCCCGGAAGTGCACAATACGGTCTTGTTCGCTTCGCTTCTATGACGGGCACAAATGTGTTAAGAGTTTCCGGAATGTGGCACTCTCAAACGTGCCCGGGTGGCAGTATCTGGAACACCACACCTAGCTGTGTACACGGACACGCAGTACAGATCAGGATTGCACCTGCGGAAGCGGGCATTCACTCTGTCACAGAACAGCATTCTCCCGTGAGCGCGTGATGACTAGAGTAGCGTCACTTAGTGGATTTCGCGACATCATTCGGACCTTGGAGCTTCACGCCCCTGATGGTCATGAAACTGTTGGCTAGCGGGTTGTTGCTCTTTGGTGGCTTAAGCAGTTGCTCAATCGCTGTCCTGTCCACCTGTTTCCGCTCTTGCTGCGGCATCACGAGTTTCGCGGCGAGGTTGCGAACGTTGAGGTGGCCCGGCCAACGGAGTGCAGGTTTGCGGGACTCTCCATTCTCAGCGTTTCTGGTGGGGTCTTCCACGGTGATCGGCGCCACAGTGGCGGCGCCTTGCAACCGCCGTGCGTGTTGGGCGCCAATATTCGTCGAGCTGGATGCCTCCGCCACTGCCGCATGCTGCCTCGCGGGAACGCTCAGAGGAGTTGCCGTGCTCTTAGGATTGAGGGCGACGTGCGCTTTCTGCGAAGCAGATGATCTTCCTAGTGTCTGAAGGACCGGTCCTCGCAGTGTATCTTGAATTATTTGCAGCACGCGCCGCTCATCTTCCTGGGTAGCTTGCACTGTCGCACCGTCACGCCTGTCCCAAGAGTCGTCGCGGCGCGTTGCTATTCCTGCTTCGGCGTATGCCACCCGCCCGTCCGGGTCGTATTCGCCAACTCTGTCAAAGGAGAATTGCTCGTTGGAACAGCTGACGACTGCGTCATCTTCACAGGGTCTATTCTGATGTTCCCTGCCATGAAGCCGCGAGGCGTCGTGAAAAACATCTCTCCCTTTAAACAAATCATGTTCCCGTTCTCCTGGCGTGGAGATGCCACGTTGGTTCTCGATGACATCACGATAAGCGTGGTCTTGTGAGTCTTCAAACGCCTGTGTTTGCACGTTTCGCTGTTCCGCTGCTGCGAGCATGCCAATGCCGTTGAATGTAACAGCTTCGTAAAAGCCGTTTGATGATTCACAGGGCGGAACACCGGAGTCACTGACTTCCCCGTTGGCATGACAAACACTGCAGCGATAACCTGTTTCGGCATTTGTGCATGGTATTTCTCTGCTAGTATGTTCTTGGGGTCTCTGCTCAAAGCAGAATTCTGCATTGTCCGTGGACCGCGAACCTGTGAAGCCGCGTGGAAATCCTAAAATATGATCATTGCCTCGTTTCTCGTTAGAAGGGTCGAGTTCCCATTCGCGAGAACATTGAGCGTCCAAAGCTACTTCAAGATTGTGCGAAACATCCCGAACATCTTCAACCATATTACGCTTTGCTCCAGGCATTCGCGAGCGTGAAACATCACTTGTCCTGACGTGTGGCATTTGACTGCCAGGGGACGTTTCGGAGCAGTTGGCAGCGATTCCAGCACGGATTTCAGGACAGTCGTCTTTGACGTCGTTGAAACCACTGAGGTTTTTCATTACACCACCATCGGTATCGGCTGTGAGTTGACCAACCCCCAGCATAACAGGCACTTTCCGAGGGTCATTTTCCCAGTGTGCTGGATGCTTGATGACGCCGAGTAGGGACGGCTTGTTTTGCCAGCCTGCGTATTGCATATCGCTTGTGGCAACCAAGGACCCAGATGCGCTATTTTTGCGAGCTGCCCACACATATGCAGTGCCAGCGTCTGCTGAATCGGACATGTCAGGGCTTTCTGACAAATTGTGCCCAAAAGAAATTTTGTGGAGCGGTAAGTCGGCGTTACAATCATAATGATCTTCTGCCCCGTTCAGCGTACTATACGCAGAGGTACTTCCATTGACAGGTGTCCTGGAACGAGCATCCATGCGATTGTACCTAAACTTTGTCAGGTCGGGCAGGTGGTAAGCGCCTGCGTTCAACGTCTTGTCCCCACATAGCGCTAGCGGCACTGTCGCGGCGCACTTTCTGGCGGGGAAGTACCGCGTGATGCGATTGGACTGATCGCACAGCGGCTTCCTCTTGCGTTTGTTTCGGAATATCCCCGACGAGTCGAGCATGCGAGTGTTCCCCTGTTGTTTCCCTCTAGCGAATTCTCTGCTTCTCCCGTTTGTTTCTATGCCACTTCGCTGCTTGGTGTTGCCGCTCAGTGGTTTATACCAGTCGCTTATCTTTCCGCGAGCTCCTACTTTTGTGGTGCTCATGTTTTTCTTGAGCCTTTCTAGTCTAACTTTACGGCGTGGTGACACCTCTTCCAAAAGGTCTTCCGGAACTTTGGTGTAGATATACCCGGAGTTTTTTGCGGAGAAGCACTTGCTGGGTGATTCTGTTTGTTCGCTTAGTCTCACCTTGTGGCCAGTATTTGAAGTCAATGAACTATCCACTGTCTCGTCATCCGCGAATGGTTGCAGCGTAATCCGTTCTTCATCGATTATTGGACAATCCGGCACCGGCGAACCGAAGGCACTGTAGCCCGTTGTATCCCACCTATCTGCGGTCGATTCGGTGGAAGTAACTTCGTCAGGCATACCTTCAAAAATTTCAGTACTCCAACCTTCTGCAAGGGCGTCCTGCTCCGGTTCGCAGCACCTTTTGGCTCGGGGCTTTGTACCCGCTTTTTCGTTCTCTTCTTCCAAGGAAGGAGTTCTTGCAGCTGGAAAGACGGCGCTGGAGCCAAACGACGTCACCCGAGTGTGTATTTGGGGAGAATTACTGGGAACAAAGGACGTCTTGACGCCTCGTTCAATGCTGTATGCTCTTGAGCAATGTACCAGCTCCTTGTCAACGTGAGTTGCTTTGTCAATGCCTCTTGATAACGGCGTTGATGATACACCCCGTTCGAATGGCACCACTGATCGCTTCGAATGAGAAGCAATACTATAACGTATTGGAGTGCCTTCTGTGTGACGCTCTTGTTTCTCCTGATTGCAGCCGATTGGTTGCACCGACTTAGCATCGCTGGCGGAATTGTCGACAATGGAAGGCGATGGTTCAAACTCGACGGCGGTCGAGGTGCCGAATGTTATATCAGGCTCTGATGACTCCGGTAAAGCATCATCCCAGTCACATTCAAAGATGCCACTGAATTCTACCCCTTCCGGTTCCATCCCAACGTGTCCTGGGTTTTTTGTTGCAAACGGCACATCCAAGTGTATCTGGTTAACCGTGCGCGGAGCAACTATGGCAACGTTATCCCTCTTGTCCACGCAAGTCATCATCGACAAACGCTGTGCATGTGACGAGTGTTCCCGTTCACTTAGAGCCTCGATCGACCTCTCTGTAATGTTTAACACTTCGTCAGAGAACCCTGATTCGTTAACGTTTTCTTTGACTTTGGTGGCCGGACAAGGTATCCCGGTAGGTTCAGTGTCCTCTGTGCAGTCACCACCGAGCTTCTCGCATTCGGCAACGCTTTCCGCTGGCTGGCTCAGATTCTCTGACCCCTTCTCGCTTCCCGCAAGTTTACGGAGAGCCTTCGCAGAATTTACCAAGCGAGCGCCTTCAATCGCCGCGTCGATTTCGCGCTCAGAGAGAATGGTCCCGCTGGCATTGAGCCCTGCGTTTGACACGACACTGCAGTGCTCCGCCGTCGTGCCGAACGTCGACGGCGTGGACAGCGTATCTTTTTCGCGATGGGTGAACTCGGAACTACTCGCTGCGTTCCCTTGGTTTTGGCAGAGTTGCCCGTTTCTCTGTGTCACCACTTTCGCAGGGTGCCCAAGGTCAGGACACTTGTCGTCGTCGCGGTCCCCTGGCTCACCAACACGTTCTGCAAAGGTCAATAGCGTCTGAGACTGTATCTGTTCGACGACAGACGGTTGACGGGTCGCAGGGTCTGCAAAGGCGTTCGCACTTTGTGGCTCGCGCGGCTTCTCTTGAGACGAAATCATCTTGCTCTCTTCGATGACGGCGTCGAGTGCTTTCGAGACCTGTTAACGTGAGAACCAAAGAGGCAAGGAATGTGATTAAAGCTTGCGTTGGGCCTCATTGCAATGTCATAATTGTGTGTTAAAAGCAGTGCTACAAAGCTGAACCACAGGGACGAAAACAGCACATACAAAGCGCATCTATCAACTGTTTAATAAAACAAACAGGGGGTATATCTTGTAGACTAGAACGTCATGTGCAAAGAGTAATGCGCAAACTGAGCTTGGCACATGCGACCCATCCGTCAGGTCCTTTCCTAAGCAAGTGGTTAAGCCAAATTTTATGTTGTGCGCATGCTCCGGATGTTTTCCTGGTTTTCTAGGATTGACAAATGCCTGTCTGTGAGCGCGATCGACAGTGAACATACGCATGCACCAGAAACAAGAATGAATTGCAGATCTCTATGACACGAAGTAGCAACGACAGTCAAGGAAAATGTTGCAATACTCGGAACAAGAGACAATAGCCCATTTGCTGTAAACCTCAGCAAGGCTCAAAAATATATTCCGCACTTTGCATTTAACCGCGAAGTATCACCATAATCCCATTCTCATCTGGGCATTGAAGCACGCGCCATGACGCCCATTCATGAAGAAAGACGTGGGATGGCTTTGGACAAAAGTGCAAATCTCGACAAGCAATCAAACGAAGCCTAGGAAAAACACTAGACATGTAGCTGTATTATCTTTTTTTCGCTACAGCCAGTAATGTTTTTCATTAAAACGACACTTTTACACATGTTCGCGGCTCACAAGTCCCTTAAGTAGCCTATTTTTTCCATAACTTCCGACCCTTTCTTCAGCAACCATTCGTTTACTGCATGTATTCGAAAAGCTATAGTCCTATAGCAGCTGCTGCTTCTTGCAAAACTTGATTGCAACTGGATTCTGAATTGTTTCAGAGCTTATTTGATCCTTTTCTTTTCAGAAATTGGTGATGTGTATAAAACTCATCATTTGAATCATATAGTTGCCTCTGTTTTTGACGCTACATAGTAGAAGCGTGCTACCTAATTACGGCGAAACAAATATTCCTGCTGTAACTATATGCGTCTGCATTTGATTCGATTCCGTGTTCCATACTTATAGTCCATTCTAATCGTATTCGAAAAAGTGAATATTCGCCCACCTCTAAAACAAATTATTTCAGACAGCATAGGCTCCTCTGTATGCATCCAGAATACTACTTGCTACAAAACGAATGTGTTGCTCCTTGCGGTCTTTCTCAGCAGGGACTGTAGAACACGTCGAAGTGAAAACACTTGCAGCGGAAAGCTAGAACTGCTTGCTAATTTGGGAAAGTCTAAGAAGATGCCGTTTAGAGAACTGCACACAACAGTAGAACAAGATGCCGCGCTGCCAGGTTCCATGGAAGGGCTAATATGTACAGGAACGTGCATATACAGCGTCAAATTATACTTAAAAAATTGCGTTTACCACTACCCTTTTCCTGTTCACATTCCGCAAAGACGGATTTAATGGTTCGTGTTCACCAATGTAACACTTCCCAGAGTCACTTGCCTTGACTTAAAGGGGAAAAATGCGGTAATTATTTGCTTATGGGGATGCAAGCGGTTGGCAACGCTGCGCTGATGAATATGTTTATTGGTATCCCCTTTGAAACGGTAGAGGAGACAAATTATTCTCTAGCTTGCTTGATTTAAGTATATTTTACTACATCTCTCGCTATAGATAGCCTTTTGCTTATCTAAACTCGATCTTAAGTTTACTATTTAAAAGCGGTACCGCAATGCTGCCCCATTACCTACACTTGCACTGACTGCGGTTCTATCAATCCCTTCCCTTCTTCCGCCAACAATCTAATCGTCTCTTACCTATCCCGACAGCCGACTAGTTAATCTTTCCATATTTACTGAAACGCAATGTTTCTGGAAGATGGACACTCCCTATGGGCATCGCTGGGTCAATCCGTATCTTCAAGTTCTATCACGATGTGTAGAGTCGTTTCCGTGACTTTCCTGCAGCACACACATGCCTCACCCTCATGCACATAGTAGCTGAGGTATATTTATGTGCCCAGGCAGCCCTCTCGGGCCTCAAAGAGCAAAGCACTTTAAAGTACCTTCAACCAATAACAATACACTATAACCAATAACAATAACCCCTTTGTGTTGTGAAACACATATTTCTTTCTCATTTCTTTTTTTTCGTTTCTGTAAATCCTCATGGTCGTTTGCGTCAGCGCCTATCAACCGCTGGCGAAAGCACTTGTCCAGAGAGTTATCACGTATTTCCCGCTCCCCTGGAAAAATAAACAAAAGAATCTTGCCTTTCATTAGGTCAAGTAACATTGATCACTTGGTGCCTATGCCGGCAAGGGCAGATGCAGTCAAGTATTCTCGGCTTTCGAAAATAATTAAAAAGTGCAATAGGTTGCCGTGTGATGTAAATACCTATTCTCTACAGTGACATGAAAAATCTGGACTGGCCCACGATGCTGCCACTGAAACTTAACAAGAGTATTCTGTTTTAGGAAGTGTGCATATGTCATCTTCATCATCAGCCTATTTTATGTCCACTGCAGGACGAAGGCCTCTCCCTGTGGTCTGCAATAAACCCTGTCCTGCGCCAACCGATTGCAGCTAGCACCTGCGAATTTCTTAATTTCATAACACCACCTAGTCTTCTGCCGTCCTCGACTGCACTTCCCTTCTGTTGGCACCCATTCTGTAACCCTAATGGTTAACCGGTTATCTAACCTACGCATTACATGACCTGTCCAGCTCCATTTCTTTCTCTTAATGTCAATTGCAATATCGCCTATCCCCCTTTGCTCTCTGATTCACACCGCCCTCTTTCCGTCGCTTAACGTTACGCCCAACATTCTTCGTTCCATCGCTCTTTGCGTAGTCCCTTACTTGTTTTCGAGCTTCTTGGTCGTTCTCCAAGTTTCTGCCCCATATGTCAGCACCGGTAGAATGCATTGGTTGTGCACCCTTCTATTTAGTGATAATGGTAAGTTTCCAGTCAGGATCTCACGACGTGTGCCGAAAGCGCTTCAACCCCTTTTATTCTTCTGTAAATTTCCTTCTCATGATCAGGGTCCCCTGCGAGTAACTGACCTAGGTGAACGTATTCCTTCATAGACTCTAGAGGCTGACTGGCGATCTTGAACTCTTGTTCCCTTGCTCGACTATTCGTCGTTACCTTTCTTTTTTGCATAATAATCTTCAACTCCACTCTTACACTCTCTTTGTTAAGCTCCTCAATCATTTGGTAAAAAACGAGAAGAAAGGGGGTTAACTGAGGGTCCCGATTTTAATTAGTGATATCATAAGAAGCCAAAAAACAATAACACCAAGGTCAACGTAGGGGAAATTACTTGTGCTTAATAAATGAAACAAACAAACGATAAATTAATGGAAATGAAACCCATGAAAAAAACAACTTGCCGTAAATGGTCCGCGCCAAGGTCTGTGAGCGATGGCGCCGGCTTACACTCCCAGGGTTTTACTAGGAAACATAAATACCCAAGAAAGTGGATGGGGAAAAGGCGCCGAGGTAGCTCAATTGGTAGAGCATCGCACGCGAAATACGAAGGTTGTGGGATCGTTCCACATCTGCGGCAAGTTGTTTTTTCTTCCACTTTCCTTTCCATTTATTTATCGTTTATTTCATTTATTAAATACAAGTAATTTCCCCTATGTTCTCCTTGGTGTCAGTGTTTGTTGGCTTCTCAATAATTTGTTGTAATTCGTCCCCAGTGTTGCTGAACAGGACAACGTCATCTGCAAATCGAAGGTTGCTGGGATATTCGTCCTTAATCATTACTCCTAAGCGTCCTCAGTTTAATAGCTTGAATATTTCTTCCAAGCAAGCACTGAATAGGATTGAAGAGATTTCGTCTCCTTGTCTGACCCTTTCGTTATAGGTATCTTCCAACTTTATTTGCGGAGGATTACGGTAGCTGTAGGATCTCTTTAAATATTTCCCAAGGTATTTACGTTAGCGGTATGTACTCCTTGATTACATGATGCCTCTATCGCTGGTATCTCTACTGAATGAAATGCCTTTTCGTAGTCTCTGAAAACCATTAGAGAGGCTGATTGCACTCTGCGGATTTCTCGATTACCTGATTGATGACATGGATGTGATCTATTATAGAGTATCCCTGCCTGAAACCTGCCTGTTCTCTTAGTCCAGTGTTGCCCTTATTCTATTAGAGATAATATTGGTGAACATTTTTTTATAATACTGGAAGTAAGCTAATGGGCCTATAATTTTTCAATTCTTTAACGTCTCCTTTTTGTGTTTTAGAATAATATTGGCATTCTTCGGATTCTCTGGGACCCTTAAAGCTCGCAGGACCTTTCATTAAGGTTATTTCATCCATCCATCCATTTTAAAGTCGATAGATAGTTTGTATAAAGTGCCCTTAGTTTTTCAAGCTTTATCTCTCCTCCATCTTTGGTTAAGTCGACTGGTAGTCTCCCGTCGCTTTTCCCCGTTTCATGTCTTGCAAGGCCCTTCCAACTTCGTCGCTAAATCTAGAAGGAGCCTCTGTGACCTGCTCATTACTACTTCAAATGGAGATATCGTGGCTGCTTTGGGTACTGTACAGGTCAGCATAGAATTCTTCCGCTGCTTTTACTGTATCTTCAAGATTTCTGATGATATTATCCGGCTTATCTTTCAGTGCATAAACCTTGATTTGTCTGATGCCAAATTTCCTTCTCACTTATTTCAAGCTGCGTCCAATTTTACTACTTCCTCAGTCTTTCTGACGCTATAATTCTTAATACTCCTTATGTTCTCCTTGTCGATCAGTTTTGACAGTTCCGCGAATTCTGTCTGATCCCTTGACACGGACGTGTTCATTCTTTGTCGTTTCTTTATTAGGTCCTTCGTTAATTGAGAGAGCTCACCTAGAGCTTGCCTTGGTGCCTTACCTCCAAATCCAATTGCTGTTTCTGAAACCCGGCTAGTTAGGTTTCATTCATTACCCCCTCTATGTAATCTTCGTCTTTCTGTTCTGAGACTGCATATCCGTTTGCAAGTGCCAACGTGAATTGGTCTGCTTTTGCCATTACTGCGTCTAGGTGGGCCTGTTTTTTTAATCAATTTTACTCTCTCTCTCTCTCTTCAAATTGAGGTGAATCCTAGCCCTCACTAACCTATGATCACTGCACTTTACGCTACCTAACAATTATACATCCTGCACTATGCTGGGATCCGCAGAAAGTATGAAATCGATTTCATTACTTGTTTCAACATTAGGGCTTTTCCAGGTCCACTTTTTGGTCCAATGCTTCCTCAAGAGGGTGCTCATTATTCGCAGCTTATTCCTTTCCGCGAATTCTACCAACATCTCTGCTCGAGTGTTCCTAAATTCCACGTCGTAGTTGCCAACTGCTTGTTAACCAGCCTGCCTTTTCCCCACTTTTGCATTGAAGTCGCCGATGACAACAGTATAGTAATATTGCACTTTTCGCATCGTTCATTCAACCTCTTCATAAAACTGTTCTTTTTCTTCATCATCGTGACTGGAGGTTGGAACGTAGGTTTGTACTACCTTTATTCTATACCTCCTATTCAGCTTTAATGCGGCTACTGCTACCCTCTAATTATTGCTGTAAAAAAAATTCGTCAATTGTGCCCGCTATGTCCTTATGGATTAGGAATCCTACTCCTAACTGCTTCTTACCTGGAAGTCCTCTATAGCAGAGGACGTGGCCATTATTGAGCACTGTATAAGGCTCCCCAGTTCTTCTAACCTCGCTAAGGCCAATTATATCGCAAAAAATGCCTGATAGTTCCTCAAACAGTCCTTCTCGGCTAGCTTCATTCGATAGAGTTCGGGTGTCAAACGTTGCAAAGGTCAGTTTCATGGGCGACCTGTCCGGGTCCAGAGATTCTTAGCGCCCTCTGCTGCGTTACAGGTCTGACAGCCACCTTGGTCGGGTGCTCAGCAGTTGCTGGGGGCTGAGAGCCATTGGTTAATCGAATGTGTCATTTCGGAGGGCGTGGCCGAATACTGCACCAGGGAGGCCAATTCCTGTTCTGGTGAGGGAGTGCCTTGTTGAAGCTTAGCTGGTCTTCATAGTTTGGTTGTAGCTGGATTAGGGTAGCCCAATTGCTCCCGTCGTTTCTGCCCGTGTCAGGCTGCACTCCAAGCCTGGAGATGTAGTGTACTCAGGGGCGTGAATTTGAGTTCCCCCCTTAAAAGAAACGCGAGGATTCGAACTTCTGACTGTGGTAACCGAGCATCTAAGCTGGCTTAGTCAGATAACCCTGTGGGCTGTCAGGTCACCTTATGTATGCGAATTTCAGCCCAGAGGATCCTACGTGCCTGAAAAAATGCTTAAATTATCCGCAATATAGGGCTTTTCCTGATCGCAAGAGGTACACTACATAGTATTTCTTAATGGTTCTAAGATCGTGGTTTCGGAGCCTCCCGTACGCATGCGGCCGTGAACGCGGTTAGATACATGATATATTTCCGGCGAATTTGAACAGCACTTAAATGTAGCGCGAAAAAAAATAAAATGAAAGAAAAACATTCAGCGCTTACCGGGAATTCACGAGTCGCGTATGGACTGAGGTACACCAAACACCTTACGGTCACGAATGTCCTGTCTTTCACTTTTTTTTCCGAGACGCTCCCTTCTTTCATCCTTGCCAATAAGCCCTGGTTATAAAGGTTTCTTTAGGGAGTGTGAGGGGGCGGAAGGGGAGAGCATGCCATTCCTTGATTTGGATGGTAAATGCCACATTGTTCTTGTGACAAAGTTTTTCTGTGACTATTACCATGTCTATTAGTCTGTTGCTAAATTTTCCTAGCACACAAAACCTGCTGTCATATTAATTCTTATCCCAATGTTGTTAGCTCAGCGTCAAAACTAAGGTTATATGCGTTGTTCCGCCCTGTATCGGCCTACAGGCTGGCAGTGTAAATAATTAATTTAATTGAATATTTGATTATTTAAATTTTAATGTATTTAATAATTACCTGATTATTCGTTAACTAATTACTTAATAGAGTTGGACGAGCACTCGTCCTGTCAGCTAGCTATTTTTCGTGCTTCTTCGTGCTCAGCTTTTCGTATCCATGAACTGAACAGGAAAATACGAATGCGAAGTAGCATGAATACGCGCTAACTGACAGGACGATTGCTCGTCCTACTCTAGAAAATAATTAATTAATCAAGTCTGGTGGTCAGCCCAGGCCAGTGGAGCCCTCGATGAAAGGCCACCCCTCCTTTGTCGCCGAGACTTCTTAATTCTGTTCCCCATGAATAATGTTTCCATATATACAAATATATTCATGAGCTATCCAACGACGTGCTCAAGTTGCGAAGCATCACACTGTAAGCGACCAATGAAAGAACCTCTTTTGCCAAAGAAAGTTTCTGTTCTTCTTTGGGAGCGAGTGGCAGTAAACCTGCGTGACCTAAAGGAAGGCTCATGTGATATGCGTAAACAGCTGCTCAGGATACCTTCGTATTACTAAACTGCGAAACAGCACACCTTTAGAAGTAATCGCGACAGTTAAGCAGTGGTCTGCAACGCATGGCTTCCTCGGAATTATCGAATCGGGTAACTGCCGAAGCTTCACGTCACGAGTTTAATGAATTCTTGCTGATAACATCGTCCCCTACACCCCAAGTTTGGTAACCTTGTAAAGAGGGCAGTGCAGACCCTGAAGAGCACATTGAGAAACTGAGTTAGAGATGACAGTGACATCTACATAGAAATTCTGAACATAAGGATTAATGTGAGAACGATCACAAAAAATGTACTTTGTGGATAAGAATAAATAGTCAAGACAGAGTGCTCTGTGTTGACTATTTTTTCTACCAATGTACCCGTGCTATAACCATCCTTTTAGAAATGTAATGCCGACTAGCAGAAATCATTGCGACTTTGAACCCAAGAAACATTTCTCGAGAACGAAATCTCGGATAGAAAGAAAACAAGAACTATACTAATAACAGCGTAACGCTGAAGTCCATCATTATCCGTAAATTGAAACGTCAAAGATATGCTCACAGATAAGCACACAGCTAAGGCAGCCGACGTAAATGGAGGACTCAATGTATTTTTGTGGGAAGGGTGCTGCTTGTGGGCACCCCCTACAAACTCTGGAAAGCACACCGCCCCAAGATTCTTCTGGGTGTCCTCGCCCTCCTCGTTTTCCTGAGTTCTGGAGTATCTTCTGCCCATCCATGTCTTATGCTGTTCACAACAAGAACCGAGGAATATTTCGGAACACACACACAGCTCCGATGCGCAGCTTTTGAGGCAGAATAGTCCATAGACATTAAGCTAGGCACAACGTTGACTGGTTTTCCTGTGCATTGCGACGACTACTTGAAAGAATCGGCTCTACCTGCCCGTTTCCACGTCGTCAGAATTACACAACCCCGTCCTGAATTTTTGTACTTCCCTCATGCTATTCTACGTGCCTTGTGACTCTCCTCTGTATTAGGTTGCAGTAAACTGAGCTACATCTGATAATTCTAGTCTTCCTGCCAAAACTTTGGCTCCCGAAACATATCTCGTTCGACCACTGTAGACCACTTGATCTTCCACTGAGCGCGTATCATGTAAGAAATAAATAAATATTGGCACGTGGGCTTCTTTATCTTTTTCGGGTGAGCGTTTTTATCGTCTAACAAATGTTATCGCTCAGCGCGGGACGCGACTGCATGTATCGAAGTTTCTGGAATGTTATCGATGGTTCTAACCGCTGTCTGTTGTCACCTAACCTTGCGTAATCCGATGGCATGTATGCGCGACACGAATGGTGTAAAACTTTCTGGAGGACACGCGGGCACCAGCGATTACTCTGGAAGGTTCGATGGCTCGTGTATAAAAGCCGACGCGCTTGACGGGCTTCACCGGCAGATCGGATTTTCGACAATTGCCGGCAGTGTTCACCACTAGCGTAGCCTGCTTTTGAGGACGCACGTTCAACTAATAAAGCTCTAGTTTCGTCATTGACAATTTTGCTGCCTCCTTCGCCGTCACTGCTACGTTTCGAACCACATGCAAAGTTCCGATACACAGCTGCTTCCGAGCAACCGCCGAAGAGCCAGGCATAAGGCAGGACCAAGCAGCGAGAGAAATTGTAAAAGAGAGTAGCGGGGGGCAAAAGAAAGACGCAATAAAACGGAAAGGTACGAAGAACAAGAGCTACGTTAATTACTTAGTTGGAGTACTTCACTTAAAGAGGACAGTCCTTCCGAGTGGACACTTCAACGAAAGTGCTTTGAGTCATCGTTAATAAAGTGATTACATTAGCGCATGTTCTCCGTAACTATTCATGGGATTGTCTTTCTGTGCTACTTCCTGTTACAAATATTTCTAACATACTAGGTCGTGAAAAGTTTTATGGGGAGTGAATATGGGGAGTGAACGCGCTGTGGTGGGAAGCACTAGGTGAGGTTGGAAAGTTTGGGCAATGATAGTAAATGAAAAAGTTTGGGATAGTTGGTGTCCTATATTGAGAAGCATTAGGCGTAGTTGGAAGGTTTGGGCAATGATGTTAAATAAAAATAAACTTTGGGATAGTTGGTGCACTATGGTGGAAAATATCAGGCGTGGTTGGAAGGTTTCGTCAATGACGTTGAATAAATATAAAGTTTGGCATAGTAGCTGCGCTATGGTGGGAGGAATTAGGCATGGTTCAAAGTTCGGGCAATGATGTTGAATAAAGATAAATGTTTGGGATAGTTGGTGCACTATGTAGGGAGATATTGTCACGTGGTGGTGACGTTGAAGAACACAGCAGCAATAGTGTGAAAGAGAAAAACTAACTTTTATTTGGCGAACCTGTGCCGAAAAAACAGGCTGCACTTATAGCACAACGATAGCGGCGTACACGGTCGGCGATCCTCTAAAATCTGATAAGCGGGTCAAGCGCGTTGGCTTTTATACAACAGTCGCCGAATGCTCCAGAGTAATCGCTGCGACCCGTGTGCCTTCCAAAAAGATTTACATTACTCGCGTCCAGCACACACGCGATCAGATTACACAAGGTTCGGTCACAGACAGCTGATGGAAGCATCGATAACATTTCAGAAACTTCCGATACATGCAGGCGCGTCCTGCGCTGTGTGATAACATTTGTTAGGCAGTGAAACATATCACCCGATAAAGACAAACAAGTACACGTGTCAATATTAGGCGTGGTTGGAAGGTTTGGTCAATGACGTTGAATAAATATAAAGTTTGGCATAGTAGCTGCGCTATGTTGGGAGGTATGAGGCGTGGTTCAACACTTGGGCGATGACGTTGAAAAGAGATAAAGTTTGAGATAGTTGGTGCGCTATGGTGGGAGGAAATAGGCGTGGTTGAAAGGCTTGGGGAACGACGTTGAAAGGGGATAAAGTTTGGAATAGTTTGTGCGCTATGGTGGGATGAATTACGCGTGCTTGAAGGTTTGGGCAATGATGTTGAATAAATATAAAGTTTGGGATAGTTGGTGTGCTATGGTGGGAGGCATTAGGCGTAGTTGAAAGGTTTGGGCAATGATGTTGAATAAAGATAAAGTTTGAGATAGTTGGTGCGCTATGGTGGGAGGGACTAAGCGTGATTGAAGGCTTGGGCAATGATGTTGAATATAGGTAATAGTATGGGATAGTTGGTGCATTATGGTGGGAGATATTAGGCGTGGTTGGAAGGTTTCGTCATATAAATATAAAGTTTCACATAGCAGATGCGCCATGGTATGAGGAATTATGCGTGGTTCATGGCTTGGGCAATGACACTAAAAAGAGAAAGTTTGGGACAGTTGGTGCGCTATGGTGGGAGAAATTAGGAGCGGTTGAAGGTTTGGGCAATGATGTTGAATAAAGATAAAGTTTGGGATAGTTGGTGTGATATGATGGGATGCATTAGGCGTAGTTGGAAGGTTTGTGCACTGATGTTGAATAAAGATAAAGTTTGGTATAGTTGGTAAGCCATGGCGAGAGAGACTAGGCTTGATTCAAGGTTTGGGCAATGATGTTGAATATAGATAAATGTTTGGATAGTTGGTCACTATGGTGGGAGATATTAGGTGTGGTTGGAAGGTTTGGTCAATGACGTTGAATAAATATAACGTTTGGCATAGTCGGTGCGCTATGGTGGGAGGAATTAGGCGTGGTTCAAGGCTTGCGCAATGACGTTGGAAAGAGATAAAGTTTGGCATAATTTGTGCGCTATGGTGGAATGCATTAGGCGTGGTTGAAGATTTGGGCAATGATGTTGAATAAAAAAAGTTTGGGATAGTTGGTGTGCTATGGTGGGAGACATTAGGCATAGTTGAAAGGTTTGGGCAATAATGTTGAATAAAGTTTGGGATAGTTGGTGGTGCGCCATGGTGGGAAGGGTTGGGTGGGGTTGAAGGTTCGGGCAATGATGTTGAATAAAGATAAAAGTTTGGAATAGTTGGTGCGCTATGGTGGCGGATATTAAGGGTGGTTGGGAGGTTTGGTCAATGATATTGAATAAAAATAATGTTTCGCATAGTAGCTGCGCTATGGTGGGAGGAATTATGCGTGGTTCAAGGCTTGCGCGATGACGTTGAAAAGAGACAAAGTTTGGGGCAGCCTGTGCGCTATGGTGGGAGGAATTAGGCGCGGTTGGAAGGTTTGGTCAATGACGCTTAACAAAGATAAAGTTTGGTATAGTCGGTACGCTATGGTGGGAGGGACTAGGCGTGATTGAAGGTTTGGGCAATAATGTTGAATAAAGAGATGTGTGGATAGTTGGTGCACTATGGTGAGGGATATTAAGCTAGGTTGGAAGGTTTGGTCAATGACGTTGAATAAATATAAAGTTTGGCGTAGTCGGTGCGCTATAGTGGGAGGAATTAAGCATGGTTCAAGGCTTGGACAATGACGTTAAAAAGAGATAAAGTTTGGGATAGGTTGTGCACTGTGGTGGGATGAATTAGGCGTGGTTGGAGGTTTGGGCAATGATGTTGAATAAAAATAAAGTTTGGGATAGTTGGTGTGCTATGGTGGGAGGCATTAGGCGTAGTTGGAAGGTTTGGGCAATGATGTTGAATAATGTTTGGGATAGTTCTTGCGCTATGGTGGGAAGGGTTAGGTGTGGTTGAAAGATTGGGCAATGATGTTGTATAAGTATAAAATTTTAGGATAGGTGGTGCGCTATGTTGGGAGATACTAAGCATGGTTGGGAGGATTGGTCAATGACGTTGAATAAATATAACGTTTGGCATAGTATCTGAGCTACGGCGGGAGCAATTAGGCGTGGTACAACTCTTGCCCAATGACGTTGAAAAGAGATGAAGTTTGGGATAGTTGGTGCGCTATGGTGGGAGGAATTAGGCGTGGTTCAAGGCTTGCGCGATGACGTTGAAAACAGATAAAGTTTGGGATAACTTGTGCGCTATGGTGGGAGGAATTAGGCGTGGTTGGGTTTGGTCAATGACGTTGAATAAAGATAAAGTTTGGGATAGTTGGTGCACTATAGTGGGAGATCTTAAGCGGGGTTGGAAGGTTTGGTCAACGACGTTGAATAAATATAATGTTTGGCATAGTAGCTGCGCTATAGTGGGAGGAATTCGGCGTGGTTCTAAGCTTGGGCATTGACGTTGAAAAGAGGTAAAGTTTGGGATAGTTTGTGCGCTATATTGAGGGGAATTAGGCGTGGTTGAAAGCTGTGGTCAATGATGTTGAATAAAGATAAAGTTTGGGATAGTTGGTGCGCTATGGTGGGAGGGACTAAGCGCGATTGAAGGCTTGGGCAATGATGTTGAATAGAGATAATAGTTTGGGATAGCTGGTGCACTATCTTGGGAGATATTAAGTGTGGTTGGAAGGTTTGCTCAATGACGTTGAATAAATATAAAGTTTCACATAGCAGCTGCGTTATGGTGGGAGGAATTATGCATGGTTCAAGGCTTGGGCAATGACATTGAAAAGAGAAAGTTTGGGACAGTTGGTGCGCTATGGTGGGAGGAATTAGGAGCGGTTGAAGGTTTCGGCAATGCTGTTGAATAAAGATAAAGTTTGGGATAGTTGGTGTGATATGGTGGGATGCATGAGGCATAGTTGGAAGGTTTGCGCAATGATGTTGAATAAAGATAAAGTTTGGTATAGTTGGTACGCCATGGCGAGAGAGACTAGACATGATTCAAGGTTTGGGCAATGATGTTGAATATAGATAAATGTTTGGATAGCTGGTCACTATGGTGGGAGATATTAGGTGTGGTTTGAAGGTTTGTTCAATGATGTTGAATAAATATAAAGTTTGGCATAGTAGCTGCGCTATGGTGGGAGGAATTAGGCGTGGTTTAAGGCTTGGGCAATGATGTTGAAAAGAGATAAAGCTTGGGATAGTTGTTGCGCTATGGTTGGGGGAATTAGGCGTGGTTAAAGGTTTGGGCAATGATGCTGAATAAAGATAAAGTTTTGGATAGTTGGTTTGCTATGGTGTGAGGCATTAGGCATGGTTCAAGGCTTGGGCAATGATGTTGAATAAAGATAATGTTTGGGATAGTTGGTGTGCTATGGTGGGAGGCATCAAGCGTAGTTGGGAGGTTTGGGCAATGACGTTGAATAAAAATAAAGTTTGGGATAGTTGGTGCGCTATGGTTGGAGGGACTGGGCGTGACTGAAGGCTTGGGCAATAATGTTGAATAAAGATAAATTTTTGAGATAGTTGGTGCAATGGTGGGAGATATTAAGCGTGGTTGGAAGGTTTCGCCAATGACGTTGAAAAAATATAAAGTTTGACATAGTAGCTTTGCTATGGTTGGAGGAATTGGGCGTGGTTCAAGGCTCGGGCAATGACGTTGAAGAGAGATAAAGCTTGGGATAGTTGATGCGCTATGGTGGGAGGGACTAGGCGTGATTGAAGGTTTGGGCAATGATGTTGAATAGAGATAATAGTTTGGCATAGTTGGTGCACTGTGGTGGGAGATATTAAGCGTGGTTGGAAGGTTTTTTCAATGACGTTGAATAAATATAATGTTTCGCATAGTAGCTGCGCTATGGTGGGAGGAACTAGGCGTCGTTCAGGACTTCGGCAACGACGTTGAAATTTGGGATAGTTGGTTGCTTTGGTGGGGGGAATTAGGCGTGGTTGAAGGTTTGGGCAATGATGTTGAATAAAGATAAAAATCTGGGATAGTTTGTGCACTTTGGTAGGAGGTATTAAGCGTGGTTGGAATGTTTGGTCAAAGGGGTTGAAGAAATATAAAGTTTCGCATAGTAGGTGCTCCATGGTGGGATGAATTAGGCGTGGTTCAAGGCTTGGGCAATAACGTTGAAAAGAGATAAAGATTGGGATAGTTTGTGCGCTATGGTGTGATGAATTGGGCGTGGTTGAAGGTTTGGGCAATGATGTTCAATAGAGACAAAGGTTGGGTTAGTTGGTGTGCTATGGTGGGAGGCATTAGGCGTAGTTGGAAGGTTTGGGCAATGATGCTGAATAAAGATAAAGTTTGGAATAGTAGCTACGCTATGGTGGGAAGGACTAGGTGTGGTTGGAATGCTTGGGTAATGATGTTGAATAAACATAAAGTTTGGAATAATTGGTGGGGATGATAATAATAATAATATTTGGGGTTTTACGTGCCAAAACCACTTTCTGATTATGAGGCACGCCGTAGTGGAGGACTCCGGAAATTTTGACCACCTGGGGTTCTTTAACGTGCACCTAAATCTAAGCACACGGGTGTTTTCGCATTTCGCCCCCATCGAAATGTGGTGGGGATGAGGCGTGGTTGTGAGGCTTGGGCAATGATGTTGAATAAAGATAAAATTTGGTATAATTGGTGCACTATGGTTGGAAGGACTAGGCGTGGTTGAAGATTTCAGTAATGATGTTGACTAAAGATAAAGTTTAGGATAGTTGGTGTGTTACTGTGGGAAGGACTAGTTGCGGCTGGAGGATTTGGGCAATGATGTTGGGTGATGATGTTGAACAAAGATTTAATTTGGAAAAATTGGTGCGCTCTGGTGGGAAGGACTAAGTGTGGTTGGAAGGTTTGGGCAATGATGTCGAATAAAGATAAAGTTTGGGATAGTTTGAGCGCTATGGTGAGAGGGACTAGGCATGGTTGGGAGGTTTGTGCCATGCTGTTGAATAAAGATAAAGTTTGGGGTAAGTGGTGTGCGCTTGTTACGGCATGAATGCTGTGCGAGGCCAGCGCGACAGCATAGACTAATGAGGGGACAAAACACGGGCGTTTCTCCCGTACAATCTTCACTGTCCCTTCTCGTTCTAGAGCTCTATTCAACATATGAAATGAGGTCATATCTACTGAACCATCATGCTAAGTCTTCCATGTGATGTGGTAAACATATATATTTGCCCGTATTTAAAGTCTATACGCGACATATTATTTCCATATGAACAGAAGATTATTTCTATTACTTTCGAAGCTCAGTACCACATGCGTTATTAACGTTGAATTCGGATAAACGATCCACCGTCAAAATTATTTTGTCTAAAATAATTGAAATAATCTTACTTCGCCCCGAAAGCACATTACTTCAATTTCTAATTCAGTTTCTTCATAGTCTACTAGTAAAACTAGTGCTATGCAGTGTGACTTCGTATACCATATTTCCTTAGTAGTAGTCTTTCTAGATAGGTAGTCATTTCTTTTGTTCTCTTTTGCACCAACAATCTGGCCTCATTTAGCGCCGAAATAGTCAAATAGTCTCCTTACCTCTATAAGCTGTCTCCTTATAGTTTACTGGTTATGTCAATACTTAATGGAACATGTTTATAACGGCGCGCTTTGATGACAAGGCACAGAAAGAACGCACAGAGGACAGACGCCGTATATCCTGTGTGACGTCCATTGTCGGCGTCTGTCCTGTGCATTCTTTCGGTGTCCTGTCCTCAAAACGCGCCGTTATATCCATGTTCTATCAAGCCAGTAACCAAATAGCCCTTCTAGGTCTGTTAATCAATATTGAAGATACTAATTGTGACCTCAATTGTATGTCGGGCACAGAAATTATTCTCTCTTGCTTTTGTTTTTATGAATGTTCGTGCACTCGTGCTGTGCTGCCGTTTGCTGCGCCAGTTGTCGGGCCTCAAACACTACCACGTCAGGTGTCTTGGCTTTCCATTCCGGTCCGTTTCCGCATATAGTCACGAGAATGCATGCACTTCACTCTCTCATTCACTAAAAAAATTGATATCCCGTTAATATCCGTTAATTGTGCATACTTTGCTTGCTACTTTCCTGTACCATTCCTCGGCCGGTTATGATGCCGTTTCGCGCACTAGCAGGTGCATGTACCTACCTGTTCCTCCAACGTGGCGTCGGACTCGCACAGTTCGTCCTCGCCGAGCCAGGGCAGCGATGGGTCTTCTCCGAATGTGGCTCCCGTTCCAATGTTCTCATCCACTGCGACGAAGACGTTCTTCCTGAAAGGAAAGTTTGGAGACAATGAGACGACAAAAGTATGCCTCTTCTATTCGCATTCAAAAAGCAAATTACGCTGTTTAACTTCCCAAAGCAGCAGACGGGCAATGCGGAGCACCGTAGCGGGGGTCTGCAGATTGACTTTGACTTCGTGGGTCTCTTTAAGGAGACACTAAATGAAAAGACTTCAACGATTTTAAAGAAACAAAGTAAACTTTAAACCCTATTATCATTAGGGTTTAAACCTTAAAGTCAGCATTATTTTTTTTTCGCGCCGACACCCCACACCGGTGTGTCATTGTGAAGTCAATGATTTCAAGCTAATTTCTCGTGTTTGGGCATTCTGGTGCAGTAAAACTTTTGTTTCAGTTGAGTCTATCGCTGCTCTTTTGAAATATGAGTCATTCCATCTTCTTTGATATCAAGTTAACTACACTCCGAGCACACACATCCTCAAAATCCGTGACGTCAAGGCGGGCTGATCAGGGAACTTGAAGACGGCGTCACCAACAGTCTTTTCTTTGCGAATCTATTCTCGCTTACCAAGCCGGTAAGCATGACCTTCTCGGTATGGTAAAAGAGCAATTCAATATTTCAGATAAACTCTCTTACTTTCACTTCAGAGACACTGGTTCCTACGGAAGTCCAGGTTGTGCAACTGAAGTTGTAAAGCACCGGAAATTTTATGCGACTGCAGCTGTTCATCATCTCTAAAGGCTGCGTGATATTTCTACCACACCCCTTACCTCATGCTGTATCATATATGCTACACTTACAAGGACTACTTCTAGCCTGATAGAATCGACAAAAAAGAAAGTTCTACATATTCCTCGGCAATCTGTTCCCCCTGTTGCAATGGAAGCGACATTAGCACTGGAATACCACGGCAAGCTGGGCGAGTTGGTGATTGAACATGTTCCTAGGGGTGGGCAGCGCCACCCGGATGAAAGACAAAAGGCAGTATACAATATGAGCGCGGGTAATAAAGCGCAGGAAATAAAACACGATAGCACTGGGAATAAAGTTTCACTTATCTCTCCTTTAAATGTCTGCTGGCGGCTACTCACACAAAGTGCAACAAGTTCCTAAATAAACAGGTTATTTCGACAATTTACACACTTTAAATCAGCGCGCAAAAATGGTCAGAATGCTTTACTCTTTATTAGCTTATTTTGATGTTTCGATGGAGAAATATTTTCCGGTTAAGCAGGTATGGGTTGCTTTCTGAAGAATATTGACACGTCTACTTCTTTATCATTATCGGGCGGCCATGTTTCACCGCCTAACAAATGTTATCGCACAGCGCAGGAGGCGCCTGCATGTATCGGAAGTTTCTGGAATGTTATCGATGGTTCCATCCGCTGTCTGTGACCGAACCTTGTGTAATCTGATTGCATGTATGCGCCAGGCGAATCATGTAGAACTTTGTGAAAGACACGCGGGTCCCAGCGATTACTCTGGAACAATCGAAGACTGATGTATGAAATCTGACGCGCTTGACCATCTGATCAGATTTTCGCCGATAGCCGAGTGTTTTCGCCGCTATCGTTGTTCTTGGAGTGCAGCCTTCCTTTAAGGGCACGCGTTCGCCCAATAAAAGGCTAGTTTCGCTGACTACAATTTTGCTGGCTTCTTCGCCGTCACCACCACGTGACAATATTGGAAATGTGTTTTCTCGCGAAAGAATAAATTTGGCGGCAAAATTTATTTTTTTGCAAGAGCTATAATTTTTATAAGAATTATCGGTGCAGAATAGGTAAAAGAAAATCCCAGCGGTGTTTAGGGGGATGATAGCATGGGGCCTGCCAGGATCTAGGAGCACCCCCCAACACTAGAAGCAACAAATAACTATCGGTAGAACAAAAAGAAGGCTTTGTTTCGACTTGCTCCAGATTCACAAGCACTATGCAAAGCACTGATTAACATAAAGCATAATTCATAAATGATCAGTACTCGACATTTAAAGTATTCGTCAACCAAAGATGACGTCATTCAAGTTTAATGATTCTTGTAATAGCTAGAGCTGTGAAGAATAAGCTCCACCTCTTAAAGTAATGTGTCAAGTATTTTCAATGGTATTGATATTTTTGGAAGATTATTTTAATTCAAATGTCTTTTTGTGTACTCACAAATATTCGAGTACCTTCATGGTATATCATACATGATACGCGACAATTTTTGCTCATAAATTTGCAACCAAGTGTTTCATAGAAAAGTGAGATTGTTTTATGTACTCGTATACCTGGCCTGCACAGAGGTTTGTCCAATTTTTTCACAAGAAAATTACAATTCTTGTAGTACTAAATTTTTTTTCTCTAGCATCCCTTTAAATGACCCTTCAATAGGTCCAAACTGAGATGTAGAGTGCACAGTGTAAGTTGTAAGGGCACCGCACGTTTTACGCATCGGCAATGGGCGCCATCTCTAAACGCTGCGATGCATTTCTACCATGGCCCTAGCTTAAGGTCTCAGGAAACTCGTAGCCTTTGGAGACGTACCACTGGCGCACTGCAGATAACTAAAGCTCCTCTAACAGTTTTAGGAAAGACGGGCTTTAATGACACTTTAAGAAAAGGCTGAGTCTGCGTACGTATCTGTGGATGAGTGCGCCATTTGTGTGTTGGCCGCAGCCTATAACAGATATTCATTCCAAGCATTCTTCTGCAAGCCCAGGCACATTTTCGTGGGCAAGCCTATCTAACCTTTTCGACTCCAATACAAAACCTATTCTCTGAAACAAAATTTGTCAGTTGTACTTATGAAATATCATCATCATCAACCTATCTTTATGTCCACGGCGGGACGAAAGCCAATACCTGGTGAAATGGTTATTCTCCAATTAACCAGGTACTGACTTGCATTACATGATTGCAACTTGCGCCTGCGAATTTCTTAATTTCATTCTCCGCCTAGTCTTCTGCCGTTCTCGACTGCGCTTCGCTTCTCTTCGCCCCCATTCTCTAACCTTTATTGTGCACTGCTTATCTGTCCTCCACATTACATGGCCGGCCCAGCTCCGTTTATTTCTGTTAATGTCGATCAGAGCATCGGCTACCCCGTCTCCTGTCTGATCCACACCACTCCCTTCTGGTCTCTTAAAATTAGGCCTCACATGTTTCATTTCCTAACTCTTTGCGCGGTGTTTAACTTCTTCTCGAGCTTCTTTGTTAACCTCCAAGTTTCTCTCCCATATCTTAGCACATGTAGAATACAAGGATTGTACAATTTTCTTTGCACCGACAGTAGGAAGCTCTGAGCTTGTATTGGGTAATGCATGCTTTATGCATTGAAAACCGTTTTTATTTTTGTGTATTGATTGATTGATTTGTAGAGTTTATAGGCGCAAGGGCCAGATGTGGCCAAAGAGCGCCAAGTCGATGATTTGTACTTCTGAATGATATGTGGGTTTTAATTGCGTGGAGTATTGAAACACGGCTGTATAGTGGCCTCAAATAATCGCTAAAAAGTGCAATATACACATGTGGTGCAATATGGCTGTAAAAAGACCTACAATTTATTTGCTGTAAAGTGCGTAAAACACAAGTATATACATAATACAAAAATGACACTGACTGATCGTTTCTGCGATCGCAATAGGTGTTTCACGAGATAGGGATGATCAGTAAAATATGTAGAATCTGTAGCACTGGTGCCTCAGCAAGGCCTTGAAAGCAAGGGCTGGGAGGCAGATGCTCTAGAAAATGTTTTCATTGCATCTACGACCTCCAGGTGGAGGCCGTGCTACAAGTAGTCTGGCCAAATCACATTTAGGGTGTCAGTTTCAAATAAAAAGTTTAATACTGATTGAAAAGTAAAAAGGGGTTCATTGCTAAGAAAGAATGCTGGATGTAACGGTATGTGTTGGATATAAGAGGAGGGAAAGTACTTTTTTCTTTCTGCCTCTATTTCAGCGCATTGGATAAGAACATGAATAACTGTAAGCCTCTTGCCACATTTGGTACATGTCGGAGGTTCGCTTCCCGTCAAAAGGTAGCAGTGAGTGGCGTAAGTATGTCCTATTCTTAATCTACAAAGAAGCACTTCCTTATGCCTTCCTGTTCTTTCAGATATACAGTTCTCTAATTTCGGTTTGATAAAGTGTAGCTTATACTCTAATATTATCTCATTGGTCCTGCCAGTGCTTCCTCAGTTTGTGGCGTAAGAATGGCTTAAGTTTTGTTGCTGCTATGGGTTTATTCACATCCGTTTCATTAAAGACGACTGACGTTGCACTTTCGCAGCAGCTACATTACCTTTTATGCACCTATGGCCAGGTACCCAACATAGGGCTATGTTTTGGTTGTATGGTAAGGCTAAGGATAGTTCTGTGTATAGTTTATTAAAAACAGGGTTCTTATGTTTTCGAAAACTCATTAAGACCCTTACTACGCTTAATGAATTGAGATTTCTTTGTCTGATATGTTTTACAGCTGAGAGTATCGCGTACGTCTCAGCCCTGAAAATACTTGTGTTAAGATTTAGAGAATCCGAGGTGGAAAAAATGGCCCAAGAGCTGCATACGCGACACCAGCAGATGATCTGGAAGCATCTGTATAATATTTGGCACAGCAGTACTTCGCTTGGAGTTTGAGGAAGTGTGATCGTATACACATACGATCCATGCCTCAGGTGCATGTTTTGTTATTTCGACAAACCAGATATCGCACTCCATGGTCTGCCATTCTCAAGACGGTGGAAGGCGAGTGGGAGGCATTAGGATATTTTCTGGGAGATAGATGTCTGTTTCTTCTGCCATTGCTTCCAAGCGTAGGCTCAAAGGAGTTCTAATACGTGGGCGGTTACTGTAAAGTCTGGTAGCGCGCAGGTCGCTAACGATGGAATGGCATGAATGTTCGGTGTCTAATTTTACCTTAGTATAGTATGATATACTTAAGAATATTCTTCGTAGATGTAAGGAACATTCGTTGGACTCAACGTAGAGACATTCAACAGGGCTCGTTCTAAAGACGCCTGTTAGCTGTCGTATACCGAGGTTGTGGATTGGGTCGAGAATCTTTAGCGCACCCCCTGTTGCGGAGTGGTACACTACGGCTCCGTAGTCGAGGCGTGATTGTGCGAGACTCTTATACAGGCTAGGCACACACTTCCTGTCTCTGCCCCAGGTTGTTCGAGAGAGCAGCTTGAGGAGGTTCATGGTCTTCAGGCACTTTTCTTTAAGATATTTTAGGGGAGGAATGAAGTTAAGTTTTGTGTCCAGGATAACACCTAAGAATTTGTGTTCAAGGTCGACAGTTAGTCTTTCTCCATTAAGGTTAATATTTGGTTGTGGTAGTACACCTCTCCTGTTTGAAAATAGGACACATGTGCTCTTTTGGGGGTTCAATTTGAAACCATTCTCGTCCGCCCACCTTGAGAATCGATTCAAGCCAAGCTGTAGCTGCTTCTCGCAAATGCTAAGATTGCATGACCTGAACTCTATTTGTACATCGTCCACATAGACGGAGTAGAAGAGTGTGTGAGGCAATACGGTGTGGAGGGAGTTCATCTTAACAATAAATAACGTACCGCTCAGTGCTCTACCCTGCGGAACACCTGTCTCCTTTATGAATGGTCGAAACTGTACGTTGCCAACTCTAACACGAAATGTCCTGTCAGAGAGATAACTTTCAATTATTCTCAGCAGGTTGCCGCGAATGCCCATTGCAGAAAGATCCCGAAGGATCCCGAAGCGCCGCGTAGTATCATACGCCTTCTCCATGTCAAGAAACACTGATAACACAAGCTGTTTGTGGACAAACGCATCCCTGATGTACATTTCCATGCGTACAAGCTGATCTGTCGTCGATCTGCCTTCTCTGAAGCCACATTGATATGGATCTAATTTCTTGTTTATTTCTAGATAATGTACCAGGCGACTGTTTACCATTTTCTCAAAAACTTTGCATAAGCAGCTCGTCAATGCTATAGGCCTATAACTATTTGCCAAAGAAGGGTCCTTACCCGGTTTCAAAATAGGAATTATGATGGCCTCTTTCCAAGCAGAGGGAATGTGGCCAGATGACCATATAGAATTGTAAAGACAAAGAAGGGTTTTTTGTGTTTGAGACGCCAGGTGTTTTAGCATTTCATATAGGATGCGGTCAGAACCGGGGGCAGATTTGTTGCAGCTGTTTAGGGCTGCCTGAAGCTCTGCCATGCAACAAGGTCTATTGTATGCCTCGCATTTGGTGCTTTTCCGGTCTAGTGGTTTTCCTTCTATTTGCCTTTTGTACCTTTGGAATGTTTCAGAGTAGTGTGACGAGCTGGATATCTGTTCGAAATGTGTGCCAGGAAAGTTCGCCTGATCTTCCTGCTGTCGCCTTGAGTATTCACCAAAGGCAGCGAGTAAGGCTGTCGACCCTTTAATCTATTCGCTCTATTCCAAACCTTTGTTTCATCAGTGTAAGAGGTAATGCCCGATATATACTTTCTCCAACTATCTCTTCTAGCTTGTCGCCGCGTTCTCCGACCCTGGGATTTGACCTGCTTGAAATTGACTAGATTTTCTGCTGTCGGAGAATCCCGAAGTAAACCCCATGCCTTGTTCTGCTTCTTACGCGCTATTCGACACTCATCGTTCCACCACGGAAGACGGCGTTTTGTGGACAATCCACTTGTTACAGGGATACATTTCGAGGAGGTGTCAATGAGAAAGACCTTAAAATATTTAACTGCAGCGTCTATGCTTAAAGCACACATGTCGTCCCAGGATAAATAAGCAAGGTTTTTGAACTTTTCCCAGTCAGCTGAGTCAGTTTTCCAGCGAGGTAATTGCGGAAGGCATTCATTACACATTGGTGTGCTTAGAACTACAGGGAAATGGTCACTCCCGTATGGGTTTTTATTAACTTTCCATTTAAAGTATGGTAAAAGAGTAGGAGATGCAATGCTAAGATCTATTAAGGAGTATGTTTTGTTTGCCAGATTATAATATGTGGGCTCTTTCCCATTCAAGAGACATGCACCTGAAGAAAAAAGGAACTGTTCAATCAAGCGACCTCTCGCATTGCAGCGCGGGTCGCCCCATAGGTTGCTGTGTGCATTTAAATCTCCAAGCACAAGATATGGTTCAGGTAACTGATTTATTAATGTTTGGAATTCTTGTTTGTGAAGCTGAAAATGCGGCGGTATATATAAAGAGCAGGTGGTTATCAGTTTATTTAAATGTACAGCTCGAACAGCCACTGCCTCAAGGAGTGTTTGTAGCTGTAAGTATTGACAGGCTATAGATTTGTCAGCTATGATGGCTACGCCGCCGGATGATGCGAGGGCATCATCGCGATCCTTCCGAAAAATAACATATTGACGTAGGAAGTATTTATGATTAGATTTCAAATGGAGTCTCTTGGACACACAGCACTTTTGGAGTTAGTTCATTAAGGAGTACATCATCGACGTTTCAAAGCAGGCTTCTGATATTCCACTGAATAATCAGTGTATCCATATTAAAATAAATGTTGTGTTATGTGTCAAAGAGAA
This sequence comes from Dermacentor variabilis, assembly GCF_050947875.1. Taxonomy (NCBI): domain Eukaryota; kingdom Metazoa; phylum Arthropoda; class Arachnida; order Ixodida; family Ixodidae; genus Dermacentor; species Dermacentor variabilis. Next base: position 116,824,233 of record NC_134577.1, read on the forward strand.
TGAACTTGGATTAGCTTACAGTGCCCTTTTGGGGCCCTGTAATTGGAGTTTTGCCTTTTCTGGAGCGGTCAGAAAAATCGCACCGCTCCTTAGGCGTCAACTGCGCCTTCTGACTGGGTGTTGTGTCCATGGCCTCTTGAGAGGCACTGGGCACACGCTCTTGCGAGCGGTGTGCTTTCCGTGAGAGCCTTGTCTCGGAAGACAAGGCCTTGGAGCCCACCGTCCTGGTGGTTGGTGGGTTTTTCTTGACCTCTGAGCTGGGGTGACTGGTGCCAGCACTAGCAGAGGCCTCCACTGTGGTCAAATTCGGGAGAGGTAGAGCAGCCTTCGTTGATCCCATCGTGGGGGCGGGTGGCGTTGCCGCACGCTCGCTATGCGTGGTGCTGGCGTCCGCCAAGTGCCGTTGTGGTACTGCCCCCCGACGTACCGCTTCGGCGAAAGATGCGGTCTGTGCAAATGTTTGTGAGATGCGTTGCCTTGCTTCTCTGAAAGTTATGTTTTCCTTTACCTTTATTGTAATTATTTCTTTTTCTTTGTTCCAGACTGCGCATGATCGAGAATATGCAGGGTGGCCACCATTACAATTGCTACAACGCGACTCAGCCTTACAGTCATTTGCAGAGTGATCATTGATGCCACATTTCGCACATGTTAGCCGCCCTCGGCTGCTCTGGGAAGCGTGACCAAACCTCTGACATTTAAAACAACGTCGCGGGCTTGGGATGTACGGTCGTACTCTGATTTTGGTATATCCAGTTTCTAATGTCACTGGTAATGTGCTAGAGCCAAAGGTAACTATCAGGTGCTTAGTTGGCAGTTCCTTTTTGTCACATCTGATCTTTATTCTTTGTACACTTATTACGTTTTCGTCCTTCCATCATTCCAGGAGTTCTTCTTCGGTCAAATCCATCAAGTCAATGTAAGAGATTACGCCTTTGGCCGTATTCATGGATCGGTGAGCTGTTACACTGACAGGGATGTCTCCAAGTTGTACAAGGTTTTATGCTTGCCATGTTGTGCTTTGTCTTTGAGTTCGAGTAATAGGTCCCCACTGGCTAGCTTGGTGATTTTATAGCCGCCTCCAATGGTCTCTGTGAGATACTTCGCAACGACAAATGGTGAAATCGTTCTTGCTTTCTTGTCAGGTTTATCACTGTGGACAACGTGAAATTTCGAGAAAGTCTCAGTGCCTTTTAGGAAAAACTGAAATGTAGCATCGGTGCGCCCCCTTTTAGAGGGACGATCGGTTGAGAAAGGGTTGGAGGTTCCCATGAAATATGTTCAGTATTCAGCGACGATGCCAGTCACCCACCACCGAGCCCAACAAGGGGACAAGGCAGGGTATGTGGTGAAACAAGCCCTACCATGCCAACTGTACGTCGTCACTATAACCACATATGTTATAACCAAGGTAGGTCATAGCACACCAGGTTAACCCTCGCCGCCAGGTATGTTGGAAGTTATCAGAAGAAAAAGAAGACAGGAAAGACTAAAAGTGAAAAGGAAAGACGAAGGTGCGCGAAGAGAGAGAAAGGAAAAGGCGACTACCGATTTCCCCCAGGTGGGTCAGCCTGGAGGTGCCGTCTATGTAAAGCAGAGGCCAAAGGGGTGTGTTGCCTCCACCGAGGGGCCTTAAAGGTCCAAACACCCAGCATCGGCTCAACCCCCTGGATCCCCTTTTCCCCAGACACGGCTATGCCGCGCACGGCTACACGCGGAAGGTTCCAACCCTCGTGTGATCGGGTACGTGGTGTCGCAACACCAAACGCCTGCTGACGCAGACGCCCCTGTGGGGTTATTTTTGTGTAACTTTCCTACTGATGATCTCCTGTGAATAACTGACCAAGACAAGCCTAGTCCTGCACAGGCTCTAGAGGCTGACTGGCGATCATGAATTCGTATTCACTTGCCAGGCTATTGTCATCTGCATATTAATCTTCAAATTTACTCTGGCATTTTCTCTGTTGTGATCCTTAATCATTTGTTGCAGTTCATTTCCAGTGTTGCTAAACGAGACAATGTCTTGTGCATACCAAAGGTTGTTGAGATATTCACCGTTTATTCTCACTCCTAAGCCCCTCCCAGTCTAATAGCTTAATACTTCTTCTAAACATGCAGTGAATAGCATTCGAGAGATTGCGTCTCCTTGCCTGACCCCTTTCTTGATAGAAAATTCTCTACGTGTATTTTGAAGAAACAAGGTAGCTGTGATATATTTTTGGACATTTCCGAAGATATTCACGTATGCCTTCTGTACTCCTTCATTACGCAATGCCTCCATGAATGCTCTACACAGCTCGTACCTTGAATCACAGCTCCCGGCTGTCCATCGGGCCCGCGACGCGGCGCAGGGGCATGGCCTTTCTGTCCCGACGGGGGAGCGGCCCGCTGCGCACAAATCGCGCGCACTGACGGACCTCAGGAAAGTTATTCATCCATCCATCCATGACTGCTAGTACCTCTACTGCGTTAAAGGCCTTTTCATAACCTGTGAAAGCCATATAAAGAGGTCGATTGTAGTTCAAAGATTTTTCAAATACCTGAATGATGACACGGGCGTGATCCATTGCAGAGTATCCCTCTCCGAAGCCAGCCTGTTCTCTTGGTTAACTGAAGTGTTGGCCTGCCGCTATTGGAAACTGTCTTGGTGAATACATTATGCTATACTGAAAGCAAGTTAATTGGCCTATATTTCCTCAATTCTGTAACGTTTCTCTTATCATAGATTGTCATGTTGTCATCATAGATTGTCATAGATTGTCACGTTGTCATTCTTAAAGCTTTCTCGTACACTTGTCGAGAGACATCGTGTATAATGGGCCGCAAGCTATCGTTAGCATAATGCCTCCTCCATCTGTTATTAAATTGACTGTTATTCCAGCTTGTCCTGCCACTTTTCCCTGGGACATTTTTGCAAGCCCCTACTAACATCATCGCTAATTACAGAAGGAGCCTTTGTATCCAGTTCATCGCTACTAATGAAATTTTCGGGGCTGCTCTGGGTCATGTACAGGTTAGTATAGACGTCTATTGGTGCTTTTACCATATCATCATTATTTCTGATCGCATTGCCCTGTTTATTGCATACTGTGATGTGTGGTGCGCGACATGGTGCGGTGATCGGGACGGTCAGGAGCAGACGACAAGGAGTGCGCGCGCCGAGGCAAATTCCGTGCTGGAAGGTGAAAAACGACAACGCCGAAGAGCGTCCGGCACGTGACGCGCGGCGCAAGAAAAGCAACTAAAAGAAGAAAAGCAAACCAATTAGGAAAGACCACGGGGCGTCAGGCAGCCAATCGTAGAATGTCTAATCGGCCAGAGAAAAGCGTGGTGCGCAGGCGAGACGCAGGGGAGACGCCAGGAGAGTTCCAGGAAGCGACGCCAGGAGTAGGTCAACCAACGGAGTGGGCGTTGAAGACGGGCCGTTGGGTTCCGGACGCCAGCCACCAGGACTTCACCCGACCGGGGCCTCCTGCCAACCTGTTTCTGTGCGTCGCCCGTCTACTCGAGCGTGCCGCCAGCTCCTCAAGGCCGGTGAGCTTCTGTGCTCGTGGGTACGACGAGAACAGTCGGGCTACGGGCCCGACTTCTACGCCAGCTGCCCGGCCAGAACGCCGCCCCCGTCTGTCGTGCCGCCTGCTGCCCGAGGCCGGCGTTCGAGCTTCTGTGCCCGTGGGCAGGACAAGAGCAGTCGGGCTATGGGCCCGAGCTCTACACCCAGCTGCCCGGCCAGAACGCCGCCGCCGTCTACTCGTGCCACCACGCCGCCTGCTTTACCTCTCCAAGCCAGAGCTGGCCAGCTCCGGTCGACCGGTCAAGCAACTTACACCACCACCTTTGGTGAGACCGGCGCCACTCCTTTCGTCAGCTTGTCGCCGCGTCGCCGCGTCGAGACTGTTGTGTGTCCCTGCCGTCGTGGCAAGCCCTGACTCGCGCACTAGTTAGCTCCATACTAGCCCCAAGTGTGTTTCTTTCTGCGATTATGTATATTTGAGTGTTTCTTCTATGTTTTCTATTTTCTTCTATTTATTTTAAGCCTTTCTTTGTTCCATTAAATGTTTGTGTGTGTGTTCAAACCAACGGCTTTGTCCTCAATTGGGTTCTCGGAGGCTCCGCCTAAGAGAACCGTTAAAACATTTGAGTACACGAACCGTTGTCCATATTTGGGCATCACAAATTGGCGTCCGCGACAGGACAAAGCCGTTCGTTTGTATTTTTTTTCTAAAGGCTAGGAACTATGGCTGCTAGCACACGAGATCTGTTAACCCTAGCCGAACGCATGGGGCTAGAAGGTGCGGAGTTGAGGGCATGGTTGAACGAGCAGGAAGCGCGTGCACGAGAAGAGCGGGCAGTGGAGCGCAATGCTAGGAGGGAGGAACTTGCATTGGAGGAGAAGAATTTACAATTGCGGTAAAGGTCGCAGAGGCTGAGGGCGCATATTTGGGCAAGAAACAGCCAGAAACTAGTTTGTTTGACTTAGTCACCGTGGCCCAGCGATTGGGTTTGCATGGGGCAGACTTGTACACGTGGGTGCAAGACATATGGTTGTTAATAGGAGGGAAAGCTCGGAGGGAGTGCGACAGGCGAGTGGCAGAACAGGCAGCTGAGAGGGAACGCCTGGAGGAAGAGCTCCGCAGGGTGCGCGTTCGCATCAAGGCACTCGCGGATGCTGACTCCGTAGGGACGTGGTCCATTGTTGAGGATGCAGCGCAGCAGTGCAGGGGCGACCCGAGGGTTCTCTCCAACATGACGTGAGGCCTTGGCAAGAGAAAAGTGTCTCAAGGAGAGACACCTTGTAATGATGCCATTGTAGGCATAGATAATGTTTGCTCACGAAGCAGGGAGCATATCGCTTCCGTATCTCAACCTGTGCTGCACGACCTCAGTGCAGGCGATGACTGGCTCGTACATGGTTCCGAGTCGCCGTGCATGGGCCTGGTTGAGAAAGAACTGAGAACCTCCTGCAGGCTAAATATAATACGTCGGAGTGTTTGCGCCAGGGTCAAGATGGACCTGAAGATATCAGGGCTCCTGAGCAACCAGGTTTGTTTTCTATAAAAAGTATTGAGTTGTCCTTACTGCGTTCCTTGAATTCAACAAAGGCAACTTGTGACCCTATGTGCACTTGGGAGGGCTCAGGCATGTGTACCCCATCAACTTATGGCTTTAAGGATCCAAAACATCCTTTGTGTTTTCATGCACTCGTGTGTGGTTCGATCACTGGCACTGATGCGGCCACCACGCGTTACAATGTTCACTACCTTAGAACGCAGGCAGTGACTTGGTCGACGCCATGCAAAGACATTAATGCCTGGAACGATATGGTCACGAACTGGCCAGTGCACTCTGACCGAGAAGATAAAGGTCTAGTGCGCTTGATATGGGAAAGGGTCACCTAAATGAGCCGATGCTTCGCTTATGGCTTTTCACGCATTTTGACCTCGGGCTTGGTAACCTTCAACTTGATGGTTTATAGTGTGTTGTGATAGCCTTTGATACTACAGTTCTTATTCTTTAGAGTTGCTGTGGTGTTTTTGAATTAGTGTCTTCCGTTAATGACCTTGATCTGTATGCTCAGTGAACTGTGCAACTGTGTGAACTGTGCATGAAGCCTTACAGCGCACTCTCGTGGACAGACCATGACTGTAGTGTTGTGAACTATGTCGCGCACTGAGCGGCAGTTTTTCTTCAGAAAATTTTGTTAAAAAGGGGGCTTATGTGATGTGTGGTGCGCGACACGGTGCGGTGATCGGGACGGTCAGGAGCAGACGACAAGGAGTGCGCGCGCCGAGGCAAATTCCGTGCTGGAAGGTGAAAAACGACAACGTCGAAGAGCGTCCGGAACGTGAACGCGCGGCGCAAGAAAAACAACTAAAAGAAGAAAATCAAACCAACTAGGAAAGACCACGGGGCGTCAGGCAGCCAATCGGAGAATGCCTAATGGGCCAGAGAGAAGAAAAAGCGTGGTGCGCAGGGGAGACGCAGGAGAGACGCAGGGGAGGCGCCAGGAGAGTTCCAGGAAGCGACGCCAGGAGGAGGTCAACCACCGGAGCGGGCGTTGAAGACGGGCCGTCGGGTTCGGGACCCGAGCCACCAGGACTTCACCCGACCGGGACCTCCTGTCAACCTGTTCCTGTGCGTCGCCCGTCTACCCGAGCGTGCCGCCAGCTCCTCAAGGCCGGTGAGCTTCTGTGCTCGTGGGTACGACGAGAACAGTCGGGCTGCGGGCCCGAGTTCTACGCCAGCTAACCAGCCAGAACGCCGCCCCCGTCTGTCGTGCCGCCTGCTGCCCGAGGCCGGCGTTCGAGCTTCTGTGCCCGTGGGCAGGACAAGAACAGTCGGGCTACGGGCCCGAGCTCTACACCCAGCAGCCCGGCCAGAACGCCGCCGCCGTCTACTCATGCCACCCAAGCCGCCTGCTTTACCTCTCCAAGCCAGAGCTGGCCAGCTCCGGTCGACCGGTCAACCAACTTACACCACCACCTCAGGTGAGACCGGCGCCACTCCTTTCGTCAGCTTGTCGCCGCGTCGCCGCGTCGAGACTGTTGTGTGTCCCTGCCGTCGTGGCAAGCCCGGACTCGCGCACTAGTTAGCTCCATTCTAGCCCCAAGTGTGTTTCTTTCTGTGATTATGTCTATTTGAGTGTTTCTTTTATGTTTTCTATTTTCTTCTATTTATTTTAAGCCTTTTTTGTTCCATTAAAAGTTTGTGCGTGTGTTCAAACCAACGGCTTTGTCCTCAGTTGGGTTGTCGGAGGCTCCGCCTAGGAGAACCGTTAAAACGTTTGAGTACACGAACCGTTGTCCATATTTGGGCATCACACATACATCCTGCCCTGTCCTCTGCCGTTTTCGTCACACTGATTTCAAGCTGCAGCCATTTTTTACTCAATTTTTAATCTTTCCGACCTTATAATTCAGATTATCACTTACTTTTTTCCTGTTTATCAGCTATGATAGTTCAGAAAATTCTCTCTCACCTCTTAAGTTATACACTTTCACACTTTGCCGTTTCTTTATTAAATCCTTGATTATTGGTTGTTACTTGAAATAGGTTACCTACTGGTTCTTTTGGTGCTTTACCTCCCACTTCAATTGTTGCCTTTGTAATCAGCCTAGTTGCGGTTTCATTAATTACCTCTATGCTATCTTCATATTCCTGTCCTAAAGCAGCATATTCGCGAGAACCAGTCCGAATTCGTCTGCTTTTACCCTTACTGCGTCTAGGTTTGCCTGTTTCTTCTTGACTAATTTTACTGTTTCTTCAAATTGAGACATCACTAACTTATGATCACTGGCAGTTTTCTTCCCTAACACTTCTACATCCTGCATCATGCTGGGATCCGCAGAGACTATAAAATCTATCTCGCTTTTTGTATCCAGACGCAATGAGAGGTTTCCGAAAGGTTAGGTCGTCAATCGACAGTGTCATTGACCTAGTAACAACTGTTGAACATCAGAAACGTCGAGTTCAATTAACGGCTGCTGTTTTCTTGATAACAAGGGTGCTTTTGACAAGGTTCTACATGATGCAATGTTAAATGACCTAGAAGAACGTGGCATCGGTGGACGCATGCATCAGTGGTTAGCCAGCTATCTTCAAGAGAGAACGATATTCATGACAACTCCAGACAGTGAAACAAAGAACCACCCTGTCTATCGTGGAGTGCCTCAAGGAGGTGTGTTGAGCCCAACTTTATTGTCGTTCTCTTTGGACTGGTCAAAGAACACGCTGGCACAGTCTCGGTCTCTGTGTACGCATATGACATCTGTATATGGACCACGAGATTAACGCGCTTGCAAGTGCAAACGAAGCTGCAGCGCGCGATGTCAATAACGTCGACATACCTTAAGAGTCGCGGACTGCAGCTCTCACCGGCAAAAAGTGTAACCATGGCATTCACACGGAACTCAATGGCCTTCTACCCCGTTTTGATTGATGGGCAGATTATACCTTCGGTAACCCACTACAATTTTCTCGGAGTCATCATCGACCGTGACTTATCTTGGTCGAAGCAACTCTCTGAATTAAGAAAAAAGCTGGACAGCTTTACTCAGATCATTCGACATATGTCTGGAAAATCATGGGGGCCATCCAAATCATCTCTTCTGCAGCTCTACCGGGCACTTTTTGTTGGCTACTTCCGCTACAGTGCGCCTGTACTTTCTCGGTTTAGTACAAATCTGTACGCACACTGAGAATTTGCCTAGGACTACCACGATGTGCGTCTACATGGGGAACTATTGCAGCGGCACGTGCGTGCCCAGCTCGAGTTTATCTGCAACATGAGCAATTGCGAGTGCATCTAAGTCTACTGACTAGACACAGGAGTCACCCACTCACGAACGCCACAAGCATACGGCCTGTCTCCGCCTACTCAGAAGTCGCGTTGTCGCAGCAAGACTTATTGCCGTCGGACTTCGAACCGTATGACATACCCGAAGTTCCACTCTGGACGATAGCAAAGCCAACGGTGACACTCCCAACCCTGCAATAACGAAGACGTCGAAAATGCCGCTTGCTGGGCATTTCAAGCATTTCGCGTTATCATACATTGCTTACATGTATGAATATTCCAAACGTGCTTTTACAGATGGTTCTGTGACACAGACCTCTCCCGCGGCGTCCTACACGGTGCCAGGAATGGGGATCGCACAACGATTCAAGATAGGACACCGGACGTCGTCTACAGAAGCTGAGTTAACCGGAGTTGGAGAAGCAATTCATTACATACTGCAACAAAGCCCCGAAAAGTGGACAGTGCTCTGTGACTCAAAACCAGCACTGCAAATCATCAGCAATTATATGAATGACAGAACCGCATATAGTCCTCTGGTTTATGACATCATATCTCTGCTTGCTGAGACGTCTCATTCCAGGCATTCCACCGTGCTGCAGTGGATTCCTGGCCATTGCGGAATAGCTGGAAATGAATAGGCTGACCCGGAAGCAAAAAAGGCGCACACTGATGGAAACATTATAAAAGTTTATTTTCCCCGGTATGACATTAACGCCTTGCTCCATAACTCCATCAAAACTTCTATGGCGCGACATTGGGACAACCCTGAACATCGGCAAGAGCGCCTCCATAGACTTGACGCTGGTTTACAATTTCGGCTTCCACTTCGGTTGCGGAGAGGCCCGGAAACACTCATGCATCGATTACGGCTGGGTGTGGCATACACCCAGCGATACCTTCACAAGACTGAACAAGCACGGGACCCTGACTGTAGCGTCTGTCACACTCCCGAGACAATAGCGCACGTACTTTGCGTGTGCCCTCAATATGCGGCCGAACGAAGAAAACTCAAGTCTACTGTTGACTGCTTGGAGTCCCGCCCATTTTCGGAAGAAAAGCAATTGAGTGCGTGGAGGAGTGTTGTCTGTGCCCAACGTGCCATAAAATATCTTTTGGACTTTCTAAGCGAGACTGGTCTAGACGATCGCCTCCAGAACCTGTGAGACGAGCAGTCAGTGTGAAATGTGGTTGCGCAAAAACTTTTTGTGACGAGATTACTTTTTGCGTGTACAAGATTACTTTTGGGTGTATTGCGTCTACAGTGCGCATTCGCATATTGGACAACGTGTATACAGTAGCTCATTGTACCATAACATAATCACCCACCACCTACCTTCTCCTGTATTTCCCACTTCCCCTTTCCCCAGTGAGGAGCAGCAGGCTAGAGACGCTCTCCAGGCCGACCTCTCCTCTTTTCTCTTTATAAAATCTATTCTTCCTCCTCCTATTTCCCTTCTTGTTTCTCTATTAGGCCTTTTCCATGTCCCGTTCCTGTCACTGCACTTCCTGAAGAAGGTACTTATTAAAGTAGTCTATTTGTTCTACCAGCATTTCTCCTCTAGTATTCCTAGAATCTGGGCAGTGACCACAGCATTCTAGCCACAGAAGTCCAACTGGTGGCCATACGCACCCCACAACGCCCAATTAAAATAACGAACTGGGACACTTTCCGGCGCAAAAGAACCAAATCTCAACAAGACGCGCCATCTCTACACGAGTGGACACAACAGCTACAAGCAGATTTTAAAGCAGCCACTAAGCAACTGACTGCAACAACAGAGACACCGGATGTGGACAGACATCTCCTCCATCTCTGGGATGCTCGAGGAGGCCTGACCAAATGATGGAAGAGGCCGCGGCACAACCGTAGGCTGAAACAAAAAATCGCCCGGATCACAGCAGAAGCTGAAGAATACGCCACCAGCCTCACTAATAGCAATTGGCACAACCTCTGCGACCGCCTTAATGGCACACGTAGTTCCAAAACGTGCTCCCTCCTCAGAGCACTACTCAATCCAACGCACGCAAAAACGCACACAACGAACACCGTCCGCACTATCATCCACAAAGCACAAATGGGTGATGACGCGCTTCTCCAAACACTGCAGCAGAGATACATTGCTATAGGTCACCGGCCAGAGTACAAAGACTATCCACACGAGGAAGAAACCCAACTGGACGGCGATGTTACAGAGACAGAAGCGAGGGCAGCCCTACACGGCATAAGACGAAACACGGCGCCCGGAGCAGACGGCATTCACTATGCACTGCTACGCAACCTCGACGACCAGGCCATACGGCAACTCACTGCATACTACAACGACAATTGGAAAAACGGAACGCTTCCACAGGAATGGTGACACGCCGATATCACCTTAATCCTAAACCCGGGAAACCGCTGTCCCTCCAAAATCTCAGACCCATTTCCCTGACTTCGTGTATTGGCAAACTCTTCGAGCACGTAGTTCTAAATCACCTCCAGCCTCACCTCGAAGCGAACCAATTCTTCCCCAATACCTTATTCGGCTATCGACTAGGTCCGTCTGCGCAGGACATACTCCTTCAACTTAAGGAGGATGTTGTGGATAGTCCAAGTAAAGCTCAAACAAGAGCCATTCTGGCGTTGGACCTCAAAGGAGCCTTCGATAACGTCTGCACATGACCTCATTCTAAACAGTCTAGCATTCTCCCGATGCGGAAAACGCATCTATGATTACGTCCGAACCTTTTTATCTGACCGCACAGCCACTATCAGCCTAGGTGATATTCGGTCGGATATCATAAAACTTTCCGACTCCCCAGGGTTCGGCTCTCTTACCAACCCTGTTCAACGTGGCGATGGCAAAGCTACCACCGCTCCTCGAAAAACTTCCAAACGTGCAGCATGTCCTGTACGCCGATGATGTTACAATCTGGGTGACCACAGGGTCAGACGGCGCCATTCAAGACGCACTACAGGAAGCCGTAAATATAGTTCAAGAGTATGCAACAGCCGGAGGACTCACATGCGCAGCTGAGCAGTCGGAGCTCCAGCTTGTATTCAAAAAACACAATGAGGCCGATATTCCACCAGCCATCACATTGCATCTCAGTGGCAACGTTATTCCAAGGGTAGACAGACTACGTGTACTAGGCCTTCACATACAACACAACGGGAAGGCCACACATACACTACACGTGCTCCGCCAACAACTTACCCAAGTAATGCGCATGATAAAGCGCATTACAAACCGCCGACAAGGACTCCAAGAAAAATACATACTCCGAATTGTGCAAGCCCTCATAATTAGCCGATTAACCTATCACCTCCCCTATCATAATTTGACTCAGACTGAGATGCACCAGATGGACACCCTCCTCCTTACGGCACTAAAGGCAGCGCTGGGACTAGCCCAGCGTGCTTCTACGCAGCTCCTACTACGACTGGGGGTGCACAACACCATCCGCGAACTTAGTTATAGCTACGACAAACCTACAAACGTACTTAGTGACTGAACACTCGACGTGGCAAAACAGACCAATGCCAAAATAAATGAATACCCCAAGCAGATACCCTTATCTAGCTAAAGCTGGAGACGCTCCACGATTTCATTGGAAACCTGACAGGTGGCTAACTGGCTGCAAGAAAAGAGCTCGCTGTCAGAGTGCAGTCTTCCACTGAATCGTATGTATCGTACATGAAAGAAGTGCTCGCTCTTTGTCGCAAAGTCGACGAGAAAATGGCCGAGGTTGACAAAGTAGTCTTCAAAGAGATCTCGTACGAAAAAATTCAACTTGCTGTTGTACAACGTTTCCACAATAGACATCATTGTCAAGGAGTACAGTCACCTCGAGCTGGCCAAAAGCCGTCGCATCCTTCCACAGCTCTCCCGTCTCTTTAACACGGTTCCAACGTCATCCTGCGTCGACTTTACTACCACTGCGCCCCCCTTCAGTGGGAATGTGACGCGTATCGCTGGCAGCAAGCTCGAGGCTGCAAATCCAACCCCGTTCGTTGCACGCGCACTTACCAGTCAGCGCTCTCCCTCATTCAGGAAGATGTGCGCCAGGAATTTGTCAACCTCGGATTTCCAGATGCCTTCTCTCTCTCCCAACCTGACGCCAGACCGGTGCCGCCAGCTGTGCCTCGCAGCAACCTGTATTCTCCTCCCATATTCCGCAACCCTACTGAGTGGAGAACTCCGGACGACAAGCCAATCTGCTTCCATCGCCAACCAATTGGCCACGTAGCTCGCCACTGGTGCACTTTCTGCACGTCCCGTATTAGAGCTACTTTTCCCCCTCTCAACGCCCATATGACGATCCTCGCCGCTGTTCACCTCGCCGTGTATCTCCTACTTCTGACTTTCCTGTAGACGACACTCGCCCCACTCACTTACCGTCACCTCAGCGCCGTTGGTTCCCATCGCCCAGCCACGCCGCTATTCGTCGCCGACCAATTATGGACCCTCCCGTGCGGAAAACTAGGCCGTGTGGAGCTAGCGCTGAATTATTTTTATCATGCCGAAATCCTCCATTTACGCTCCCAATAAACCAGAACTTGATGTTCACGTCGACGGTGTCCCTAGCCGGCGTGAATTGAAACTGAAGCCCAGGTGCAGATAATGACTGCTAACCTCGGTCGTGAACTGAAGATGGTTCTCGCGCCTGCTATTACACGAGCCGTACGCGTCGCCGATGGCAGCACTATCGGCGTCACTGAAATGTGTGCTGCCCGCATAAGTATCGCCGGCCACCACGTTCCAGTTCTTTTTACTATGCTGACCCATTGTCCCCATGACCTTATCCTCGGACTAGACTTGCTTACGGCACATTCAGATGTGATCGACAGTTCTGCTAGTACCCCTTGCCTTGAACTTTCTCTTCCCTCGCATATTCGTGCCTAAATCCCGAGCAGTTTTAGTATTATCGCCTTCGTCTGCCTGCCGCCTAAAGCTTTGACTTTCGTCAACTTACTGTCATCTTTCGCTGTACCCGCCGTGGTTGCTCAGTGGCTATGGTGTTGGGCTGCTGAGCACGAGGTCGCGGGATCGAATCCCGGCCACGGCGGCCGCATTTCGATGGGGGCGAAATGCGAAAACACCCGTGTGCTTAGATTTAGGTGCACGTTAAAGAACCCCAGGTGGTCGAAATTTCCGGAGTCCTCCACTACGGCGTGCCTCATAATCAGAAAGTGGTTTTGGCACGTAAAACCCCAAATATTATTATCTTTCGCTGCGCCCGATGGTGATTACGTCATCTCGCACCTTTTCCTGGTGTCCTTTAGATGCGCGATATCCCTGTGTCCCACTTCTTCCTAACCGTTGCCGATAACAGGACGTGCCCCCCCCCCCCGTCGTCAATTTTGGCCTGTCAAAGCAAGTTCTACCCCAAGGCATATAAGTTGCCACGCTGGTGCTATAGGAGATCACCGCGTCACGACTTTTATAGCGTAAGCTGTTATGGGCTCATTCCGACAACCGTTTCGGGTCGCGATGGTGTTTGGCGCCGTCTCCGCAGAAACTATCGCCGACAATTCGAAAAAGAAAGACCCAATTCCGGCCAGGATCGAGCCTGAGGCCTCAGCGTGGGAGTCAGCTACTGTACCACTGAGCCGTGCCAGCTTGTTTTTTCTTTATTACCGACTTAGCAAGTACATACAGATATTGTCAAATAAAAAACGAGTGTAAGAACGTCTAGTCGTTAGTAAGACTGATGTGTCATGTTAAAATGGTTTCATCGAAGCCAAACTGTCCAACACTGAAAGCCAATTTGGTGGATCACTTAGCAGCTTGATCAATTCGCTTGCATAAATAACATTCTGAACAAAATAATGCATTGCTGACCTCCCATGAACATCAGCATTGCGAGCAGCCATCCGAGTTCGCCACACGCTTTGCATACACAGTAGCATCAACGTGTGTACCGGCACACTGTGAGGTTCAGCACATAGAAAAACCCTTATTTCGAACGCAGTGATCGGGAGCTGCATACCGGCACACTGCCTGTTAAGCCATGGATAAGAAGTAAGGGTTTGTTGTCCCATGGTCAGACAACTGCTTTATATATAACAAGGAAGAAACTGTAGAACATATTTTTCTTGACTGCCATGATGCTCGCTTTCTTTCGGACATCCTGCTGAGCCGTGCCAGCGCTTGCTAGCATGCCACTGCAAAATGCCCTGTAAACGCATCCTAGCGCTTGAGGAGACGGGCGATGCGAATTGCGCGCTGCATAGCGTCGATACGTGCACGTTTTGCATTCCACTTGCATATTTTTACGCCAGGCAGAACGACATGTAGCATATGCACATGTAGCGGTACGAGGCAGTTACAGAATGTTTGAGGAAGACGTTTAAGGAAATGTATACGAGAATGCTAGAAAAAATATACATTGTGTATCTGATTAAAGCAAGCAGGCTAGATGACTTTGTCAGTGCCGCGTTTCAAAGGGGATGCCAATAAATCATCATCATCATGAGCAACTAGGTGACTCTTTTTCACCGTCCCGTTTCAAATGGAATGCCATCCAAGCTGCATCATCATCATTGCCATCGTATTGTGCAGGTTGGCAACCTCGCCGCGCAGCGTCGACAGCCACAAACATTGCATTGCAGTTCCGTTATATTTCACAAGGTGTCCCGACATGTAACAGTTGCATAGAGCACTTGTATGCATCACGTAGTTGGCCCTGGGTGTAGCCGGCTAAGTGGCTTTCTGTAACCATACCGTGTCGAAGGGAATGCCATGATTACAATCAGCATGATCAACAGCAACGTACCATGCCACGGGCCAAGGCATGTGGCATGTGCGCCACGTAGTCTGGATACCTGTGTTTACTCTTCGGTACACGTTATGGCACCTCCTTGCAAGGGACGAACCTGAAGGATCGATTCGTAGATCTACGCACGCGGCTGCAACCACGCAACATCGGGCTCAGCAGACCGCTGTGCAGAGAGCAGGACAAGGTGCAGCTCACCGTCGACGCCGGGCGGACAGTTCGGATCGTTCTCGTGAAAACGACGCGAAGATACGTCACCACGAAGACCCTGTAGTGCGTGGTGCCGAAAATGTAGGTCCTGTGGAGCCGCCCCTCCAGCTAACGCTGTGAC
Organism: Dermacentor variabilis; assembly: GCF_050947875.1. Taxonomy (NCBI): domain Eukaryota; kingdom Metazoa; phylum Arthropoda; class Arachnida; order Ixodida; family Ixodidae; genus Dermacentor; species Dermacentor variabilis. The sequence continues at coordinate 116,839,622 of NC_134577.1, forward strand.
TGTGCTGCGTGTGCCGCGCAGGCCTGTGACTTTTTCAGTAGACGTCTCCTTCGATTCTTCAACATTTCCACAGGATGCAATTCGCCTCGATGCAACTTTAGACCAGTGACTGTTGTAGACCTATAGCCTGAGCAAGCAGCAACTCTATGTCACATTTTAGGTTCCTACTATGACATCTTCGACTTCAACAATCGATAACTGGGACCGACTTCACTTGTTAAACATTACAGTAATGCTGGTGATGCTAGTTCCATTCATCACCGACCATATCGAGTTTCTGCGTGAGAGCTTGTAGTTATTCAAGATGAAGTGAACAAGATGCTTGCCAAAGGCACTGTTGAACCCTCGTCGAGCCCCTGAGAGTCGTTCGTTGTGCGTGTTAAAGAGAAAGATGGCACGTGGCGTCTTTTTAATTATTATTTCACAATTAGAATGACTACCAGCCTTCACAAAAGACCTTAGGCAGGAGTGAGACGTACATAGCAAAAGAGCAAAAATGCATAACGGGTAAAAGAACCGGCTTAACAATACGTGCATAAAGTATAAGAATTCAAAATAGAAGAACAAAAAGAACCAGTCTAAAAAGACTTCAATATAAAAAAATCAGACATGATCAGCCCGCTTGGAGCTAGCCTGTGGCGAAAAAAGGGGGTCGAATGACCTGCACATCGGTACACTGTTCTTATAGTAATGGTGACGAAAAGTGAAGAAAAGTAAAATAAAAGAGCACATGTATATAAAACCAAATGCACTAAAATAATGAGCACCATAAGAGCATCACACGTGAACAGATTAAAATGGGCGGTTCAATTTGATTGAAATACTAAAAATCGGTCATTCCTCATCCGATAAAGAAATACAAAAGAAACAAGCATAAAAGAAGTATGTGGAATAACGATGAGAATAAAAGCATACCACACGGACGAAAAACGCTAAACAACACACGCAAGCCTATTAAAGACGTGGTCTCAATTTTGATAAAGATCCCTCGACAGTCGGGTATGCCACAGTATCAGCAGGAAGCGTGTTCCACTGGCTGACTGTCCCAGGAAAGAATTCTTAAGCGTCAGTTTTACAAGTATGTTCTTTCAGTTTTTTTTAGAATGATATCCACGCGTAAGATAGGTCCTTAGGTTATTGCCATCTAAACCAAATTACTAGAAAGGACGTCTACCCCTTGCCTCGCATTGACGACGCCCTTGATTGTCTCCACTGCACCAATTACTTTTCATCAATATACCTTCGGAATGGTTCTTGGCAGATTTCTGTGATTTGGATCATCATTTGGATAGTGAGAGCCAAGAGAAGACTGCGTTCGTCATCCCTGATGGACTATATCAATAAAATGTAATGCCCTTCGCTCTACGCAACGCCCCAGCAACGTTCGAACGTATGATGGACTCTTTGCTTCAAGGGTTCAAATGCTCAGCATGCCTTTGCTACATAGCCAACGTTCTCGTATTTTCCCCTACCTTTGAGACACACCTGGAGTGCTTACCAGCTATTCTTCAAGTCTTCTGCAAGGCTGGGCTCCAAATGAATTCATAGGAGTGTCACTTCGGTCGCCGGCAGATCACAGTGCTGGGCCACCTCGTCGACGCTTCCGGTATTCAACCAGACACAGAGAAAATTCGTGCTGTCACGTGTTTTGATTCCTATACATCAGTCTGTGAAAGACGTCCGAAGTTTTGTAGGATGATGCTCCTGCTTCCGACGGGTGGTGAAAGATTCGGCAGTGGTTTCCTGACCACTTACTGATCTTATGAAGAAGGATGTGCTGTTTACGTGGCGTCCCGCTCAAGCTGGCGCTTGTGCCCCCCTCACCACTACTCTCACCACTCCACCTATACACGCATACATTTACGCGTCCTTTATTCCAGCAATCCGCACAGATGCCAGTAGTCACGGAATCGGAGCCGTCTTAGCCCAACGCCAACGGGGACAAAATCGTGTTATCGCCAACGCTAGCCGCCTCCTCACTGCAGCGGAGCACAACTACTACAGGAGCACAAATGCCTGGCTCTCGTATGGGCGGTTTCTACATTCCGCCGGTGCTTGTCTGCACGCACTTGGTAATCACGGACCATCACGCGCTCTGCTGGCTTTCGTAACTCAAGGATCCTACCGGTCGGCTAGTTGGGCTCCACGGCTACAAGATTATTCCTATACAGTAGTGTACAAGTCGGGACGCCTACATGAAGACGCAGACTGTTTGTCACGTTAGCCAGTGGACGAACTACCCTCCATTACTGACACTGGCACCTACGCTTGCGCTTTCTCCCTACCTCAACTGCTCCTCGTCACCAACGAGCAACGCCGACCCGCCGTGGTTGCTCAGTGGCTATGGTGTCGGGCTGCTGAGCACGAGGTCGCGGGATCGAATCCCGGCCATGGCGGCCGCATTTCGATGGGGGCGAAATGCGAAAACCCCCGTGTACTTAGATTTATGTGCACGTTAAAGAACCCCAGGTGGTCGAAATTTCCGCAGTCCTCCACTACGGCGCGCCTCATAATCAGAAAGTGGTTTTGGCACGTAAAACCCCATAATTTAATCTTTTTAACGAGCAACGCTATCATGCCACCTTGCGGACCATCATTGATCGCTTGTAATCTTCGCCGCCCGATTCGTCCCTTCACTTGTTTGCCCTCCAGGATGGTGTATTGTACCGCCACAACGTTCACCGCGATGACCCGGAGGAAGTATCCTCAACGCCGCAACCATAAAAACAGTGTCCACCGTGTAAGCGGAAGAGACTGCAATTGCTTTGGCCATCATGAATCCCTCCGTGAAAACTATCATAAGCGACTCAACAAGGGCACTAGTCAACTTTTACAGAGGCAGCATAGGCGTCTGTGCAGCGCGAGTCCTACGGGACTTTACAAATGAAAATACTGTAGAACTCGTATGGGTCCCTGCCCATTCGGGGAATCAAGGGAATGAGGAGGCGCACTGGGTAGCCCGAGGTCTAATCAACCGGGAGGTGTGCCCCTAAGACTCGGATCCCATGGATGAGGCACAGACGACATACCACGAGATAACAAACTACTACAAGCAAAAAAGGCGAATCTACCCGCCTCCAAACGCAAGCCTCACGCGAGCGCAAGCCTCAATCCTGTGTCGAATCCAAACTAAGTCGTTCCTCAGCCCACATTGGCTGGCCATAATTACCAACGGGCAATGGAAGCCCCCAATGTGTCAAAATTGCACAAATCAAACAATGGCTACCCAAAATCACATTCTTTGGGGGTGCGAGGGCTTACCCCCTCCCAGGTCGTTCCTGCCAGCTCCCTCACAACAGATGTGGGAGGAGCTGCTCAGAACGCCGGATGAAAAACTACAAAAAGCCCTCGTTGCCTGGGCCGAAAGGGTCGCTCCTCGTGAGGGGCCATCCTAGGACTCGGGCCTGCCAGATAACTGAGCAGAATCTCAATAAAGTTGTTACCACCACCACCACCACGTAATTTGGCAACATGGAGCTCGTCGCCAACTGCTCATTGACCGTTGCCGAACGTTCCTTTTAAAATTCATCGCGAACATCCTGCAATCCTGCTCTACCAAGCAGAATGTGACTGCGTCTTATCATCCGCAAACTAATGGTATCAGGGGGCGTCTGAATCGAACCCTGACAGACCTGCTTGCCAAGTATGTCTCGTCCGACCATAGGGACTTAGACCTTGTTCTATCCTGTGTAACATTTGCATATAATTCTGCGCGCCATGACCCTGCCGGTTATTCCCCTTCTTTCTGCTGTTCGGCGGAGAACCAACATTAACACTAGATACATTCCTTCCATCCGTCGAAGAAGAGGCCAGCGAATATGCACTTGACGGCACCACCACGGCAGCTCAAACACGCGAAATCACCCACGCTCTCCAGTTGACCTCCTAAGAGAACTAATGGCCTTTGTACGTTCGCCAACGCAGAGATATGCACTTTTCACCAGGATCTCTGGTACTGCTGTGGTCCTGTCACACTGGGCTGTCGGGAGAGCTCGTCTTTCAGTACACAGGCCCATGCCGAGTGCTACGCGCCGTGATTCTAGTTAAGTATGAAATTGCCCCAGCCAATGCCAGTGCCTCATCTGTCCCGCATTCCACTGACGTTGTGCATGCCACAGATCCCAAGCCTTATCACGCTCCTGTTGACACCGATCTTTAGACGCACTGGTACGATGCATCTGCCGCTAGGGATAATGCTACATGCATATTACGTTGTTGCTTTTGAACGATGCGCGGGGGGCACCCCGCCTGTGAATACATACTGCTCCAGGGTCTCGAGCTGTCAACTGAACTGGCCAGTGTTGCAGCTGTTTTGTAAATATAAATTCTAAATAGTCTTCAGTGTTTCACCCCTCGTTCGCGTAACAATATCTCCTGTATTAGTAAATTGCCCTGCTAAGACACCTCAAGTCGCTCAAGGTCACGTTGGCAATACCAGCAGCGTCTATGTTCGACGCACTGGCGCAGCCAACGTAACCGGACGCAGCCAACGCGCCCCGACGTCGGCATGGCTCTTGCTCCATCCGCGCGTTGGTTCCGCCGACTGCGCCGGCCCACAATGCATTGTGCGAAGAAAAAAAAATTGGAGGACGCTTAAGTTTCGCCTTCAAGAGCGGAACGCGATATCATTGAAATATCCCTGACTGCTTCTCACGCTTCCCGGCTACTGGAACGTATGTAACCATCATGTTTACCGGGAAACGCTGGCCGCAAACGCTATGCACGAAGGCGAACTCTGTGGTAGAAACACGGCCTCTTGCGTGGGCCGCGATGCGGCGGATGCGACCGCCAGCTGGAGGTATTGCAAGGAACCGGGCGCGCCGCTCTGTGGCCTCCAAGACACCCACCGCACCGGCGCGCGCGAATGGCGGACGCCGCGGCCGGTCTGTGAACGCCGCGGCCGCTTTGTGTGTGTGAAGGGGTTTCTTTGAGTTTTCACGTAACAGAATTTTGTTTTGTCGTATAGCCAAATTACAATCCGAGAGCTATCGTGTTAGTAGGTTGTGTTTAGGTCGTAGTTTGCGATTTTTGTATGTATTTTAGCTTGAGAAATTCAATTAGCTCAGTAAATTCCCTGCGTATGGAGGGCCTTGGAATGGGTGGTACGAAAATCTTTTTGTCGAAGCGACGTCCGACGCCGACGGACACATGCTCCTTACCACGACGGTCGCAGACAGCCGTTCAAGGCGGCGCGCTGGTTGGGGATTGTTCTGCGCATGCTCCGAAGAGAGCAGCCAATGGCAAGGTATATGTGAACTGGGGCGCTATAACGTAAAACTATTCCAAAGTTTTCTATTCCAATTCTGCTATCAGCCCTCCACGATTGGTCAAAAACTTTTTTCGACCACCCCCACTTCACCTGTCTGTCATGCGACATCACGAAAACCGCGATACCTCCCCATCTGATATGATGTGTACACACTGATTATGCATGATTTGACAGAAAAAAGAAAAACAGTTATTTCTGATTCGACGCCTTTTCGCCATTAGCCCCCGGCTATTGGTCAAAAGTTTTCGGGCAGCAACCACTTCACCTGCCTGTCGCGCGACGTCACAAAACCGCGAAAACTCACCGCGTCAAAGTGACATGTACACATTAAAGATGCATTAATATGCCGAAAAAAACTGAATTTTCTTCTGCATAGCCGCAGTCTGCCCCTTTCAGAAAGGAATAAAAGATGGCTGCCACCGATCGCTCAGGCGCTGGCTATTCGCACCTGCTAGAGAGCATGGGTGTATTTGCGCATAATAAAAATTCTTGCGTGGCCGTGTAACGTTTTCGAGCACTTTCGGCACGTTTACCACTTCATACTGCTATCTCTTCTTTGCTGAGGATCAGTTTCAGCGTCATTCTTAAGCTTCCGTTGCATGCCGCCGTGATTTTTGACCAGCCACCGCAAGCTAAGTAAGGGAAAGCAGACCAATCGCAGACGCCGGCATCACCCTCTTCATCCGGTTATCGATTTTCAGTGCACTGGCTCTGCCCCATCGAATCCCTCTCCACTTGAGCGTTTTCGTCGCCCCTTGTCAGCCAATTGGATACGACAAGCCGCTCAGTGTAGGCAATGTTATTCGTTTTTCAAGCAAAAAAAAAAGTTACCTCCTATGAACGAGGAGAGCGTTTTATTGGTGTGTTCATACAACCCTGCGGGTGACCGCCCGGTGCTTGCGTCGGTGGTTACGCAAATTTGACGTCAGGAGATTGGAACAGAAACATATTGGAATAGTTTTACGCTATAGGGCCCCTGGTAGCGGAGCTTCCATAGAAGCCCACATGTCAAGAAAATTGCCCATTGCAACCGTCGTTATATACGTATTGGGGGGAAAACTAGTAGCAAGCGAAAAATAATGGAAGTTACGTAACAACTGGAAATGGCAGTGACGTCAAGGTCTTATGCTGCTTTGCGCGAATGTTTGAATTTCTTTGGCGTCCGGCAGTTCGACCGCTACGCTAGCGGTTTTCTTTTGACGCTGCGGCGAGCCTCAGATGAAGCGCCAGCGTGTCATTAAATTATAGGAGTGGCGTACGTCTTAATGTGAACATAATTAGACTGTTACTGACGGCAATTGCTCCAGTATATCTCTTGGGAAGGTGAATGAATAGGATGGAAATAAATGAGAGTGCCAACGACGTTTCAAAAGCTAGTTGACTTTTATTCGTCTACAATAGTGCAACCAATTTAAGTGACCAAACAAAACATGTTTCAATGCATGAAAAGTTCTATGGCCAGCAGACAGTCGTAATGTATAGCAAGATATACGAAACCTTTTCACAGAATCATTCCCACTTTCGCGCGACACCATGTATTTATATCCAACTGTTGTGAGAGAAGACAATATTGTCCCACGTTATCATCTAGGAAACATTCGACTTCGTTAATTCAGGTGTAGCACAAGGCAGTGTTCATGAGCCATTGCTGTTTCTAATATACATTAATGACTTACCCAATAACATTTCCTCATACGTGCGCATTATTGCAGACGACTACATTCTTTATCGTTCCATCAAATGAGCCGATGATTACACAATCCTTCAAAAAGATCTAGAACTTATTTCTCTTTGGTGTAACGCTTGGCTAATGGAGCTTAACGTTTCTAAATGTAAAATTATCTCTTTTAACCACTAAATCTACGTTTTCTTATCACATAAATAACATAACTAATTTGCATGATACTCAATATAAAAATCTTGGTGTTAACCTAAGTTGGCCTCTTTTGTGGTCAACGCACATTGCATACGTATGCGCCAATGCTTCGAGATCATTAGGGTACAAAACACGTAAGTTGCATAATTCTACTAAAGACATTCGTAAACTAGCTTATATAACATTTGTTCGACCTCAGCTTGAATACGCCGCCTCCGTCTGGTCTCCCCATCAGAAATACTTGATCGAACAGCTCGAATCTATTCACAATAGGGCTGAGCGTTTTATTTCACGGTGTTATGACTATACCAAAAGCATAAGACAAATTAAACTTGACCTCTCACTACAGCCCTTGCATGATCGTTGTGGTATAGCCCTGCTGTCATTATTTCATAAATATGTACATAATACAGCACCATCAGTTCTGCCTCTTGAAACTCCTCATTACAGGTCACACCGGCTGTACAATCAGTTCAATTTCATGCGCATCTACGAAAAGACTAATTCATTTAACTACTCCGCTTTTCCACGAGTCATTCGCCTTTGAAACAATATTCCTAACACCATTGCGTGTAAGAGTGACCAACAAAAAATTCCGGCATCTTCTAACAGCGCATTTTCCAAACTATACATAACCTAACGTGTTACTTTTTCTTGAGTATAGCGTTAGTATTGTGCTACTACCCCTTAAATACTGCTTTGTTTTAGCCAAATATTATCCCGCTGGCTTTGTATTTCTATTGGTTTTACTTTGTGAAAGCTTCTTGTTCACTGACCTCTCGCGTTCAAAAGCATTCGGTTTGTCTTTTGCACAAATTTAACGCCATATTATTGTTTGTTAGTGCATTTCATGCATTGTATTTTTGTATATGCATTCATATATGTCTTCTAATTATTGTATAATTTTTGAGTGTACTTTCCCACCTTACGCAATGCCTCTAGGGGCCACTAAGGTATGTTTAAATAAATAAATAAATAAATAAACACTAATTTTGCTGCCCGTCGGCCACTCAGAGCCTGTGTTACGGACAGTGAACGAACATAGCGCGACGTTTCTTCCCGGAGCGTTTCACATTTATCGTCGCGAAGAGACACAGCGCGTCGGATGCCGCACCGTGAACATGCACGATAACAAAAAGCCTCCACTCACATAGAACTGAGGTGAAACAGCGCGAAAAAGACGAGGACACAAGGAAACAAATCCTCGTCTTTTTCGCGCTGTTTCACCTCAGTTCTAAGTATGAACCAACTAGCCCTCATCAAGATCTTACCTCCACTCACAGCTTTCGCCAATGAATGCCGTGCCCCAGGTCATGCAAAATTTGAAGTGAAGCACATGCCAGCCTTTGAACAAAAACGCAACACAAATAAAAAAAAGAAATTCGGATGAAACCGCCGCGTTCAAGTGAGCAATGCCATTCCGCACGACATAATAGCTGGTTTGCACAGTCTTGCTAAGTCTTGCACCAGAATCACGGGTAGGTGGGGGGTCACCAAGAACAAACTAATAAATTGTGAAATAAAAAAAATCGCATTTCTTCCTTTACTAAAGTAAACATATTTGACACGGAATATTGACTCGTGTGACCGTATTCTGATTAAAAATTCTTGAACAGTTTTTTTTTTTTTACACATAGGTTTTCTAGTTTCAGTGTGTGTGCTCCCCCCACCCCTTCTCACCTAGTCGCGCTTCAATCGCGCACCACTAACTCATATCTCTGGCAATAGGTTTTGGCGTGCTTTCGGTTCCAAGTTTGGCGACCTATTTCGATGCACCTTGCCGACGGTGTGCACGTCGAAGTACAGAGGCGATGGTGAGCAGCGCAAACGGCCTAGCATGACTCGACCACGCATGGAAATCGTCGGACGATAAACGCGACTTTACCATGAAGAGGCTTGGTCAGACTTGTACCCGTTACAGAAAAAAGTAACCGATTACAATTACTTTATTCAAGAAAGTAATAGATTGCGATTACAAAAAGAAACTGTCCCACCAATGTAATTTAGCAAAAACTAATAGGTAATCGATTACTTTAAGGTTACTTTCCTCTTTACGTTTAATAATATTGCGCAAATGCAGTACATAGAACGAACTCACCTGCCTTTTCCGTGCGCCCTCGGTAGCCCTTCACATGTTATCTTCGATAATAATTGCTTTTCAAAACTTCTTTAGGTAATCTTCCCTAGTTTTCTTGTGAAGACTTCTAGCAGCGACACTAAAGCTCTCGAAATATTGTTCATGTGTAACAATCACAGAATGGCGGTATATGAGGCACGTGTAATGAAGCAGACGCGCCTCGTGTTTTCGGTGGCAGCTAAAAGACGACGACGACAACAACTCGTGCGGTGATTGCGAGAGAGCTCGTGCTGTTCGCTACCGCCACACTTATTGTCATCTTTGTAATTAAATATCACTGCATTTGCTGGATGTCGGTAGAATCCCTCAAGTAGCCTTGTAGTTCCGCACTCGTACGTTGCCCACCAACACCATGACTGAGGCGACTAATGCACCGAATGAACCCATGGCTGCCCCACACACCTGCAATGGCGTTCTCCGTCTGGACCGGAGAGCATGACGTCGAGGACTGGCTGTCTTCCTATGAACGTGTAAGCTCTCACAATATGTGGGATGACCAGACGAATCTTAACAGCGTGATATCTTACGTAGTTTAGAAGAACTTGTTGTTGGGCGAGTTGGTGCATACTAGCAAACGTTTTTTTAACTGCGCGATCAAACGATCACAGATAGATCAGAGGGAGCAGAAAGGCAGAGCACCTGTCCTTGTTTCGTCTCTTTCTGGTCCTTTGTTCGCGCAGCTAAAAAATGTTTGGTAATATTTTACCTTGCTGACGTCGCAAGTCTGTAGTTTTAAGAATCACAAGTCTGGCGTCTCCAGTTGGTCCACATTGAGCACACACTCCCCCGAAGTGTTTGGCCGCCCCGCTGTTCGCCAGCTACGCGCCTGACAGCGTCTGTGCCAGCGAGCACAGCAGCCGGGCGACTTTTCCCAGCTATACTGAGGATGTATTGAGCCTCTGCAGTGGTGTTAATCAAATCATGACGGGGGATGAGAAGATCAAACGTATTCTGAAAGGCATTGAGGGTGACCGGTCTTCAAATGCTGCTTGCCAAGAGTCCAATCAGTCCCGCCGTTCTCTTCAACCTGCGCCATAGTTTCGACGAATTGCACCGCCAACGTAAGACCGCCTGCCAGAATGTCCCACAGGCCGACGCCGTCTCCACCATCGCAGTTGCTGCTGGCCATGCCGATCCTTCTGCTCTCGTATTTCAGCTGAAGGATTTCATTCGCGAGGAAGCGACCCGCCAGCTGTCGCTTCTCCCTTATGGCCAGGAACCTACCCCAGCACTGACTCCGGCTCTACAACAAGCAATCCGTGCCCAGATATCTGACGCGCTTCCGCCAATTTGCCCACTAACTCCTGTGACGGCACCGCTCTCCAATACCGAATACCCGCCGCTATTCGTATCTCCGAAGACACGGCTCTCTTATGCCGACTACCCATCGCGGGTCACACCTCCGCCGCTCAACTATGCTGCCGCTGTCACACGGCCACCGTCATATTCCGTCCCACCACCAACGCACCGGGTTCCCCCTGCTCCCGTTCCACGGCAGTCCCCCCAGCTTCTTCGTCGAGCCGACACGTGGCGCACGCCAGACAACAGGCCTATTTGCTTCGCCTGTGGCATTGCCGGTCACGTTGTGCGCTTCTCTTGTTGTAACATGTCCTCTATCTAACCACGGCGCCTTCGACCAGTTTCGCTACGCGCGACAACATGCTGCAGAGATTCGTGGTTGAGATGCCGCTTACTCGCCGCCGAGACCCTGTGAGCTGGACTGCCGTTCAGACTTCTCCACGTGGACAGTCGCTGTAGCCTATGCATCGTCGACCACCTACTGCCGAAGGAAACTGATTAGCACAGGTACAGAGGTAGGAACTGCCAGCCTGAGACCTAAATTTTTACCGCAGTATGTCACTGGCGTTCACGTTGAGGGAGCAGTTGCAGAAGCGCTTGTCAATACCGGGGCCACCATTCCCGTCATCCATGAAAAACTTCGCCGTCAGCTGAAAAATGTCACAACCTCCCTCTCTCTAGCATGGCACTCAGCAATGCTGGCGCGCAGTGAATTGATCCTACCGATGTATGCAGTCCTGGTGGTCAGCCAAGATGTTTTGTACATCATCGAGTTTTTCGTGTTGCCATCCTGTTCTCGTGATCTCGTCCTCAGGTGGGACTTCCTGTCACAGTGCAATCATCGATTATACTCGCGCGCAAGTGGACCTTTCGCCGTTATGTGACTCACCATCGGTCGACCACGACCTCGGTGTTTGCAAAGTCTTCGTTGGTGCTGATACTGATTTACCTCCGGGGAGGTACATGATTATAAGCCTGTCGTGTGCCGCGCTGCCAGACTCCGCTGACGCCATCTGACATGCTTGCTCACCGCAAGGAGTTATTTCTGCCATTCGCCGTCCGCGCTGTTAGGTCTGATCGAATCCACTTTCATACCCATATGCAACTCGCACCGGTACCCAGTGACCCTACTGCGTGGTGACTGAGACGTTAGGATATGTGCAAGCTGTCACGTGTACTGAAGATCTTGACGTTCACGATTTCGCCACCCATTAACATCTTTACGCCATAACCTCTTTCTCATCAACATCGCCTTCAGCCACTTTCGACTGTGCCATCGCCGCTAACCTTTCGCCATCTCATAGCACCCAACTTTTTACGCTCCTTAACGAGTTCGTTAAGAACAAACTTAACCTTTGTTCGTTCAATTGCAACCAACCATCCTAACGGCGCACTACTAGTGTCTATCATACCACTGACACGGGTTCACATGCACGCTAGCGACAGCGTGTGTATCCCGTTTCTGTAGAAGAGCGCCGAGTTATCACGGAATAAGCGGAAGACATGCTGCAGCGCGACGTCATTTAGCCTTTTCAAAGTCCTTGGTCGTCGCCTCGCGAAAAGAAAGATGGCTCCATTCAATTCTGTATCGATTACCGCCGCATAAATAGGATTACAAGAAAAGACGTTTACCTACTGCCTCAGATCGACGGCGTTCTGCATTGTCTGCAAGGTGCAGAATACTTTAAATCTCTGTTCTGGCTATTGGCAATTTGCTATGGCTGAGGCTGAACGCCGAGAGACAGCTTTCGTCACGCAATATGGCTTGCATGAGTTGAACGTTATGCCGTTCAGGCTCTGCAATGCTCCTGCTGCCTTCGAGCGCATGATTGATACCATCCTTCACGACCACAAGTCGAGGACTTGTTTATGTTACCTGGACGACATAGTTGATTTCTCAAAGGATTTTCCGACCCATCTCGTCCGTCTTCCTGACGTCCTAACTTGTTTCACTTCAGCTGGCCTACACTTCAACCTGAAGAATTGCCGTTTCGTTGCCCTAAAATCAACTTTCTTGGGTCATGTTGCCTCGAAGGACGGGATCCTTCCCGAACCCGACAAGCTTCGCGCAGTCGTCTAGTTTCCAAGAGAGAGAGAATCAACTTTTATTGCGCCCTTAGTAAAGGTTGGTGCGCGCTGGCACCAGACGGGGTGGAACCTTCTTCTCAGGTCCCATATGCGTCCAGCAGTTCCTAGCCCCTAGCCGCCAGCGCGAGCTGGGTCGGTAGGTGGAGGCTGGACAACACGGTCTCCCATCGCTCGGGGGGATTGGGGCTGGGGAGGGTGGAGTTAGGGATGGTGGGGGGTTTTTGAGCCTAGTGCACTCTGCAAGGGTGTGCGCTAGAGTGCCTTCTGATCGTCTGCAAAATGGGCATGAAGTGTAATGCTCTGTTAGGAACATCTTGTGCAAGAGCACGGGACGCGCTAGAAACCCCGCTTGCGTGCGTCGCACGATAGTTTGCTGCCTTCGGCTGAGTTGCGGATGCAGACGGGGAAGCCTACATCTGCCGCTTCTGTACATTTGGGTGATGTCTTCGTAATTTGGCACGGGGTTTGGTAGCTCTGGCTCGTCCTCGATCAGGATTGACAGTTCTCGGGCATAGTGGTCGGCGAGTACGTTGCCTTCCACTTGCAAGTGAGCCGGGGCCCACACGAGCTCAACGGCCCGTCCCGGTGATTTGCGTTTGGTGAGGATCGCTAGTGCAGCGGGAGAGATGAACGTAGCTTGCGTAGGCGGTCTCGGAGTCTGTGACCACGGTCCTCACTCCCGGTTGTGCGAGTGCGAGGTCCACGGCCACTTCTGCTTCGGCTGTATTCATCGTCCGTATCGACGCGCCTGGTGGTGACCACTGCCGTTGCTCTGGTGCCGTGCTTGGGAAGCGAGGCATCCGCGTAGAGAACCTCGGAGCCCTCTTCCAGCTGTCGATCCAGTGCCTTGGCCCGCGCAGAGCGTCTCTCGTCGTTCCTCCCCGGCTGCCTGTTCTGGGGGAGAGGCTTGGTCTTAATAATCTCTCTCCACGTTGTGGGGAGCAGCTCCGTTGTCGGTTGCTGTTCAATTCGCCATCCTATCTTGCATAGGACGGCCCGGCCGTGTTCTGTCCGGCTCAGCCTTACTGTCTGGTGGGATAGGTGTGCTTCCACCAGCTCATCCACCATGTTGTGGGCACCCATGTCCAGCAGATACTGTGTTGACGAGTAGACTGGGACGCACATGGCGAGCTTGACTGCCTTCCTTATCGTCGTGTTCAGCGTCTCGCGGTTAACCTTCGTAACCTGGAGGTACGGGGCGGAGTACGTTACGCGTGACACAACGAATGCCTGTACCAGGCGCAGTGCGTCTTCTTCTGGGTGATTCCACGAGAGATCAACACGGGTCAAAAATTTCATATTTTAGATTTCATTGAATATTTTATAATTTATGCGCATATCACCAGGTAGCACTAAAGTGAACGTGGCTTATTTGCCAAATGAATATTTTAGGAGGAAAAAAATTACGAGATTCTTCAGTGTGGAGGTGCCTATTTAATGCAGAAGGCATTTTCACAAATTCACAAGGATGTGAAATACAATATGTTACGGCTACAAAGAATACATTCTTGTGTGTAAAATCTAGACGTAAAGAAGGGCCAGCTAGCACTGTTTCACGCTTCCGTGCAAAACGGAGGTGTTTTTAAAATATTGCTTAATTTGCTACAATCTTCAAAAGTTGCTATATTTACGATTTTTTATCAACTTAACCAATACATGTAGCCTTTTGAAATTTGCTGGACTGCGAGACCTCAACCTATTCAACAATTGTGCTGAATATTCTTGCTGTATCACAAATTACCATTTCTACACTTCGCCTCAAATTTGAAGTTTTGACAAAAATGAACGCTATTTAAAAATGAAAATAAAAAAACCCCATCGGAAATTTTTCTCAAAATCTCGTAAACAACTATTCACAGGCACGTGAAAAATAATATTAAAAAACATGTTGCATTATTTTGTTTGTAATCACAGTACAGGTGGTAGAAATGAGAGCTTTGCCACAATGCACCAAGGTGCTAAGAAAAAGGGACATCAGGGTAAAAACAGCGTGCATAAGGCTCTGACTTGCCTAAACTTGACCGTAATGGCGACGTAAAGGCAGTTTTGGTAAACTATAATTATTTCGACCACGCCATTCTAAAATGTCTGAATTTCCGACATAAATTCGTGGAGTCATGCCTCTCCTCGGCCATCATTGGCGCCCATATTTATTTCACGCTTTCAGATGCAGCTGCTGTAAAAATCGTCTCTTTTGATCGAGTTGATAGAGTATAGAAGAATGGGAAGTGAATCCACGGGAGGCGATGAATTCTTACCGGAAGAAGACGAACTGGGAGGTAGAAAGCAGTACCTACATCCACTTGAAACTTTGCCTCACGTTCATCAGCAGAAGTCGGATTCGCGACGAAGGAACTTTTGCCCGGTGCTAAAGCAAATTCAACTCGGTGGCACTGCAAGGTCCAAATCTTACTTCGTATAGTGCAAGCGCCATTTGGACCCCTCAGGTACCAAATACGGCATGTGCACCGAATGGTTCGCCAAATTTATAGAAACCTATGACATGGTGCTCTTCATACCAAAAGCGAATGCGCTTGTTGACTCTACTGCGAAGCCAGCTGGAGCGCCGAAAAGTTCAAGCTCTCATTCGAGATTTGTCAGCCTACATGACATACAAATCCCGATCTTGGCGCGAGAAACGTGGAATATGGTCAACACCAGACGCAACTGAGTGAACACGGTTGAACCCAACAGACGTTTAGACCACTGTGCAATATTATACCAAAGACGAGCTTGGATGTGCTCGGCAGAGTCCCAACTAAAAAGGACGTAGTATCTGTTTCGATTGATGGAAACAAACCGTATGCTGCCACGAGATTCATGACCCGCTCGGTACGGGAGACATATGGTCTCTTTAAGGAAGCCAATCCGGATACATCTATTGGGTTCTCAAATCTTTATTCTCTCCGGCCGAAGTGAGTTCTTCTTGCTCCACAACAAGAAGTGTACCTTTGCATGTATTGCGCCAACGCCACATGGTGTGTTTCCGCGCAAGAAGAGCTCATTGAAGTTGCCTACACAATTACCCACCTCCAAGAACTATGTCTTTGCACCTCGCCCACGACCGATTCTTTCCTGAACGATTGTGATTATTGTGCAAATGAGGATGCTTTTTGGGAATCACTTTGGGAATCACTACCACGTTGGGAATCCCTGAAAGGGGGGCCTTTCGCCCAATATACGGAGCTTCGGATTAGTGGTTCCGCACATTCCATCCCAACTTCAACTATGGGAAAACCACGAGTAGTGCGTACTCCTGAGGAAAAAGCTGCCTACGGCGAGCGTCAGCGAGAGTTGGCCCGTGAACGGGCTCATCGTCGTAGGGCCGACCCCGAGCTGCGCGCCGGAGATGCCGAGTTTAGAAGCAGCAGTCCTAAAGCATGCTCACCACGCGAAGCACGCAGAAGCGAAAATGAGGTGATCGAATGGTGAAACAAAATATTTACAATACAGACTGCTTGCGAAGTTTGACTGTGTAACACTCGGTGTGACTAACACAGCTTCGCTGTTCGACCATCTTTACGGACTGCAGAAGGCGCTGTGATTCCTCTTTCTTTTTTTTTCATTCCCGGCGATAGCTGCTATGGACTCCGCACACCGGCGGCGGCAGTCACCACCGCCTCCGAAACGCCGGTTGTAATGAGCCCACAACAGCTTACAATGCAAAACCTTCACAAGGCTGCGTCAGCGATATTTCTGGTGTGGAGTGGACCGCTTTGTCCCGCAGCAGGTACGATCTGGCACCGCCCATCAAAGACCACTCCACAGTGCCCTCTTGGCGCACTACAGACGTGCCCTGCTCGGCCGCGTCAGCATCGACCTCGGTGGCCTCCTTCCATACAGCGGCTGCGGAAATCGCTGGATTCTTGGCGTCGATCAGCTGACGCTCTATATACACCGTTACCACGGCCCTTGCCGCAGCGACGCTGCGAAGTTCATTCTTCGTAACTTCGTCCTTCGCCACGACTCTCCTCGAAAACTGCTCGGCGATAGGGGTCGTGTCTTCTTGTCAGAACCACGGTCCGTACCGAACCATCGACGCCACCTCACTTGTGAACTACACCGTCGAGCCATCACACCATCGCCGAACCTTCGTTGTACTGGTCGCGAGACCGTGCATGTCAGCCGCCTAAATAAAGCGACATTATGACCCCCTCGTCTTGTCTGCTCCCCGAGTCGCCAAAACGAGTTTAACATGGCCAATGTAATGAAGCAGACGCGCCTCGCGTTTTCGGTGGCAGCCGGAAGACGGCGACCCGTGCGGTCACTGCGAGAGAGCTCGTGCTGTGCGCTGCTACTAGGCTGCCGCTAGGCTTATTGTCACCTTTGTAATTAAATATCATTACACACGTTACAACAAACAGATAGCTCATATGAGATTAACAGGCGAAAACGTTTAAAGCGATAGGGTTGAGGTCCCCGTGACGGAAAAAAATCCGGCGTCGGTGTCGACGCCGGCTTGCGAACTTAAAAAAAAAACAACTTTTAACTTCATTTTAACTTCAAATCTACAAGCTATTAGAGTGAGATTAAAGCAAAATGTTTGAACTAATACTTTCTCATTCTAAACTAATTTACTGTTTCTCTTTAGCGTTCCCTGAGGCACTGTGCATGTGCGCTTGCGAATGCATGCGCGCGTCAGCCCGTTGGTGAATGGGAGCGAGTGAGGGACCATGGGGCGCGAGAAACGAGGCATGCGCGCACCTGATCAGCTCGGCGTCGTCCAGCGGGCGGTCGTCCGCCGTGAGGAACTCGCCGAGGCACTCGACCTCGCACTTGGCCAGGCACTGCGCCAGCATCTTCGGCGCGTCCACGTCGTCGGGACGCCGGGCGCGCCAGAAGAGCGGGGGCTCCCGCACGAGCGCGTCGCCGCCCGCCGCCAGCCCTGCGTCAGTCACGTGGCGTGCGTGCTTCTGAACAGAGGCGAAATGTCCTGCGCGCTTTCTTTCAACGACGAGCGCTGTTTGTCTCATTCCAGGCACTTCGCGGCAGGTATAGTAGGTATTCCGTGCTTCGTATTCCACACCAGTAGGTATTCCACACTTGGGACCTCCCGACTGAAAATATCAGTGCCGGTATAGCGGTAAATGCGAGAGAAACGCGTTAGCACTCCGTCGGACTTCTTTGCAGTCCCGGATCCATGATTTGAACCGCGTGCACCTCCATTGCATACTGTTGTTTGGGAGATCATCCGACAAACGTCCTACCTCTTTGAGGACACTGAGCACGTGCTGGTGGGCGAGTTGGTTATACATGATTACAACGAAGGCGCCAAATAAAACGACGGACGAAGGAAGTAGACACGAGACAACCACGCAGGCACTCTTTGAGGAGCGAAGTGCAAATGGCAGTAGCTCTCGCCACGGTGGCTTAGCGGCAATAGGGTGTTGGCCTGCTAAGCTGGAGATCGCGGGATCAAATTCCGGCAGCAGGGAAAATGCAAAAACGCCAGTGTCCCGTGCATTGGGGGCACGTAGAAGATCCCCTGGTGGTCAAAATTAATCCAGTGTCCCCCACCACTGCGTTACTCATAATCAGATCGTTGTTTTGGCCCCTAACACCCCATAATTAATTATCTCCTCCAACCAACGGTGGTCATAAGCATGCAGACCACCGTCATTTGCAACGTTATACAGGCTGCCTCAACTATCATGCACAAAGATATTTAAATATGGAAATGCCACGTAGCTGTACAGAACGAAGGTAATGTTGTTTGCCGTCACTTGTAGATACTCATATTATTTTGTTCATTCCGCCTAATTACATAATTACTGGCAATTATCTAATGAACATCGGAAATGTTATAATTACATTTAAAGTGTCAATGAAACAATTGTAGATCAACACATCAGATTCCCGATACAGCTTTCTGTTGCCCAATGTGTGCTACATAAAGGTGTTTTTCCGAGCGGGACACAAGCCCGCGAATACATGCAAAGTGCCGCAAGCGACCACTCACACGCCAGTGAAGATCCAGTGATATGCCCACTCATACAATACTAGCTGCGGACGGAACCACACCGCGTAATCAGGCAGGTTTGAGATCGTAAAATAAAAGGAGAAGACATTGCTTACGACGGGAGCCGCAAAATTTCAAAAAAAGTAAAATGACAATAATCGCAAAAAATTGAATGTGAAACACGAAATGTCAAGCAATCGTAGCATCCACAGTTTGTTTGAATTCAAGGAAGCGAAACCATCAGTGCATTGCGCTACGGCTAACCAGCCACAGTGTACTTCTAGCCACAGCGCTTAAAGGGTACAGAGGGCGTAGAGGAGAGAGGGGGCCGTTGTTCCGATGCAGCGCGGTATGCGGCGTGTAAGCTGCATTGTCTTGGGGGTTTCTTGGCCCTTACGGCTCATATGTAGTTGTAAATATTGGACGTTTGAAAGAGTGCCAGCGTTTACAATCAAACCTGCCTTGCGAATTTTTTGTCACCGCCCTATTTCAAAGGAAATGCCATTAGAGATAATCACTATTATCTGAGCAATCACAATCCCTGGTCGCAGCTGCGTGAGGGCGCAACGAACGCGCCCACATTGGCGTGTGCATCGTGGTGGGGCACGATGCATCAGCAGCGCCTAGAAATAACTGAGCATGTGTTGGTGGGCTAGTTGGTTAAGCATGATTACAAAGACGGCGCCGAATAAAACAACACACGAAGAAGGGGGCCTACGTGCTGTCTCGTGTACCCCTTCTTCGTGCGTTGTTTTATTCGGCGCCATCTTTGTAATCAAGCCTAGAAATGGCGCGATGATGATAATAATGATAATGATGATAATGATGATGATAAATGGCGCGATGATGATAATTCATATTGGCATGCCCCCTGAAAAGGGGCGGTGAGTCGCCTAGCCTCGCCCGCGATTGCTCCGATGCGAGCGCCCGCTGACGGCAAGGAAAACTTGACGCGAGGGCAATTCCTCCCCGCATGCGTCGTGCGGGGAAGCAAAACGTCATTAGACAGGAAAGCCAAGTGGGAAATACGACTGTTCGTGGACGCGAGAGCTTCGAGCCTTTCCAAAGGCTTCAAGTTCTAAACGGTGCGTCAGAAATCAAACCTCTGACAGTTACGGGCAACGTCAGTCAAGGAGAGAAGTGACCTCGCTATACCGTAAAAGGGCGAAAGCGGGTAGACCGATGACGTGCACTATACGTTACCGTCGATGAGGTCGTGTTGTTCTTTCCGCAGGTCAGTGCCAGCGACGTCGTCGTCGTCGCAGAGTTCGCCGACCCGGAAGGCACCTTCGCGCCAGGGCGGCTGTTCGTGGTCCTCTCGGAAGCAAAGGCTGCGGAAGTAGAAGGCGTCACATTAGCACGTTCCCGGTGGCCCACAATGTGCAAAGGGGACAAACAACACGAGAGCAGCGCGTTTATTGGGTGACTCGATGTCTGTGCGTGTTGTGAAGCGCTGACGATGGGTAAAACAAGGTTGAACTATTAGCCACGACGGAACACAGGGAGAGCCGGCGCAACGTTTTTGTCGCCCTTGTCTGGTGCGTCATGTCTTGGCTATTACAACGGTTTAGTCAGTGCCTTACAAAACTGAAAATTGAGCAACTTGGAAGGCATTCATCTTGTGATTTGTGGAGCGCTCACATGACACAAACAGACAGAAACTAGAAGTGCAGGAGACGTGCAGTGACGCATTACAAGCCTGTGCTGAAAGTTAATACATGCTACGCATATCCTTAAGAGTTTAAGAGGAAGCTTTAGCTCGGGCCCAACTCCGACACGGCCTATTCAAATACATGTAAAAACGCAAAAACATTTTTCTGAGATAACCCCTTGACTGATTTTAATAAAATTTGTTGCATTTGAGAGAAAAAGTTAAATTCTAGTGACTGTTGGAAGCGGAATTTTGATTTGGGGCTTGAATATTGTTTAAAAATTTTCAAAAACTCTGAAGTTTGAAAAATATAGAAGCACGAAATTTACAAATTAATAGCTCTGCATCAAGAACATTTATCGCAGTTCTGTAAACGGCGTCCATTAAATCATTCAAAGCGGACAAATTTCTTGTGTAATTTTACATCTTACATGAATTTTTTATGTTGTTTACAAGGGTTCTGCAAAAGTTGCAATTACATATTAATAAATTTTTTTTAGATTCATGTGTAAAATGTCAAATTTGTTCGCTTTAGAAGTGATATCACATACAATTCACAGAATTGCGATATCGTTTTCTTTTCTTGCTGAGTTGCGGAGTTCTAAACTTGAAAGTTTCGCTTTCTGAAAATTTGCGATTTATGCCAATCTTTAATAAAAGTTTGACGTCCTAAATTGAAAATTCAAAACTAACAGTCACTGGACTTGGAAGTTTTCTTTCAAATGCAACAAACCCCGGACGTGTCTTGCGTGCGCTCCCAGGTTTTTCGATGTTCCTGGCGGATTTATGGTTGTGCTCAAGCCAACTTCGATTGGAATCATCAGCGGAAGTCACCTGGATACCGAAATTGCGGCAAGTGGACCCAATTTTCGGCTATTTTTCGACTTTGACGCGCCGTCCCGGCGGCTGCGTTCGACCTAGCGTCGACTCCGACCACTGCCCGCCGGCCAAGCGTCGGTGCGCCTCGCCGCCGACCCCTGGGGCTTAGCACGGCTGGATATTTTCGGCGAAAATGGAGGTTGTTGTTCAAGGGGAGGATATTTCTCCTGAATAATTTTCCGAAAAGGTCGGTTGGTTCACAATCTACACAAACCAGCAACGCGGCAGCCAAGATAGCGGCCGCGAAGGAGGAAGCCAAGGTGTCGGCTCGGATCGAGCAAGGAGACAAGATGGCGGCCACGTGAGCACCAAATCAATCAAGATGGCGGGGAGGAAATTGGCGCTGCGCTCCGTGGCGTCACAGCAACCACGCCTACCTACTGGCCTGCATAAGGTGATAATCCGACCGAGCGGAGGATTGAAAGCTCTATCTTTGGGTGGAGACGTGAAGATATATGAGATTGTTCGAGCCGCTGCGGGCGTAAATTTGAAGGAGGCTAAGGAAACATTATTCAACTTAACACCAAGCAAAACACCATTTTGGTGGGCACCATGATTGAACAAAGAATGCATCGGTACCTGAAGATAAAAATACTTCAGGTTGATCAGGCAAATTATGAAGTAAACGCCTACCTGTCAGCCCCCGAGGTTACTGGCAAAGGAGTTATTCATGGGATCTCGGTGGAACACACGGAAGCACAGATTCTGGACAACCTGGATTGTTCAAGGAACCCCAAAATCAGAGTGGTCAGAAGAATAGGGAAGACATCGACCTCAGTTCTAATACTCTTCGTAAACGATAATGTGCAGTTTTGGATTTATTATGGAGGCGGGCTCCTCAAGTGCTTCCTCTACAAAAAGAAGTTTGAGGTGTGCAACGCATGCGGACATCTTGGGCACCACTCTGATGTGTGTCCGGACCCGGACGACGTCAAGTGCCGCGGCTGCGGTACCGTGAAGCCACCGGATGGACACGTGTGCGATCCCAAATGTGCTCTTTGTGGAAAGGGACGTGAACTGGGAAACAAGAAGTGTCGCGAGATCTACCGAGCTCCGTACATCGTCAGGAAACGCCAGTGGGAGCGGAAGCTCCAAGAAGAGGAGGGGAAGAAAACATCCCAGTCTGGGCGGAAAAGCCGCTCAAGGAGCTGGGAGGGCTTCCGGAGCCGCTCCGACTCCTTCCCTCGCCTCGATCCCCCGGGCCGTTCCAGCTCCAGGGGCCGCTCCAGCTCCAGGGGCCGCTCCAGCTCCAGGGATCGTTCTGGCTCCGGGGTCTACTCCGGCTCCAAGGCAAGATCGTCGTCAAGGCCGAGGAATGAAGCCAACAAGCAAAGGGAGGTGAGCTGGGTAGATAAGGTCTCCCCAAAAAATACGGAATCCGAGGAACTCGCCAAGATGAGAATCACGGTAGAGAAACTCATTAAAAGAGTAGATGACCTCGAAAAGGAAAACGCTATGCTAAAAAGGGAGAAGAACGTAGCTAACGCAGTCAAAACAGCTAACACGATTAGAACCCACCCAACCGTTGAAAGCACTGTGGCGATGCAGGTAGATGACACCCGCTACCCACCTCTGAAAAGGAAACCAGGCGCGAACGCGCCGCAAGAGCCCACAATGGCAGATCTATGCAAGAAAATGGACGACTTCCAGGCGAGCTGGGAGGCAAAGTTCGCATCAGTCATCCAAGCCATCCAGGCGCTATCGGAAGAAAGCCAGAAACACAGGGCCGCGTTGGTGAGCATTAATAACTGGCAGAGGGAAAGAGAGCAGAAGGTACATGGTGGTTCTCAGACGGCTGCGACCCTGATACCACTGGGTGATAATCCACAATTCAATCATAGCCAGTCACAATAAACACACGATTTGGCAGTGGAATTGCCGCGGGTACCGTCGCAAAAGGGTGGTCCTACAGCAGCTCCTTCTTGGCAAAGACAATCCGGACGTAATCGCTTTACAAGAAACTGCGGGGATGGCAAAATTATCGGGCTACATATCATTTAGTACAGATGATGGAAGATCCTGGGTAACCACCCTGGTCAGGAGAAACTTGGCAGTCGTTAAACACGACACGGAGGTTATCAACGTAGACCACGTCCTTGTTGAACTCATTCCAGCAAAAAAGAAAGAAGGCAGTCTTTTTGTTCTCAATATTTATAGCAGCCTGAAACAGAGGAAGGCCCGATTTCGACCTCTTCTCCAAAAAACTCTGCGTATTGCCAACAGGCAAGCTTTGGTAGTGGTGGGAGACTTTAACGCCCAACACGCTGCCTGGGGGTACAGAAAAGGAGTTAAGGAAATGGAACTCTGGCTGGATGCACAGCAAGAGGGGCTCACCTTAATGACCGACCCCCAAACCCCCACTAGAACGGGGAATAGTGTCAGCGTAGACATTTCACCCGACCTCACATTCGTCAAAAACGTGGGAGATGCAACCTGGGTTAAGACCCAGGAAAACCTAGGTAGCGATAACTTTAAACTCGAAACAGTGGTGAGCTTAGGCCCTGCCAGGAGAAAAGGCAGAAACCAGCTAATTGTTGAATGGGATGCCTTTCGCGAAATAAGAAGCGAGACGGCACTGAATGAGATAAGGGATACTGATGAATGGGCAAAGAGACTGGGCCAGGACGTTAAAAACGCAACCAAGGAGATAATCGAGGACTCTGCACTGGAGATAGCGGACAGCCACCTCCTCCATATGTGGGAAGCTAAGCTCAGCATGGAAAAATGGCTCAGGAGGCAAAGGTGGAACAGCAATCTCAGGAGACGGATCGCTAGGCTCAATAAAAATATAGAAGATTACGCGCTCAAACTAACCAGGCAGAACTGGGAGTTCACGTGCGATGGGATGGACGGAAATATAGGCCTAGCTAGGACATGGAATCTACTCCGCTACCTGCTGGATCCACAGGGCCGCAAAACAGCGCAGCAACAGAACCTTCGAAAAATTCTTCACTTGTACGAAGGTACGGAGGTAGATCTAATGAAGGACATACAGGAGAGATACATAGGGAACACTAGCGAGGAACCCCTACCTAACTATGAAGGCGTAGGCAACTCCAGGCTAGACGAACCCATCAGCGAGGCGGAGGTCCGGGCGGAGATTGCCAAGCTCAAAATCAAATCAGCTTCAGGCCCGGATGGCGTTAGCAATAAAATGCTTCGCAATCTAGACGATAACTCTATAACTGCATTAACTAACTTTATGCAGAAGTGCTGGGAAGAGGGTAAACTACCAAATCAGTGGAAAACCGATAAGATGGTGATGATCCCAAAACAAGGCAAGAAACTCCAGATAAAGAACTTAAGACCTATCTCTCCAACCTCTTGTGCAGGCAAGCTTTTGGAGCACGTTATTCAAACGCGGCTCAATAACTACATGGAGGATAATGACGTCTATCCGCATACGATGGTGGGCTTTAGGCCCAGGCTCTCCAGCCAGGACGTGATGCTGCAACTAAAACACCAAATCATCGATGCAGAAACGGGGGATGCCAAGGCAATCCTAGGGCTTGACCTAGCGAAGGCCTTCAGGACTTCGGAGTAAGCGAACGAACCTACAATTACATTAGGGACTTCTTGTCAGACCGAGAAGCAAAAATCCAGATTGGAGAATGCCAATCGGATGACATTAAATTAGGCAGCAAAGGGACCCCACAGGGCTCTGTGCTCTCGCCCTTTCTTTTCAATGTGGCCATGATCAAACTCCCTGAAAGACTGGAGGCTATTGAAGGACTAAACCACAGCATGTACGCTGATGACATCACGTTGTGGATAGCTAGGGGCAGCGATGCCCAAATAGAGGAAACCCTCCAAAGGGCTACCCAGGCAGTTGAAGGTTACGTCGGACCTAGGGGACCTAAATGTTCACCGCAAAAATCGGAACTGCTTCTATACCAGCCGAAAGGCAGGGCCAGTAAGGAGAAACCGCAAATCTCCCTCACAGCTGGGGGGATCCCCATTCCAAAACTGGACAAAATCAGAGTTCTGGGACTTTCGATTCAGGCCAACAGCTTTAATGGCGAAACAATAAGGAAACTAGACGGCTGCGCACTGCAGACCATGAGGCTGATCCGCAGGATTGCCAACAGGCGGTCCGGGATGAGAGAAGGCTAGTCCAGGCCTTTGTTATAGGTAGAATAGCTTATGTTGCTCCCTTCCTCAGGTTTAGGTCATTCGAGAAGAACATTGAGGGCACCATACGTAAAAGTATAAAATAGGCGCTGGGGCCTCCCATCCGCACTGCAAATGAAAAGCTTTTAGCTCTAGGGCTCCACAACATTCTTGAAGAGATTATTGAAGCAGTGAGAATCTCGCAGTATGAGAGACATGCGGGAAGCCCTACGGGCAGAAAACGCCTAGCTAGGCTAGGCATAAACTATGAGGGACAGGCAGGCATCAAAGTCGACCTGCCTCGAAGCGTGCGGAACCGACTAATAATCCCACCACTACCTCAAGACATGCACCCAATCCATCACAAGGAACGCAGAGAGAAACGAGCCGAGGCTCTTGAGAAGCGTTTCAAAAACTCGAAGGACGTGCTCTACGTTGATGCTGCAGACTATGGCAACGGCCGCATGGCCCTAGCTGTAGCGAGCGCTGAAACTAGGTTGATAGCCAGTGGCACAGTTCTAATGGATTGCTCTCAGATTGGAGAAAAATCTGCCATAGCACTTGCAATTGCAAGTACTTTAGCCAAAATTGTAGTCAGCGACTCTAAGGTTGCGGTGATGAACTTTGCCAGAGGCAGAATTTCTCCCAAGGCGAACAGAATCCTGCATACCTGCAGAAATAGCAGGAAAATTGAAGTAATCTGGGCACCTGTGCACGCCTCCCTTGCTCGGAACGAGGCGGCCCACGAATTAGCTCGAGGACTTACATTCCGAGCTGGTGGGCTGGCCGAAGGCTTCACAGGGCGGGACCGCTTAGTGTGTTATAGAGAGATCACACAACACTACAGACTATGGCGGGTTAAATATCCTCCGGCTGATATACCCTTAAACAAGAGCCAGGCCTCCACTTGGCGTCGCCTGCAAACCAACTCGTTTCCAAGCCCGGTGTCATGCAGCCTCTACTACCCGAGTCAGTACTCCAGCCAGTGTAAGCTATGTAAAGCCAGGGCTAATCTTAGTCACATTCTGTGGGAATGCCCACAGGCTCCCTCTGAGGGAAGAATAAAATATTTAGAACAATGGGAGACCTTATTACTCAGCTCCGATCCGGAGATTCAACAGAAGACCGTCCGACCGGCCGAAACCGCCGCTAGGGTCCAAGGACTCCTGGCCATCGTCTAGGTGGGAAGGCTTAAAGCCTTCCCTACATCAGTTGCACAAATAAAGTTTTACAATCCAATCTCCTTTTACATGTATTTAGACAGCAGCACCCGAGCTAAAGCTTCCTCTTAAAGTTGTTCAGACATTTTTTTTAGTTTTTCTGTTCCCTGTGAATATATATATATATATATATATATATATATATATATATATATATATATATATATATATTATAATACCGAGACCGATCAAGCTGTCCAGCACTGTTTATTCCCAAATAGGCAACGCCCCAGCTCATGCGCGAAGTCGATGAACAGGGAAGATGATGATGGCTATATACAAATGAAAACGACGAAGTACGTTAGGAGTGCTTACACTAACTTCTCCCCGTCATGGAAGCGGCCAGCTTGGCTGCAGATTAGCGGTTATCTAAACGGGGAGTGAAGGGCTTCATCCGCGAGACGTGAACGATTTCGGCATTCCGGCGGCGCCGGTCAGTGACGGAGTGTACTGGACGGACGAGATAGTTCACTACAGATGTTTGCTGCACAACGGTGTATGGGCCAATGTAGCGTTGAAGGAACTTCTCACAGAGGCCTGGACTGCGGACTGGAGTCCAAAGCAGGACATGGTCTCTAGGGTGAAAACGTACGTCACGGCGTTTGTTGTCGCAGTGACGTTTGCGCTCAGCTTGGGTAGTTTCTGTGCTTTCCCGGTCGATTTGACGGCAATGTGCAATTCGGGCAGCAAAATCTTCTGGAAGCGACGCGTTAGGCGAAGAAGGTGCTAAAAAGAATTCTCAGTCGAATATGGTGGAAGGAGATCGTCCATATACAAGGAAGAAAGGGCTGTAGCCGGTAGTCCGTTGAATAGCAGTATTATATGCGAATGTCACAAAAGGAAGAATTTTATCCCAGTCAGTGTGGTCAGGACGGATGTACATGGAAATCATGTCAGACAGCCTACGGTGGAAGCGCTCAGCAAGGCCGTTGGTTTGCGGATGATAGGTAGAAGTAGATTTGTGGACGGTATTAGCGGCCCGAAGAGCTTCCTCGAGAACTTGTGAAATGAACGCCTTGCCACGGTCACTGAGAAGAACGCGAGGAGCCCCGTGGCGCAAGACGATGGAGCGCAAGAAAAAGTCGGCGACCTCAGAAGCGGTACCAGATCGCAGAGGGGCAGTCTCGGCATATCTTGTTAAATGGTCAACCGAGGTCACAATCCAACGGCGACCGGAGGGTGTCAACGGCAAGGAACCATACAAATTAATACCAAAAAATTCAAAAGTTGCGACCGGGCAAGGGAGAGGTTGTAATAAACAGGCAGGAGGGGATGTCAAGCGTTTGCGGTGCTGACATGACGCACAAGAGGCAATGTGTTTCGCCACCGTTGTGGATAGGCCAGGCCAGAAGCAGCGGGTCTTGATGTGGTCGTAAGTCTTGTGGAAGCCTAAGTGGCCAGCCGATACGTCGTCGTGAAGTGACTCTAATACTCGCAAGCGAAGGCAGCGAGGCAGAACTGGGACCCACCTGTGACCTGTTGGGTGGTAAACGTAGCGATGTAACACACCATCTTGAAGGCGGAATTGTCAAAGTTGGCGTCGCAAGCGGCTGTTGGGTGGTTCGGCGAACCCACTAAGGCGATCCATGAGAGCTCGACAGTAGGAGTCAGCCCGCTGAAGCCACACGAAATCATACCGTGATGAAAGCGTAACTTGGTCCAGGGGCGTTATTGAGAGTTGGTGTGAGGCAGGCGTAGCATCGGAACGACGTGGTGCGGGAGACGACTGCGCGTTACCGGGAGAGAGCGAGAGTGGGCAGTGAGAGAATGCATCTGCATCATGATGACTTTTTCCAGACTTGTACGTTATTGTGAAGTCATATTTCTGCAAGCGGAGTTTCCAGCGTCCTAAGCATCCTGACATGTTTTTCATTGATGACAGCCAACACAGAGCATGATGGTCGGTGACGATGGTGAAGTCGCGGCCGTATAGGTATGGGCGAAATTTCTGAATCGACCAAACGATAGCAAGGTACTCTTGCTCTGTATTGGTGTAGTTCCGCTCAGCTGGAGAAAGTGTTCGGCTGGCATATGCTATGACTTGCTCATTAGAGGCTGCATTACGTTGCAGAAGTACTGCGCCAATACCTTGTGCGCTTGCGTCAGTATGGAGTATGGTGGAGGCTCGATTATCGAAGTGGCGAAGCACTGTTCCGGAAGTAAGATGTCGCTTAAGAGCTTGAAAAGCCGACTGACAGTCGCTAGTCCATGTAAAAGAGGCACCGGTAACCAGTAGCTTGTGTAGAGGAGCTGGTATTGCAGCGAAGTTGCGTATAAATTGACGAAAATATGACGCCAAGCCGAGGAAACTGCGTAGATCTTTCTGTTGCTGGGGACGAGAAAGGTGAAGAACAGCACTAATCTTTTCGGGGTCTGGCTCGATGCCATCTTTTGAGACGACGTGGCCGAACACTTTTATGCTCTTGCTTGCAAATCTGCATTTTTTTGTATTGATCTGGAGACCAGCATTCGCAAGGCACGTGAGAACTTCGTCTAATCTATGAAGGTGTTGGTTGAAGTCAGACGAAAAGATGACAATATCGTCCAGATAACAAAGGCAGGTCTTCCATTTTAGACTATGAAGTACGTTGTCTATCATTCGCTCAAATGTGGCAGGAGGCCACATTTGAGGCCAAACAGTCGATACTAAATCGCTGGAAGAAACAACGGCTTAACCGCAGACTGAGAAAGAAGGTGGCGGAGCTGAACCGAGCGATCGAGGATCACTGCCGCGCTCTCTGCATGCAACAGTGGAACGAGATCTGCAACGCGGCAGACGGGCAGATGCATAGCGGGAAGACGTGGAACCTACTGCGGCACCTGCTCGACGAAACGACGACCAAGTCGCACCAAAGGGACAGACTCGCCAAGCTCATACATCGGGCGGTCTCAGCACACGGCGTCGACGAAGTCACCAGGCGCATTAACGACAAATACCTGCCGACTACACCTACCGAACAACACGCGCCGTACAGCGGCCTGCCTAACGCGAACCTCGATCGTGACATCGCCGTCGAGGAGGTACGCGCGGCCCTGCACGACCTGAACAGCCGGTCGGCAGCCGGCCCGGACCTCGTCACGAACAAGGCGCTCAAGAACCTCGATGACGGCTCGATTGAAAAGCTGGCACAATACTACAACAAGTGCTGGAGAGCGGGAGCGCTGCCAAAGCTGTGGAAGACAGCCAAGACCATCCTGATCCCCAAGCCGGGGAAGCCGCCGGACACTCATCATCAGAAGTGCTCATCAGAAGAGCGTACAAGACAGCGCTGGGCCTGTTCGAGTCCACAAGCACGACCCGCTTGTTACAACTCGGGCTACACAATACGCTCGAAGAAATAGCCGAAGCGCAACGGACCTCTCAACTGGAGCGGCTGTCCATGACCAAAGCCGGGAGGAAGATACTGGACGATCTGGGAATAAGACGCTCGAACGAGGTGGAGATGAAGCTCCCCGTCCCCGAAGAGGTCCGACGCCAGACCAGAATCGACCCCATACCGAGGAACATGAATCCCGAGTTCAACAAGGGAAGAAGAGCGGCGAGGGCCAAGGCTCTCATCGACCAGCATGCCAACGACGAACACGCGCGGTACGTGGACGCGGCCGAATACCAACGGAACGCCTTCGCAGCGGTCGTCATAGAGGCGTCAACCGGCGCCACGAGGACGGCAGCGAGCGTGAGAAGCACCGAAGCGGAGCAAGCGGAGGAGGTAGCCATCGCCCTGGCCATCGCCGACGCAGACTGCCACACGGTACTGAGTGACTCAAGACAGGCGGTGCGAAACTTCGCCAAAGGGCGAATCTGCAGGGAGGCTGAGCGCGTACTGCGAGCGGTAAAACTAGACGAACGAAAAGTACGACTCAAGTGGTTCCCGGCGCACGCGGGCGACGCGTCGGAACGCAATGAGAACCATAACGAGACGGCACACGCCGCGGCGCGAGCGCTAACCAACCGCGCCCCGGCGACAGACCGTCCGACGTGGTTCGGAACCAAGGACCGCATGACGGATTACAATGAAATCACGAAGGCCTACCGCTTGGCTCGCAGGACTCTTCCACCCCCGCACCCGAGACTGAGTCGAGCGGAGGCGGTAGTACTGAGACAGCTCCAGACCGGATCGCTACCGAGCCCGAAACTGTTGAATCGCATGTACCCCGAGACATATCCGACAGATATGTGCAGAGTCTGCCGGAGGGAGACCGCAGACTATACGCACATCTTGTGGGACTGCATTAAATATCCAGAAGACGCTAACTCAAGAACACTCCCACCGCGGCTCGAGGCAGCCGCGAAGAGCTACGACCGAGACGATCAGCTCTGGGCCGTCCAGCAGGTCCTCGAGGCGCTCGAAAGGCACGGACCCAGCGAGCCGGCAACGGCGAGCGGAGACCCGCGCCGAGTAACGGCACCTTCGAGGATGACGTAGGCCCTCGTCGGGGCGCGCGAGCGCCCAACTGCAGGCATAAATAAAGTTTCTCCAATCCAATCCAATCCAATTCATAAAGTCCGTCTGGTGTAGCGAATGCGGTCCTTTCTTTGTCAGTCTCGTTCATCGGAATTTGCCAATATCCTGATCGAAGATCAATGGAGAAATACTCCGCCCCTTGTAGTGTGTCCAAAGCGTCGTCAATTCGAGGTATTGGATATACGTCCTTGCGTATGATCTTATTGAGCGCTCGATAATCGACGGAAAGGCGAACGGAGCCATCTTTTTTCTTTACCAGAACCACGGGAGAAGCCCATGGGCTAGATGAAAGTCGTGTTATCTTCCGCGCAAGCATGTCAGCAACCTGTTGTTCAATTATCTTGCGTTCGGACGGCAATACACGATAGGGGCGTCATCGTATTATAGCGGAACCATCTGTTTCGATGCGGTGAGTAGCCGCAGAAGTTTCGCTCAACACAGGGGAACACCTATCGAAGCAGGCTTTGTGCTTTGCCAGGACCACCATTAAGGCTTCGGTCTGCACGGCTGTTAGGTCAAAAACAAGAACGGCTGGAGGAGAGAACGAAGAATTCATACCTGAGGTTGGTGCTGGCGATGAGGAAGCGCAAAACGTAACTATAGAGATAGGTTGAGTGTCAGCGAGGGTTGCCACAGTCATCCCTTTGTGCAGCATCACTGGATCTGGGGTCGTGTTGCAAACAGACAGAAGGGCGCGGCCACGTGAAAACCGGACGAGACAGGTGGCAATGAGAATTCCGCGAGAACTATAGCGGGAAGAAGGGGCGACTAGCGCGTCTCCGTCGGCGATCCGACTGGATGTTACGGCTACAACGTCTTCGTGACTAGGACGCAGGACGTAGTCTGCCGCAATGGCCAAGTTCACGCATGAAAGTGAAGAGTCCGTAACAGGTGCAAGCGCTGTATCCGAGATATGGACAACTTCCTCTCTACATTAAATGGCGATGGAAGCAGAATTTAGGAAGTCCCAACCCAGTATAAGTGCATGGATACATGTTGGAAGGATGAGAAACTCAATATGGTGGCGTATGCCGTCGATGAGAACACGAGCAGGAGTGAATGAATGCATTATTAGCACCACACAAAATAGGTCCAAGATAAGGCGTTTTCACTTTCCTGAGCCGGGAACACAGATCGCTACGAAGAACAGAAACGGCGGCACCGGTATCGGTGAGAGCTGACGCGGGAACACCTTCGACAGTTACAGAAAGCATGTTAGCCGGGCAAACAGGAGGAATTCTTGAAGACCGATAAGAAGCAGTTTCTCCTCCAAAAACTGCGACAGTTAGTCTCCCGAGTGCTGATCGACAAGATGGGAAGTTGGGCGACGCGGTGATGTAGAGCGCCGGCAAGGCGATGGAGAACGACGTCTGGCCGAACGGGAACTATGAGGCAGATAGGGAGAAGCTGGAGGAGACGGAGAACGGTGTTGAGGGGACGAGTACGATGCGGAATAGTAGGCGTCTGGTCGGCGAGTACGGTCTCTCTCGTGCTCTGCATAGCCTCGTCTTTCATCCTGCTGGCGACGGCGGCAGAAGCGAGATATATGGCCGCGTATACCACAGTAAAAACAAACAGGACGAGGTGGACGCCACTGAGGGTAGGATGGCGCAGCAAGTGCTCTGGTTCCAATCGAAGCCAAATGGCCATAGGCACGGACGTCAGTAGGCACGGAGGTCACGGTAGGTGTAGGTAGCGAAGCAACATCCGCGTAGGTAGGTGTGGGGCGTTGCTACCGGAGCAAGATGTGTCGTAGGTGTAGTCATTGCTGTCAACTCTTGCTTTACGACCTCGCGCAAGTCGAAGGTGGGGGTTGGGGCGCAGGCAGCGGGTGGACGCCTTAGGTCTTGTAGTTGAAGCTCTTCGCGGATGATGGTGCGGATAAGAGCACGTAGATCTGGAGAATGGGGAACCTGAGGATCGTTACTGTCATATGGAAGACGAATAGACTGCAGCTCGTCTAGGCGTTGACACGTGGAAGTGATGTCTAGGACAGAAGCCGGATTTTGCACGATTAAGGCATTGAACGCGACAGACCCAATGCCTTTTAAGATGTGGCGAACGCGTTCGGCTTCCCTCATGCTAGGATTCGCACGGCGGCACAGAGCCAAGACAACCTCTATGTATGAGGTGTAAGACTCTTGTGGAAGTTGGAGGCGCGTTCCCAGCTTCTGTTTGGCGACTTTTGCACGGCCAGACGAAGAAGCGAAGATTTGCCGCAGCTTGGACGTAAACATGGACCGATCCGCGATGTCGGATTCGTGGTTGAAATACCACGTCTTGGCAACACCGGTCAAGTAGAATATGACGTGCCTCAATTTCTGTGTGTCGTTCCACTTGTTGGAAGAACTTACGCGGTCGTAGTGGTCGATCCAATCGTCGACGTCATCACCGCGGAGTCCTGCAAAGACAGGGGGATCGCGCTGCGGGCTCGTCACAGTCCAAGAGGGCGCCGTTGGCGGTGTCGTCTGTGTGGTAGGGTTACAGGTGCCGGAAGGGCCGGGGTTGGAATTGTCCATCGTTGTAGGGGTAGCTTGGCGCAGGCGGCGACCGGAACGGAGTTCCAGGGAGGACGGGATCGCGAGATGACGTCGGGGTCTTGACGCACCTGCACCGTTTATAATACCGAGACGGATCAAGTTGTCCAGTGCTGTTTATTCCCAAAAAGGCAACGCCTCAGCTCATGCGCGAAGAAGTCAAAGAACAGGGAAGATGATGATGGCTACGTACAAATGAAAACGACGAAGTACGGTAATAGTGTTTACAATATATATATATATATATATATATATATATATATGTATATATATACTGGTCATCCCTAAAGCTCTCCGCAGTGAAATCTTGCAGGCCTGTCACGATGAAGCTACCTCGGGCCACCTAGGCTACACAAGAACATTAGCACGGATCAAAGAGAAATACTACTGGCCACGGCTCGCAACACAGGTGAAGCACTACGTTCGAACGTGCATTGACTGTCAGCGACGAAAAGTGCCACCTACGAAACCTGCCGGACTACTACATCCCGTTCAAGTGCCGGAAACACCGTTTGCACAAATTGGGATGGACCTATTGGGCCCATTCCCAATATCAACTGCAGGAAATAAGTGGATCATAGTTGCGACAGATTACCTTACGCGTTATGCAGAAACCAAAGCACTTCCGAGCAGCACAGCAGCCGAAGCCGCGCAGTTCTTCATCGACAACGTCGTCCTTAGGCACGGTGCTCCAGCGGTCATCGTAACCGACAGGGGAACCGCGTTCACGGCTGAACTTTTGCGAACTGTACTCACGCTCAGTGGCAAAGCACACAGAAGGACGACAGCTTATCACCCGCAAAGCAATGGTCTTACGGAGCGCCTCAACAAGACTCTCGCAGACATGTTGTGCATGTATGTCGATGTGGAACACAAGAACTGGGACCAAATATTACCTTACGTAACGTTTGCTTACAATACGGCTCGGCAAGAAACAACAAGAATGACGCCATTCAGTCTCCTCCACGGTCGAGAAGTGACTACAACGCTGGATGCTATGCTTCCTCATGATTCCAACGATTCCGAGACTGACGCCGCAGATTTTACAGAGCGCGCCGAAGAAGCAAGACAGCTCGCACGCGTTCGCATAACTAGCCAGCAAGACCGTGATGCGCGACGTTACAATCAACGCCATCGATGCGTCGTCTACCAACCCGGCCAAAGAGTCTGGGTTTGGGCTCCAGTACGCCGCCGAGGCCTCGCGGAGAAACTTCTGCGCCGATACTTCGGACCGTACAAGGTTCTACGACGCCTTAGCGACGTCAACTATGAAGTCATTCCTGACAGCCAATCCTGCTCGAGGCGCCGTCAGGACCTGCCTGAGACTGTGCACGTGGTGCGCATGAAACCTTATTTTGCTGAATGACATGGACACTTGCTGGTGGGCTGGACACCGGGTGCTACCCGCCAAGCATCGGGACGATGCTCCTTCTGAAGGGGGGCAAATGCCGCGACGCCATCTGTGCCCAACCATGCTGACGACGAGGACGACGACCTCGTGTGTGCAAGCGAGCGTGCTAGAGAAGAAGCTAAAACTGAACGCTTGTTCTGATTGTCTAGATTAAATAACGCTCTCGGCTCCTTCGCTGTGGGTTCGGTTCCCACCTGCGGGAAGTTTTTTTTTCATCCACTTTAATTTCCATTAATTGATCGTTTCTTTATTTGATTTATTAAGCACAAGTAACTTCCCCTATGTTGTTCGTGGTGTCAGTGTTTGTTGGCTTCTTATGTTATGACTAATAAAAATTGGGCCCCTCGGTTAACCCCGAGGGGCCATATATATATATATATATATATATATATATATATATATATATATTTGCATATAGGCGCATTTCTGCCCTAGCCGTCGCCGTGACGCTGGTTATGAAGTCCAAGGGCGATGAAATCGTCATCGCGCGCCGTGCACTGTATGTGCGAGGGTGAGCCAGCGATCGCGGCTCAATCTCGCGCACGCAAGCGAGGGAAGCGGGGAGGAAGCGCGCCGTCTTCCGTCGCTCGCTCTTTACGGGGCAGGCTAGGGACAAGGGTGCACGTTCTACTCCGGGCGGCGCGGGTGACTGCGCGCGCTCGCCCTGGTCGCTGTATCTTGAAAGCCATCTGCGACGGGGACATAGTTCGGTCCCTTGCTGTGTTTTCGCGACTTAATTGCCGTTAGTGCGACACGCAGCACGAAGGTCCATTCGCTTGCTGCTGCTGCCGCGCTTCCTCGTTCCGGCGTTTTGTGGTCATCCAGCGAGTTTCAGTGGTCATCGAGTGAGATGTGTTCGTGTTTGCCTATGCGCGCGTGACACCATACTTGTTAATTTATTTAGTATGCCTACATTTACGAGTTTATACGGCCAATAAAACTACTATTATTACTTCGTATAGCTAGCTGTCCACTAATTTACTATCGCATCGATGATTCGCATTTCGGCCGAAACTGCGACTTTTTCGTATCATCGCACTGCGCTCTGTCCTTAACTTGTTCTCCAAGTTTCTGCCCCATATGTTAGCACCGGTAGAATGAAATCATTGTACACTTTATTTTCAATGACAGCGGTAAGCTCCGAGTCAGGATTTGTTAATGCCTGCCGTATGCACTCCAACCCAGTTTTATTTTTCTGTAATTTTTTATGATCAGGTTCCTCTGTGAGTAATTGTCCTGTATAAACGTACTCCTGTATACACTGTAAAGACTGAGTGGTGATCCTGAATTCTTGTTCCCTATCCAAGTTACTGGATATTATAGAGGCTGATTCAGCGAACACTTTCAAAAATTTTTTAAAGGTTGCCTGTGGCAGACAGCACAATTCTAGTTCATGAGGTGGTCTACTCGAAGCGGTGGACACAACCTGTACAAAAAATTCAGATGCATAATTTATTATTAACAAAAACAAATAAATAAGTGTTTAACTAATTATTCTACGGTCCCTGATGCAATTTACAGATTCTAACCGTGGTGTTCGCAAGGCAGAGGCACGTTTGTGCTTTTGCGCTTCAATGCAAAAAACGACTTCCTTTTTAGAAAAGTAAATGGAACACCAATGCATTTCACCGCAAAGTTCGGGATTTAATACCTCAAAATTGGTGTAGTCCTGAAAATTCCTTCCAAATGGGTATGCCTTGCGAACTCCACAGCTAAAGTTTATAAATTACAATATTGGCTATAAGGTAATTCGTTAAAAACTTAATGAGTGAATTTTTGTTAAATAGTCAATTATGCATTTCAGCTTTTTGTGCAAGTAATGTCAGCCTCTTCCAGCAGAGCAGCTCATGAATTAGAATTGTTCATCTGCCACAGGCCATCTTTAAAAAAATTTGAAAGGGATTGCTGAAACACCCCGTATTTGTCTTCAACACTAACCTCCAACCCCACACTTACATTTTCTATGAATACATATTGTCACGTGGTAGTGACGGTAAAGAACACAGTAGCAATATTGTGAAAGACGAAACTAACTTTTATTGGGCGAATCTGTACGCACAGAAACAGGCTACACTTAAAGCACAACGATATCGGCGAAATAGTCGGCGATTGTCGAAATCTGATCTGCGAGTCAAGCGCGTCGGCTTTTCTACATCAGTCTTCGAAGGTTCCAGAGTGATCGCTGGTGCCTGCGCATCTTCCCGAAAATTCTACACCATTCGCGTCGCGCGATGAAATAAGATTACGCCAGATTCGGTGACAACAAACAGCGAATAGAACTCTCGATAACTTTCGAGAAACTTCCGATACATGCAGGCACATCCTGCACTGTGCGATAACGTTTGTTGGGCGGTAAAACGTGGCTACCCGATAAAGTTAAACAACTACACGTGTCAATACCGCCCTCTTGAATAGCTTTGTCCCGATGCTATAAACATAAGAGACCGAAACCCAGAAGAGCACTTATTAAACAAAAGTAACAAAAGAACAAAGAAACAACCTCCAGAGTAACACAGTCCATAAAAAGAAGATCCAGAGTTCAGCTATGCAAACTCCCAAAGTGCGTTAGCGCTGGTAGAACGGCTTAAGTCGCACAACATGGACTACTTCATCATCGTCGAGTGCACCAATGCGTCTGATGATCTCGTAGGGTCCTGTTGGATACAGACCCTTTTCCTGGCATCACTCAAGTTCTTCGACCACATCCATTAGCCGTCGCATTCCAATTATGGTGCGCCGGGGCGCGTCTATCACGTCACCGGTCCCGTAAGACAGGTTGGCGACCCCCACCTCATGCGCCGCACGTCGAGCTATTGCCTCCCCCGCCCCCTGCTTGACTCTTCCCGAAAGTGCAACGGGGGCAGGCATGATTCCAGGTAGTTGATCTTGGTCCCGAACAAAGCTGTTTTTCGGCTCTGGAAGGTCGTTCGAAAACAACCTGTCCCCTCCAACTGAGAGCTACGAGGCGAGGAGGCGACGCCGGAGGCAAGTCAAACCTCGGACAATGGAGCCCTCGGAGCATCCCCATTGACCGAATGTGACGGCACATGCACGGGCGCCTACCACTGGAGGAAAATGATGACACCTGACCTGGCTTGACGATTGACCGAAAATCACGTGACCCCGAGAGACCGAAGGGGTTAAAAGTAAGAGCCAGGGAGAAGAGTTTTTCGTTCTTCTTGCCCCGGGCCGCAGCGTCCGATTTGCCGCCGGCCGTCCATGACCTTATGACTGTTCACTACTTTGTGTTATTACTGTAAATAATGTGAATAAACCTTCAGTTCTCAAAATTCTTCTCAACGTCGGCTAACTCCCGCACTAAACGGCAAGATCTAATAGTCCGAAATAGCGCCTTAAAAGCTTCTCGCTAAGTCCTCGTGGGCATATTAGGGTCCAAACCTAAACACGGTCATCATCATCATCATTAGCCTGTTTTACGTCCACTGCAGGACGAAGGTCTCTACCTGCGATCTCCAATTACCCCTGATCTGCGCCAACCGATTCCAACTAGCGCTCGTGAATTTCCTAATTTCATTGCTCCACCTAGTCTTCTGCGGTCCTCGACTGCGTTTCCCATCTCTTGGTACCCATTCTGTAACCCTAATCGTCCAACGGTTCCCTATTACACGACCTACCAAGCTTCATTTCTCTTGATGTCAATTACAATACCGTCTATACCCGTTTGCTCTCTGATTCAAACCGCTCTCTTTTTGTCTCTTAACGTTATGCCCAGCAATCTTCGTTCCATCGCTCCTTGCGCGGTCGTTAACTTCTCAAGCTCCTTGTCAGTCTCCAAGTTTCTGCCCCATATGTCAGCACTGGTAAAATGCATTGATTGTACACCTTTCTTTTGAATGATAATGTCCAGTCAGGAGCTGACAATGCCTGCCGCATGCGATCCAATTCACTTTTATTCTTGTATGAATTCCCTTCGCATGAATTTCCACCGCATGATACTTGGCGCAGAAACACACGTGCAAAAGCTCTGTCCCCGTAGCTTTCTCATCATTCCTGCAAAGAGTTGTCCGCGAGTAGAACAAATCAGCTCACAGTGGCGCTCATCCTTTCCCGTTCATCTTCTTGCGAGTTAGCTTGTTCCCCTCTTCTCATATCGTTCACTTACATTGACAATCATCTTTGATGGTTGTCGCACAGTTCTTCTCTCTTTATTTAAGGTGTTTTGTTACTTCTGTCAGTGTTTTTCTCTCTTTTTGGCATCTTAGTGCTGCATTCAATGTTTTTCCCGGTTTTTTGTTGTTTCCATTTAAACCTGCATTGTTATACAATTAGATAAAACATAATTAACATTTCGAGATTATATGATTCCTTGTGCAGTATCGTTGAAGCACGCAAGCTTGTCCCCTACTCCCGTAAATGCCTTCTACAGGGCTTGCAGCATTCATAAGTAACAATAAAAATGTATTATTGCGGAGGATCAAAAGGCCAGATGGTTTGATCCCAGAAACAGTGCAGCCTACGGTGCATTGTGGCCAATTTTCGATTATATATTGGCGGTAATTAGAAGATAGAGTAAAAGCAACGGAAACATTCTATACTGACCTGTACTGTACCCAGAGGAGTCAGGATACCTCAATTAGCAATAATAATGAACAGGATACAGAAACTCCTGCTATAACTAGCGATGAGGTCAGAATGGCCTTGGAAGACATGAAACGAGGAACAGCGGTAGGATAAGATGGAATAACAGTCAATTTAATCAAAGATGGAGGAGACATAATGCATGAAAAACTGACGGCTGTTTATACGAAATGTCAATCGACTGCAAGGGTCCAAGAAAACTGGAAGAATGCAAACATTATACTAATCCACAAAAAGGGAGACTTTAAAGAATTAAAAAATTATAGGCCTATTAACTTACTCCCAGTATTATATAAAATATTTTCCAAAATAATCTCCAATAGAAAAAGGGTAACACGGGACTTTAGTCAACCAAGGCAACAGGCTAGCTTTAGGAAGGGATACTGTACAATGGATCACATCCATGTCATTAATCATGTTATCGAGAAATCCGCGGAGTACGATAAGTCTCTCTATGTGGATTTCATAGATTATGAAAAGGCATTTGATTCAGTAGAGATACCAGCAGTCATAGAGGGATTACGTAATCAAGGAGTACAGACCGCTTTCGTAAATACCTTGGAAAATATCTACAGAGTTTCCACGGCTACCTTAATTCTACACAAGAAAAGTAGGAAGAAACCTATAAAGAAAGGGGTCAGACAGAGAGACACACTCTCTCCAAAGCTATTCACTGAATGCTTGGAAGAAGTGTTCGAGCTATTAAACTGGAAAGGCTTAGGAGTAAGCATCGACGGCGAATATCTCAGCAACCTTCGGTTTGCCGATGACATTGCTCTATTCAGCAACAATGCAGGCGAGTTACAACGAATGATTGAAGGCCTTAACAGAGAGAGTGTAAGAGTGGGGTTGAAGATTCATATGCAGAAGACAAAGATAATTATGAATAACCGGGTAAGAGAACAAGAGTTCAGGCTCGCCAGTCGGCCTCTAGAGTCTGTGAACGAGTACGTTTACCGAAGTCAATTAATCACAGGGAACCCTGATCATGAGAAGGAAATTCACAGAAGGATAAAAATGGGTTGGATCGCATACGGCAGACATTGCCAGCTCCTGACTAGAAGCTTACCATTGTCATTGAAAAAGAAGGTGCACAATCAGTGCATTTTACCAGTACTGACATATGGGGCAGAGACTTGGAGACTGACAAAGAAACTTGAGAACAAGTTAAGGACCGCGCACAGAGCGATGGAACGAAGATTGCTAGGCATAACGTTAAGAGACAGAAAGAAAGCGGTTTGGATCAGAGAGCAAATGGTTATAGACGATATTCTAATTGACATGAAGGGAAAAAAGTGAATCTAGGCAGGTCATTAATGCGCCGGTTAGATAACCGTTGGACCGTTGGGGTTACAGAATGGGTACAAAGAGAAGGGAAACGCAATCAAGGACGACAGAAGAGTAGGTGGAGCGATGAAATTTAGCAATTCGCCGGCGCTAGTT
Organism: Dermacentor variabilis; assembly: GCF_050947875.1. Classification (NCBI taxonomy): domain Eukaryota; kingdom Metazoa; phylum Arthropoda; class Arachnida; order Ixodida; family Ixodidae; genus Dermacentor; species Dermacentor variabilis. The sequence goes on from NC_134577.1 coordinate 116,880,566, forward strand.
AGGATCGGTTGGCGCAGGACACGGCTAATTCGAGATTGCAGGGGGAGACCTTCGTCCTGGAGTGGACGTAAAACAGGCTGATTATTATTATTATTATTATTATTATTATTATTATTATTATTATTATTATTATTATTATTATTATTATTATTATTATTATTATTATTATTATTATTATTATTATTATTATTATTGGCGATAATTGAATTCGTGCCGTTAGTTTTACCAGAGTCCTTCCATGTTTTTCTGGTCACGAAACTCCGCCGTCACGGAGGCCGCCAGGGGGCCAGCGAGTGCGAACGAGCTTCGCATCGGCTCTGTACAAACACGGCGATTTCGTTCGGATTTCCACCCACGCAGTGCCCATCTTTTCACTACACCGTTCGTCAAGTATGGAGGCCCAAGTGATCGGAGAGACCATCGACCCAAAGGACTATGATCCCAGGGACTGGAATCATATCCTGAGCCTACCCACCCGTCAGAAAGGAACACCGAAAATCCAGGACCAGGCGAACGCCGCCACCGGCTCGCGACCTGCGGATTCCGTACACCAAGCGTCCCAGCTGCGCGCGACGCGTCTCGCGGCGCAAAGGTCGCAACGCCAGCCGCGTTTGCCTGAGGATACCTACAAGACAGTGTTTCGTTCAACCGGGGGACTTGCCTTAACCGACCTTCAACCGCGCCAGCTTCGCCTGGCCCTGCTAACTGCAGCCAAGGACCTCCAAGCACCAGACGCCACCAGCTTGATTATCCACCCCCTCAACAATACCTGCACGATGAGTACCCCGCATAAGGCCGACGCGCTACGCCTGGTCGCCATCCAACAACTCTCCATCCGAACCCAAGTCTACGCCGTCACCGCCTACATCGCACCCCCAGATGGTGCAGCAAGAGGAGTAATTACTAACGCCTACTGGGAAGAAACCCCAGCACAGATTCTGGACGACCTCATCACGGGCAACCCTAGCATCCCCATCATTGATGCACGCCGCATGGGACAGACCCGTTCGATCCTTATCACCTTCCGGACGGGTCCGGTGCCCCGAACCATCTCCTACGGAGGCGGGCTCCACAGCTGCAGTCTGTACAGAGGACACCTGGACGCTTGCACAAACTGTAGAAAACCAGGGCATCGCGCGGATGTGTGTACCCTTCAGCGTACGCACAACTGTTCAAGATGCGGTATCCCGCACCCCCGAGAGGACACCCCGACATGCACCCCAGCCTGCATACTCTGTGGAGGCGCCCACATGACCGGTACTAAAGGCTGCAAAGCGAGGGGACGCCGCTCACCGCCCGCGTCACGACAACAGCACATCTCCCGCACACCGGAACGAGACGCGGACCACTCCAGCGTCCGTCGCTCCAGCACGTCTCGCTCATCGTCTCGTCGCCGCCAGGACCAACAGCCTCCACAGCTTTCCTGGGCGGACAGAGTAGCAGACAAAAGACTGAACGTTCCCAGCAAGGCTTCAATCCCCCCGCCCACACAGGAGGACCCCCGTGACCGGGAGCTCCAGGCCCTGCGAGAGGAGGTGAGTCGTCTTAGCTCTCTCATCAAGACTCCCACCTGTACCCCTCTACCGCTTCCGTCAATCGTACCTCCCACCCAACCCACACCGCTACCCCAAACACCCAGTGAAAACATGGAACAATCTGACTCCCAAACCGCCACCTCACCCCCACCCAAGAAAAAACGCACAACAGAGCACCCACCCGTCACCCAGACCGACCTTCAATCTCTAGAGGCCCGCATGGACGCTAAACTCGCCGAAATGGATGCGCGTCTAGAGGCAAAATTCACTCAGCTCACCGACCACCTATCTCAACGCTTTGAACAACAAATTGAAGCGGCATTTACGCGCATGGTACACACCCTTGAGATGGGCCTTGCACGGTACGACACCCGCCTCCAAACAATCGAGCAGGCCCTTCTCTCGCTGCAGCTGCCCAATCGCCCCTATCAATCCCGCCCACCTACCCCACAAAACTCCCTACCCAACCCACCTATACTCACCCCACCCAAGCTACAGTATGGCGGGGCTACCACCTAATTCTTTATCAATTCTGCAATGGAACTGCCGCCGCTTCCGGGGCAAGCGCGCACCCCTCCAACTCCTCCTCCCCACACTTCCCACGCCGCACATCCTCCTCCTTCAGGACACACATGTCCCTGCCATACTTCCCAGTTACACATCCGCGCACTCGGACGCAACGAATACACCCAGGGCTTCCACACTCATACATCGCTCCATTACACACCAAACGCATCAGATCACCTCCGAGACGCCCTGCGTGATCACAGAAATCATACAACATACACACTCCACACCATCTATTTTTATTGCAAACATATACCACCCACCGTCTCATCCGATGGCTTCATTGGAAACGCTACTGCGAGATCTCCATCGTATTGCAGGCAAGCATCCATTGATAATCGGAGGGGACTTCAACAGTCAGCATACTGACTGGGGCTACCGCACCACCACGGCACGAGGACGACGACTCTGGTCCTTGGTGCAAGAGCTCCGCCTCACAATACACAACAACTTTAACACCCCCACGAGAATTGGCAACAGTGTCAGCGCGGACACCAGCCCGGACTTGACACTGAGCCGCAACGTTGCGGGTATTACGTGGAACGCAACATATCACACATTAGGGAGCGATCATTACATCCTCTACGTTACAGTACCCTACAAACAAAGAACGACCCCTCACCTAACACACAAACTCACCAACTGGGATGCAGTCCGCGCCGCACGGGCGGCCCTTCCTGACGCTCCCATTACAAACATCGACCAGTGGGTGGCATCACTCATGAACGATGTCTCCGCACACACTCGAACCCTTGACACCACACCAGATACGCCCACCCTCGACACTCACCTGGCGCACCTATGGGAGGCCCATCATAGCATCCTAGAGCGCTGGAAAGGGCAAAAGCTCAACCGGACCCTTAAAAAGCGGCTAGCTGCACTGCAAACAAAAATTACTGAACACTCTGAGGAGCTCTGCCGATCCAACTGGGGACAGATTTGCGATAGTATGGCTGGCAATCTGTCCTCCAAGCGCAGTTGGCAACTCCTCCGTCACTTAATTGACCCCACGCAATCTAAAACAGCCACACAACATCACGTCACACGCCTTATACACAAGACCAACCTTTCTCCCGACGCACTCATCGACATACTTAGGAACACACACACAACTCCCGGTACCTCAAACCCCCTGCCCCCCTATGCAGGCACGCCGAATGCCAATCTCGACGCGGAGATTACGGAAGCAGAAGTCAGAGCGGCCCTCCTAACTCTCCGCTCTAATTCCACTCCAGGAGTTGACCGTATCTCCAATAGCATGCTCCGCAATTTGGACGATCGGTCGATTTCCCAGCTCACGGAGTACTTCAACACATGCTGGCAGGAGGGCACCCTTCCGCAATCCTGGCGTCACGCCAAAATCTTATTCATACCCAAGCCCCACAAACCCCTTACACCTGCAAATCTTCGCCCCATCTCCCTAACCTCATGCCTGGGCAAGCTTTTGGAGCATGTCGCACTCGCCCGACTCACACAACACATGGCGGAGCACGACCTCTACCCGCACAGCATGGTGGGCTTCCGTCCCCACCTGTCGGCACAGGACGCCATGCTCCAGTTCACACAGGATATTTTCGACCCCCTCATACCGGGCCACACAAAAGCCGTCCTCGCTTTGGATCTCTCCAAGGCCTTTGATCGCCTAGACCATCGAGCGATAATGGCGGCGCTGTCCCCCTTGAACATAGGTGAACGTATGTACACCTATGTTCAAGCATTTCTTACTAACCGCACAGCCGAAATTCACTTCGGTCCCCACACATCCCGCCCATACACCCTTAGTGGGATTGGCACCCCCCAGGGATCTGTCCTCTCACCTTTTCTCTTCAATGTCACTCTCATTCCCCTTGCCCGCAAACTACAAAACATCCCTCACCTTCGGCACACACTCTATGCTGATGATATCACTCTATGGACTACCCATGGCAGTGATGGAGACATAGAGAACACTCTGCAGTCGGCAGCTACCCTCACCCAAACACATGCACGGAGTATCGGACTCTCATGCTCTCCGGAGAAGTCGGAACTCCTCATACTTCGCCCCACAACCCGAAACTGCCCCACCACCCCTATAACCGTCACACTGGAAAACCGGTACATCCCTGAGGTACACACTCTCCGGGTACTGGGCCTCCACATCCAAAATGACGGGAAAAACACTCTCACCATCCACAAACTCAAGCGGACGGTGGTGTCGATATCCCACCTAATCCGCCGAGTTTCTGCACGCCACCGGGGTATGAGGGAGCATGACTTATGTCGTCTCATTCATGCCTTCGTCCTCAGCCGCTTTCTCTTCACGCTCCCCTACCTTAAACTCCAGAGCAGAGAAATCTCCACCCTGGATGCCATGATCCGAACAGCATTTAAGACAGCACTACACCTACCCCTAAATACCTCCACCGAGAAACTCCTCCAGATAGGCCTACATAACACGATAGGTGAGCTTATTGAGGCCCACAGACAGACACAATACATACGTCTCGCGAGAACCACCACCGGCAGACACATACTACACACCCTCGGTATCAGGATACCAGCCACGGATCCCACACAGCTCCAGGTGCCCCACCACATTCACCGCGAACTTCTCATTAAACCTCTCCCTAAAAACATGCACCCCACCTACCATGAACCCCGCCGCAGAGCTCGCGCACGGGCGCTCCACAAACACTATGGCATGGAACCGGATGCTGTGTGGGTGGATGCCGCATGCACAGGTGAGGACGCGGTTGTTGCCATCACGAACCCCTCCCTACAACCGATTACCACCCTTCACATATCCCCAACTGCCACTTCGGAGGAGGCTGAAGAGGCTGCCATTGCCCTAGCTATTATGCGCACGGAGGCCCGGTATATATTATCAGACTCTAAAACTGCGATACTAAATTTTGCTCGCGGGAGAGTTCACGTCCCTGCATTTCGCATACTGAACTCTCTCGCTGCATACCCGCCCCGCCACATGGAGCTCATATGGGTGCCTGCCCACTCTGGGAATCCTGGAAACGAGGCTGTCAACGCTTTAGCCCGAGGTTCTCTCAACCGGGCAGCGGCGGCCTCCGATCCAGGGTTCTCACGGGAGCGCATGCATTCATTCACTGAATTGACGCAAGCCTCCAAAACTGAGCGTCGGCTCTACCCCCCACCCCATCCCTCCCTTGACAATTATCACCAGACACTTTGGAGGCGGCTCCAAACACGCACCTTACCCTCCCCTTATATACGCTCGCGCTATCACCACGTCCACACCGACCCCTCCTGTACCCTCTGCCACCACCCCAAAGCCACTCTCGATCACATTCTTTTCCTCTGCCCGGCGGATCCTCCCCCGCGGGGCCTGGAGCACCTTACTACTTGGGAGGCTTGGGAGACCCTACTGCGCTCCGAGGACCCGGCCAAGCAAGCCATCGCCACAGGCCGGGCTGCCAGCGTCATGAGCCTCCGGGACATGAACGTTTGAGTGCAGTGGGGCCGTGCGGGGGCCCAAGGACCTGCGTGTCCGCAACTCCCCTGTGTGCAATAAAGTTATCACCACCACCACCGCCGTCACGCTATGGGAGAGGTTCATATGCTGCCCAAAGGTGCCGCGACGCGGCGCCACTGTGCCACAGAGGGCATCGTTCGCGTACCGAAACGCGCGCGCAGTGCGAGGCAAGCTGAGTGATCGGGTGCGTTATGTGCATGTGCTGCGCTATTTTTCGAGTGCTGGGCTGTTTGGTTGAAGTGGCGGGGTGGGACAACGATGCCGAACACGTGTTGCGTGCCTGGGTGCCGTTCCGGCTACAAGGGCACGACCGAAAGGTGTCGTTGTTCTGTTTACCTAATAACAAGGAGCAGCGCGAGAAATGGAAGCGGGCCATACCGCGGTAGGAAAGTGGCGGTTTTAATTTCGAATCGAAGTATACGCGTGTGTGCGCGAAACACTTTGACGCCTCGGACATCGTCACTGCGTACAATTTCAACATCAACGGCGACGACGTGTCCCTGGAGCGTGAGAAGCCGACGCTGAAGACTAACGCCGTTTCAAAGATGCTTTTAACAAACTTCTTGCATTGTGAATGGTGGACCATTTATGACCGGACGCCTCTGTACTATCTGTATTTCGCTCCGCTTGTTTTACATGATAAATAAATGATCGTGCTTGTATTTTGTTTTTGCACCAACACGTTTTATTTCTTTTCTTAATCGAATTATAAAGTTTTTTTTTTCATTTTTCGACCATGATAAGAATGTCAGGACCGGTGATTGCAACATTTTAACACATTGTAAATAGTTGCGAATTAAGAACCAAAATACCTAGTCTCGTCGTTCCTGCGTCGAAACCACGAGCAGCGTGAATAAGTGCTGGGCTTACTGACGCTTCTAAACGACTGCTTGCTAAGGCAATTGCCTAATTACAGCTAGTTTCAACTGAACCTAACACTTCAGGTTCGCCTTAATCCGTTGTTAAAAGCCGCACCGAAGACATTTAGTAGCGAAGTTCGTCTTGCATTATCTTATTCAGAAATGGCATCGCTTTGCAAGAAATCTTAAGCGCATGGAGCAGCTCAGTTCGCTTTTCTTTGTCATGAAGTATTCTACGGTAGCAGCCCTTTGCAATAGCAATTTCATTCTTTTGATCTCGTTATAAGATACTGCCCACAGAGTCCTTCTCTGCCACAGTTTAACAGAAACTGAACAGCTGTGCTCGGCGAACAATCTGGCGCTATGCGCAACGGAGAATTGGCGCTTACTCATCTGGTGATAAGTGGGACCACTGGCGTTTTGTTGCGAATGCGCGGTGTTTAATTTAAGGCAAATATTAAAAAGCGGAGCCCACCGAAGCGTTGAGGCGAACGGCGATGATGAAGAAATCCGGACCGAGACCGCCCGGCCGTGTACAGCGGACGCACTTCGACGGGGGCGAAATGCAAAACACCCGTTTATTTAAATTTAGGCGCATTTTAAAGGATCCCAGGTGATCAAAACTAATCCCGAGTCCCCCACTACGGCGTGCCTCATAATCGTATCGCGGTTCTGGCTCTGAAAATTCCAGATCTTTCTTTTTTTTCGGTCTGAGACCACCGCAAGCTCCATGTTATGAGCGGCTTTTTTTTTTTTTCGTCCCGTGCGCTCATATCATCGCAGAAGACACGCCCAGGCAGTAATTTAATTATATTCAATGTTAAAAATAGTTACGTGAAACTAAAGCGATGGTTGAGGAAGTTGAGAAAGCTAGAATACCGAGGCTGCCCCACACACAACCACAGCGGCAGCGGCGTTCGCATGCCCTCTCATGCACGGTTGCGCCTCTAGCGGCGGTCGCTGGCGCTATATGAAACTGAGGCGGCAGTTTCGTGACCAGAAAAAACATGGAAGGACTCTGGTTTTAGATTCTCTGCCACTAATTCTCGCTTCGTGTGGGTGACCTCAAAGCCGCCTTCCAGACAACATTACTCCTCGCGAGCCCTGTTTATTCCAGCGTACTCGCTCCATTTCCGAAAAGTGTGCCGTAGGTCGACTTTGCCTCAACGTGTCTATATCTACGGCGGTGCAGCCTTTACAGGGGTGTAGTGCAATGTGAGTAATGTTTCACTATACTTGCGCTAATTATGCTTGCACTGTTTAGTTTACCTAGCGTGCGACTAATTCGCTCTTCCTTCCTCCTTGAGACGTAAATTTTCATACCTCTTGTGATTGGCTAAAAGATTTTAAGGCGCGAAAGAGACGTTGTTTCATTTTTATTTTTGTGCTGGAAATACACCGAGACTACACATGCAACGTGCTAGGGAATCATAAGAAATGTTCCTCTCAGCGAGGGACCCGAAGCGCTAAGTCGCAATATTGTTAACCCGCGTAATCCCCTGGCCCCGGCGGCTTTACCGCTTCACCGCGGTGCACGCTTTACCGCAAGCAGATTGATGTTTGTTATGCTTGTGGAAAGCCGGGGCATCGCCCTGACGTCTGCGCCTCGCCGGAACAAGTGGTTTGCAGAGGCTGTGGTTCAACCAATCCCGGTGAGGCCCACCGGTGTACGCCCAAGTGTGAACTGTGTGGGGGAGAGCATATCACGGCTGCCAAGGAGTGCCAGCAGCGGTTCCGTACCCCATATGTGGTCCGGCGCCGTCGTTTTGAGCGGGCTATGGCGGACATCAAGACGGAGGATGAAGAGAAGGGAGGCTTCAGGTACGACGAAAGCCAGTTCCCGACGTTGGGGAAGACGCTGGAGACCGGGCAAGGACAAGATCGTGGGTGTCGACGTTCAAGATCACGATCAAGGAGACCAGGCAGAGCATCTCGCAGCCGCTCCGGTGGCCGGTCTGAGAGCAGATCGGCGTCTAAGGTGCGCTTCGGACTGGACAGACAGTTGGAAACTGAGGCTGCGCGTGGCACCAATGGGACTGCGGGACAGGGTGTGCGCAAGAGTGGCGTGTTGCAGGGTCTACAAGGCAAGGGCCCCGGTTTAGCGGCCAGTGGTACCTTGGCGGAGCACACAAGTGCTCGAACGGAGATGCCTAGTTTGGTAAGGCCAGAGCAAGAATGAGGCGAGAACGCAGAGTTGAGAGAAATGGTGAGGTTGCTTAGGGCAGAAATCTCGGCTCTTAAGGGTGTGGCAGGACCTGCACCGGCCGAGAGGGCAATGTCTGAGCCCACAGAGAGCATGGATTTTGCTGATGTAGGTGAGGCTAGTGGGTCGCGCCCCTCAAAGAGGAAGGCGATGACTCATGAGGCGGAGCCTGCGTCGAGGAAGCTGAGACCTGAGGTGAAGGAGATGCTGTCGAGTTTTGTAGATAGTGTTAAGCAGGTCAACGATGGTCTGGCGCAGCTGAATACGCATCTCACAGAGTCGCTCGGCTCGATCGATGCAAGGTTCAAGGAGCAGCAATGTAAAATAGAGGAGTTCGAAAACAAATCCAGTCGGAGTGCCTCTACCCTTCTTAGGTGGAGATCTCAGTCGGCTGGTTCCTCGACAGGGAAGTGTCAAGTTCAGCAAGATGGCTCGCAGCAACTGCTTCAACATGGCGTGACAAAATGAGGCTTTTTGTGTGTGGCAACGGAACTGTAGGGAGTATGGTCGTAAAGGGGCGCCTCTACAGCAGTATATTCGCGCGTGTAAGGGTAGGCCGCAGGCTATTCTACTGCAGGTGACAATGACGGAAGAAGTTTCTCTGACGGGCTACTGAACCGTCTTCGGCGGATCCAAAGCTCGGCGGACCTGCATTCTGTTGGATAGCAAACGGACGCAGGTGGTCCATGATCTTAATATACCTTTAAGTTCCCTGGAATATGTCATGATTGAGGTGATTCCTAACCGGGTGAACAAGAAAATCGTGTTTATTCTGAACGTGTATAGTGCGCCGAGGGACAGGGTGCAGATATTCAAGCTGCTTCTGCAGAAGGCTTCTAAGCTTGCCGAGGATCATCTGCTGGTCGTGGCTGGGGATTTTAATGCTCCGTATCACGTGTGGGGTTACAAGCATGACACAGTTAAAGGGAGAGACCTTTGGCAGAACGCTGCGGAGTTTGACCTTACGCTGGTCACTGACCCTACCTTTCCGACACGTATAGGGACATCGACGTGTACGGATACGACTCCTGACCTCTGCTTTGTAAAAAACGCGGCCTAGATGAGGACTTTTCTGTGGAAGACGTACGCACGGTTCTGCATAACCTGAACAGCAAGTCGGCTTCCGGACCAGACGTGATTTCGAACAAGCTTTTGAAGAATCAGGACGATAGGTCAATCAAGTACCTTACCGGGGAGGTTAACGCTATGTGGAGAGATGGGGTGGTTCCGGAGCAGTGGAAGACAGCTCTCACGGCGCTGATTCCCAAGGCTGGCAAAGCCCAGAGCATTGATAACTTAAGGCCTATTTCGCTCACTTCGTTTGTGGGCAAGGTAGCCGAGCATGCTGTGCTTAATCGGCTTACAAGGTAACTTGAGGAGAACCAGGTCTACCCCCACACTATGATGGTTTTCGGGCCGGGCTGTCGACTCAAGACGCAATGAAGCTCATCAAGCATCAGGTCATTCATGGAGATGGAAGGGGCGTTAAGGCCATCCTAGGGCTGGACCTGGAGAAGGCTTTTGTCAATGTTCGGCACTCTTATATTCTTAAGTCCATTTCGGATCTTGGCCTCGGAGCGCGCTTTCATGATTATGTCAGGTCATTCCTGTCAGGCAGGAAGGCTACCTTGAGGGTTGCGGTGGTGGAGTCAAAGACGTTAAATCTTCGTGACAGGGGCACTCCTCAGGGGGGCCATCATCTCGCCCACATTGTTCAATCTGACCATGGTTGGATTGACCAAGAAGCTCTTGGAGATTGAGGGATTAAGCACACCATGCATGCAGATGACGTGACCATATGGTGTCCTGGTTGTAGTGAGGGCTATATCGAAAGTGTTCTGCAGGAAGCAGTAGATGTAATTGAGAATTATTTGGACCCGACAGGGTTAACGTGCTCCCCCTCAAAGTCGGAGCTCTTGCTGTACAGTCCCACTAGAAAGGGACGCAAGCCAAGGGGATGGATCCCCGTGGACCAGCTGAGCATTCAGTTTTGTACAAGAAATGGCGATCTCCTACCTAGGGTAGATAAGATCAGGGTTCTAGGTATGATGATTGAGTCGAATGGCGCCAACACGCTGACTATCCAGAAGCTCATTGCCAAGACAGAAAATGCGGTGCGCCTAGTGAAGAGGGTGGCCAACAGGCAGACGGGGTTCAAGGAGGATAGTCTGATTAGACTTATGCACGCATTTGCATTGTGTCACTTTACTTATGTGGCGGCCATGCACAAGTGGAAACCATCGGAGAAGGAGAAGCTTGACACGCATATTAGGAAGATCACGAAGAAAGTGTTGGGAGTGCCAATGTGCACCAGCACCGACCGACTTCTCCAGCTGGGAATTCATAATATCTTGGATGAGATAGCTGAGGCTCAGGAGAGGACGCAGATGGTGCGTCACTCTACAACTAGCACGGGTCGGTAGATTCTGAGAGAGTTAGGTGTTCCTCAGGAGAAAATTTTGCAGCTTCATGTCGGTATTCCCTTGAAGGTCCGTAATCGGTATCACGTCAAGCCTGTTCTCAGGAACAGGCTTGACGTGATACCGATTACCGGTTCTCAGGAACATGCATCCGGAGCGAAATGTGGCTAGAAGAAAGGCCAGGGGGGGGGGGGGGGGGGGCTTGCCTGCTGAGACTCATTAGTGATGAGAATCAGAAGGTTGGCTTCGTCGATGCTTCTTTTAACAAGGAGAGGAAGGTGTTTACCATAGTTATTGTGGACAATGAGGGCAGTGTCGTTAACGCTGCTACCGTTCGAACTGATGGGCCAGAAGTCGCGGAGCAAGCGGCTATTGGGCTCGCCGCGGTTGACAGGCGCAGGCCTTTTGTATATAGCGATTCAAAGTCGGCCGTTAGGGCCTTTGAGAAGGGCTCGGTGGCTAAGGTTGCTTTTAAAATTATGCAGACAAGTGAGATCTCTCAACACTACTTATGTTGGTTCCCTGCTCACCTTGGCATGATTGAGAGAGCCCTTCCGAATCTCAATGAGTCCGCTCATGAGGCAGCGCGAGATCTTACCCTCCGCTCTCCGGCGTGGTGGTACTCCCTCCGCCACACCCTCCGCCTCGGTCTCTGTTCTCGGGGAGTACCGCCACACCCTCCGGCGTGGCGGTACTCCCCGAGAACAGAGACTCCCCTTCCACATACAATGAAATCACGAAGTATTACCTTCTTAATCGCAGGGTTTACGGTTTGCCGCATCCTAAACTAAACAGGGCTCAGGCACTTAGATCACGCTTACTACAGACTGGTACTTACCCTTGCCCACGGTGGCTGAACATGTTTTATCCAGAGACGTATACAGAGCCTTATTGCCAAGATTGTGGTGCTTTAGCCACGCTCGAACATGCTCTGGTCTTGCGAAAGAATTGAAGACTCCGCGATCAAAGATGCGTCCAGGTGGGAGGCTGCACTTCGCAGCCCGGACTTAGATGAACAATTCTGAGCTGTCCAGCAGGTTCACGACGTGGCCGTGAGGCTTGGCCTTCCGGTCCCGACGTGGGAGCGGCCCGCTTAGGGGTTGATTATCACTACTTGCAGGACCAAATAAAGTTTTCCATCCATCCATCCATCCACATACGCCAAACCCATGTGAAGTCAGTTAAAGAAACCTTGTCTTCAAAATTTACGGACTCACAGGCACGTAAATAAAAGCCCATTCTTTGACTCATTCAAACACAAACGTACTTAGAATTTGACTCATGTCTGCGTGCGTGTGTGCGTGCGTGCGTGCGTGCGTGCGTGCGTGCGTGCGTGCGTGCGTGCGTGCGTGCGTGCGTGCGTGCGTGCGCGCGCGTGCGTGTGTGTTTAAACAAAAGTCACAATACGGATGGGCGGATATTACTCCACCAAGTTCATCACTTTTATCTGTGTTCTGCGCATATTTTCTGTCTTCAGAACCTTCGCCTCCCGTTAGCGAACCCTTGATCATGAAAAAAATCCGTTAGTTCTGCCACAGATTCCATGTGCGCAGCTTCCCTGTTCTACGTTTAAATTCCAATCCCTCGAGCCGGGTTACTACGACGTCATTTGCATCCGAATGGACACTGCGACGCACTAGCAAAATACGACCAATGTTCATTTTGCCTGCGTCAAAGTAAATACCGCGGCCTCGCAGAGACCGCTCTAAGCGTTTCGCTGTGTCTCACTAGATGTTTTAGTGAACGGTGCTTGTTAATGGCTCGTCCCTAGAATTCGTGTGCCACAATTTGAGAAACACCAGTGCAGTGTCAGAACAACATAAAGCTCAGCCTTCCAGTAGGGATACATTGTGTAGAGACGCAGACGTGCGAAACACGGACATAAGTCCTTGTCATTGTTCTAGTGTGCGTATTTGTTCGCTTGCCTTTCTTTGTACTGGTTGAGACGTCACGGAATCGCGCTTCCCCTGCAGAGCTCACCTGTTGGCCACTACGGGTGGCCTCGAGAACTCCTCGGGACATGGCCAGTCGGCGAGGAATTCGGCCGCGAACTGGGCAGCTCCCCGCAAGAACTCGTTGTCGGGAGGAACTGCGTATGCGCATTTGAGGTACTATGGGTCATGGTAAACAAAAAAGACGCAGTTTCGCCCGACAGGCGGAGCATCGGTCGCTATAGCAACTTAGTGGACACCTATACGTAGTAGGGATAGTATTCCGCAAAGTTAGGGGGCAATCAAGGGCGGGAGAAAGCTTTAGGAATTGAAAGAGCATCACTTGCAACCAGCTTACTGAAAGCGGACGGGCTCACATTTAAAGGAGAAAGTGGCCAAGTGCGCATGAACGTTTGCGCACAATACTCAGAGAAAGTTTGCATCGTTGTCCAATCATACAGCGCAGGAACTGTCGTTCTGAGCTGCGTAAAGTCATAGACGTATCGCTGATGCAGACGTCGCGTTTCATGTTGATGAAATAGGTCGCCATTAATTTCCGTGCAAAGGAATCTTTGCGTTTACCAAGAATGCGACATAGAAAAGATGTGGCTCACACGTGCGGGAATCGCAGTGCATATGTAAATGTACAATAATATTATTCTCGACAAACAACTCGTATTCCCTTGCCCTATTGTCGATGCGACGGCCTGTATGGCCGATATATACCCTGCCGAGATTAAGTTCGTAGAATTTCGGGCAACGCGCGTTGTGTGTGCTCTGAGCACTTCCAACGTCATATCAGTTGTGACTGGGTAATCTTGAGCTAAGGTAGTTATCTCCGGTGTCGACGTGCAGCGCCACAATCCAAGGCAAACCCTGAGTGCCTGCAGCTGTGCACTCTCGATTGTGCGGATGTTACTTTTGCAGGTATTGTTCAACACAGGTAAGCTGTACCTCAGATACCCGAGAATACCGTGCAGCTGTAGCATCGCGCGTACTGACGTACCCCACGTTTTCCCTCCAATTAACTTGAAATGGTGTAAAATGGGCGTAAGGGGAAAAGAAAGGCAGAGAGAGACAGAGATAGAAGAAAGGGGAAAGGCAGGGAGGTTAACCAGACGGCAAGATCCTGTTTGCTACCCTACGCTTGGGAGAGAGGGGAGGGGGAGATAAAGTGATAGCAAAGTAGAGAAAGGGGGAAAACACAAAGAGCCAAGGAGCTGCGCATGCGCCCCTGATCAGCTGCTCGGCGCCCCTTCCGGAGCCTCGTATATGTTTCTTTTTCGGAAGCTTGCCCTTAGGCATCACGAAGCGCTGAGCTGCCTATAATATAGCTGCTACATTGTATGCTAACGCCCTAAACGTTGATGAATTCAATTTCTTTCACGCTACGCTTCTATCTATGTTAAGAACCAATCCGAAGCAGTTTAGGAGCGCAGTAAAGCCAAAAAATGCAACAGCCATACGTCTCGTTGACGAGCCTGGTGGTCCAGAGCCGAAGCACCTCCTTCCTTAACGAAACGGTTGCTCACTTTTTTCTCTGACTCTAGCCTTATTCATTATACGTACAAACACGATTTTACCCATTTTCCTATGGATCTCATTACTTCTGAGACGGCCGGTACAGCGGCCATCATTAATAAATTGAATCCGTCGACCTCGTGTGGTACTGACACAATTAACTGTAAGTTCTTTCACAATACAAAATAATATATAGTTATATCATATTAGGTTGTATTTTTACTACATTGGGGGGGGGGGGGGGGGGGGGATTCAGGATAGCTATATGCCAGAAGACTGGAAAATAGCAAATGTAATTCATCTTCATAAGTATGGCGACATGCCCCGTAACTATTGCCGAGGGGCGTAGCCAGGGGGGTGCGGGGGGAGGGGCTTATGGGACTTAACCCCTCCCCGAAATTTTTTAGTGCTGTCATGCATCGCCGACCAAAACAGTCCCGGCGCCGCAAATCATTCCGGATTTTGTCTAGCATGTATTTTTCACGCTCGAAAAGGCATTTCGGCGCGAAGATTCTGAAATCGGGCTGGATTTCGTGGCAACGCCCATGCACCTGGAGTCACATAACGCCCAAAGAGCCCCACCAGAGCACAAAGTTTCAAGGGCGTTTTGATCGTGAGCGGACTTATCGCGGCATCTCGCGGCTGCCGTGCAATCTAGGGAGCGCATGGATTTCAATTCCGAAATTTTATGGGTATAAAGATCACATAATCTTTTGATGCGAAAGGTTCATTGACATTTCCAAAGTCGCGCTTTAGATTTTCAATTCCAGATTTTTGTGGGTTTATTTTTCTTATAAACATGCGACGCCAAAGGTGCATTGACTTTTCTAAAGTCGTACATCGAACCATAGAACGAGACAAACTAAATCAACACAGTATCAGACAAGTTTACAAAGCACGCAGCGAGGTCCGATGAGACGAAGTGTTGCGATGGTTCATTTGTGCCGTCATGTCACACAAAAGAATATCAACATTTTTTTTCACCTGCGCCAAAGCATCCATGTCAGGACCCTAAAGCCAGCAAAGGTAACTACGTTCTTATTTACATTTTCTACTTTGATATTTATTCGCGAGCACATATTGAGCCTCTTCAATTTTCTTGTTCTCACTGCCCGCGGGCTGTCAGAGCCAGCCAGAGGGCATGCGTTTTTCACGTGCTGCCCTGACAACCGCGCGGCGCACATCGGTGCACGTTCGTTTTTCTCTGGCCGAGTGTATTTTCGCCTCGCAAAGCTTTGGACGCTCTCTGGCTATCAGACGAGAAAAAGAAGCAATGGTCACTCGCCGCTACCACTACTCTGGGGACTCGACGGATTGAAACGCGTTCGCTTAAGGGCGTCACCTTCATTTCAATGTTATCGCAACCTCTCCAAAAAGTATTTTGTCTCGCCAAAGTAGGATAACGAGTAACATGCAGATGGTTCTCTGTGGACCAAGGGTCTCACGTTTTTATTCGATATTCCTTCGGTAGCCACATGAGGTGCCCAAAGTAGACATTCGATTGTGGCCAACATGCTTTCCCTTGCGTGTTTTCTTTTTTTTTCATTTCCGTGACCTAGCCCCACAAAAGAAAAAGAAAAGAGGTCGTTGCAGCGCAGAGAATTGTCGCATGGTGAAAGTTCGATTTTATTCGTTTGCGGAAAGTAGTCGACCACGGATCTCTTCAGTTCCCGGATACTCTTATCATATTATTGCTATAGCAATTATGTGGACGCTCAAAACGCATTCCTTTCTTCGCGGTCATGTTCCGTATGAAGTCCAAGGGCGATAATATCGTCGAGGTGCGCCGCATGCCTTATGTGAGAGTGAAAGCGTTATAGTGAGGGGGTGAGCCCACGATGGTGGGCCAGTCTGGTGCGCGACGGAGAAAAGCGTGGAGGAAGCGCGCCGCCTTCCGTCGGGCGCGAGGCAACGTAACGAGTGGAGGGAGGGGCTGGCCTTAGGATTCTGTGATTTATGAATCTATGATTGCGCAACATGTTTATTTGCCTTGTTTGACGCACTATATAGGGTGTTTCATCGAACTTTAGCCAGAGTTTAAAAATGTGGCGATGCACTCTAAGACGACGCGACCAAATGCATGTTGCTCACTTTTCTATGCAGTGTGTCATGCTGTATTTTGTATTTTGTTTAATCAGATAATTAGTCAATATTAATTAACCAACTTTTGTAGCAACGAACTAGGAAAAAATTTCAATTGAAAAGTTGCAGAGCGGTTTTCAAAACGGCCGAATAAACAGCTTGTTTTTCTATCTATTAAGTAGTAGTGTTTTTCAGCTTACTACGGATGGCCCGCGAAATAAAAAAAAACACAACCTGTCATGCCCGCTTGCGCGTCGTGATTGCATTGCTTCCAAGCGTTCTGCGCACAAACAGCCATAGGTGCGCTGCCGCTGGAAAAGCGACAGGGCATTGACGCAAGCGTTGGCTGTTCGATTTAAGCTAACAATTAACCGTTATCGCTTGCGCTGCGTAAAGCGACTGACGGACGTGGTGGTGGTGGTAGGTGGTAGTTCCAGATAGCAACAAACAGACTATCGTGCATCGGCTGTTAAAGTGCAAGCAATTTCGTGATGCCCTTTTCCAACGAGGAAAAAGCAAACATGATCGTTGCCCTAGGAGCTGCAGGCGGACAGAGACGGTAGGCTGCAAGAATATTTCGAAGCTGGCACCCCGGTACGCGACCGAGCCCGATGACAATATTCAACACCTACGATTTGTTGAATCAAACCAGAAGCTTCACAAGAAAGAGGCAGAGTGCTTCAGTCATAAATTAGAAGGTTCACTCCAACGTTTTGTCTTTCATGGTGGCTAATCCACACGCGTGCTAGCGTGTGGATTAGCCGCACACCAAGTGTGAGCGCACAGCTTGGTGTGTCTAACTCAAGTGCTCGGTGGATTAAGAAAACAGCTGTACTGTACCCCTATCATATACAGTTGCAGCAATGCCTGGAGTCAAGGGATCTCCAAAAGAGACTCGACTTTGCGAATTGCATTTTGATTCAGGAGGAGCAGGATTCTTACTTTCTCACCAAGGTACTCTAGACTGACATGGCGAACTTTTCTCGAAATTCCCAAGTAAACATACAAAACGCACACTATTGGAGTGATCAAAATCCCCACTGGGTAGGACGGTCCCGCCACGAATATCAGTGGTCTTTTAACGTTTGGTGCGGAATATATGACAGCACAGTCATTGGCCAAGTGTTTTTTAACAACCCTCTGACCGGCAAGAGGTACGTAAGCAAGTTCCTCAAAGGGCCGGTTGAGGACTTCTGCTGCAACATGCCACTAGCCCGGCTTGACGCAATGTGGAGCCCCAGCCCACAGCTGCAGTCAAGCACGACCATGGCTTGATGTTACTTTCCCAGGACAATCGATAGGGAGAAACGGGCCTGTCCTGTGGCCGGCAAGGTCACCTGACCTCAACCCTCTTGACTTTTTCTTGTGGGGCTATATTAAAGATCACGTATACACGACGGAAACGACGACTCCAGAAGCCTTACAGGAGAAGATAATTGAAGTTTGCCACAGCATTTCACCCACGGTGCTCAAGGAAGCAACAGCAAGCCTTCTCAAAAGATGCCAGTGTTGTATCGCTGCAGAAGGTGGCCTCTTCGAGCACTTTCTGTGAAAGCGCATGAAAAATAAACGTAAATTCAGTGAAAGACGGCTTCTGGCCATTTAGGATACTCTTACTCTACCAGTCTCAGCCTTCTGAAAACTGAGTTTTCTTTTTATTTAGTGAAGTTCGACTTGCTTACAGCTATCGCGAAATGACGGACTTGTTGCTTCCGGCAGCACAAGCGGTAACCGCTGCGTCTGCTTATCGCTGTAACGAACTGTCGCGAGGGGAGCATATCGCTGGCGTAAATGGCACAGACAACGCATGCCCTGTCGCCTTTTGAGCGGCAGGGCGCCTATGGCTTGCGCGAAACGTTTGGGAGCAGTGCAGTCACGACGTGCAAGCGGGCAGATTACGTGGTGCTTTGTATTTCGCGGGTATCATCAGTAAGCTGAAATACGCTAATGCTTAATAGATAGAAAGACAGACACTGTTAATTCTGACGTTTTGCAAACCGCTCTGCAGCTTCCTAATTGGAATTTTTTCCTAGCTTCGTTACTTCAGAAGTTGGTTAATTGTTCTCGACTAAAAATCTAAAGCAAAATACAAAAATAAACGTGGCACACTACATACAAAAGTGAGCAACATGCATTTGGTCGCGTCGTCTTAGAATGCATCAGCATATTTTTAAAACCTGGCTAAAATTAGCTGAGGCACCGTGTATACAGAGATTTTCGAATACATACGTAGATTTATTGGAGACTTATACATATATTTAAATATATTGTTGCGGAGGTTTTGTAGATACATGCAGTGAAGTTTGTTTCCAGTGACACTTTTTGCTCTTTATCAAGCTTTATCTTCGAATATGTATATTCCATTCTATCTTCGCATTTCTAATGTATATTTTGCAGAACTCCTGCTTTTTACATGTGACCTCTGTTGCGACTATAGTTTCGGTTCAATTACAATACACGAACGGCGACAGCTGCTCCTCCGCAATACATTAGAACGAAGGACAGCGTCATTGAGATTTTTCACTGGCCGTTGCATATGTACAAAAATGTAAAGAAGGTTCTTGAATGACAAACTTTCATCGAAATCTTTGTCCTCAACTCGTTCATTTCCCGGCCTCTAAATTTATCATATCAGCGACATGCACTGCTTTGCTGGTTTCGAACTGACATAGTTCTAAAGTTCGTGTGATATTTTTACTTATTAAATAGATAAGAAAACGTGGAAGCATTGATATCAATTAATGGCACAATTTTTGGGACACATGAATACATTGTTATGAAAAAAATACGTATTTTACTTCTCTTGACAGGGCTTAGCGCCCAAGAATTCGTTTTCAGCATATTTTTCAATGGCAATTCAGTTATTATACGTATATTCTTTCCCTCGGCAAATTCTGTAAGGAGCAGGACGAGCTACAACGTGAGCCCCCGCCCCCCCCCCCCCCCCCCCGAACGAAATTTCTGACTACGCCACTGCAATTGCCCTATTTCTCTTACGTCAGTTCCTCGTAAACGAATGAAGAATATTATTTATACACGTCTTTTTAATTTCTTGGACTCAAAAAACTTATTCCACAGCTCCCAACATGGCTTTCGTAAGTTCTTTTCATGCGAAACGCAACTACTTCTATTTACTAAAAATTTCCATGTTGCCCTTGACACGTTTCTGGCAATCGACTGCATCTTCCTATACTTTGCGAAAACATTCGATAAGGTTATCTATCAGCTGCTTCTCAGAAAACTACACCGCATACGTATTGACTCGCTGTTGCTCCAGTAAATGGAGAATAATTTCTTTCTAACAGCACGGAGCTTGTTTTTACTAATAATACCGATTCCCCTGAGGTACCCGTGCGTTCAGACAATCCCCAGGCCTCTGTTCTAGGCCCACTACTAGCAGTGGAAGAAAACGATGACGAAGATTCGAGCAGTGGCACGAGCAGTGGTGTAGCAAAGGAGGGGGGGGGAGGGCCAGTATGTAAACGCTGTCATGATCAGCGGCATCGGAGCCAGCTTTTGATGGAAACAACGACAATGGTGCGAGCTGTGGCACGAGCGTGAGGATCAGTAGGGAACGCTGGCATGATGAGCGGCATGGGAACAAGCTGTGGAAGAAAACGACGACGAAGGCACGAGCGCGAGGGGCACTAGAGACTGCTGGCGTGATGAGCGGCATCGGAACTAGCTGTGAAAGCAAACGATGACGAAGATTCGAAAAGTGGCACAAACGCGAGGGCCAGTATGGGAACGCTGTCATGATCAGCGGCATCGGAGCCAGCTTTTGATGGAAACAACGACAATGGTGCGAGCTGTGGCACGAGCGTGAGGATCAGTAGGGAACGCTGGCATGATGAGCGGCATGGGAACAAGCTGTGGAAGAAAACGACGACGAAGGCACGAGCGCGAGGGGCACTAGAGACTGCTGGCGTGATGAGCGGCATCGGAACTAGCTGTGAAAGCAAACGATGACGAAGATTCGAAAAGTGGCACAAACGCGAGGGCCAGTATGGGAACGCTGTCATGATCAGCGGCATCGGAGCCAGCTTTTGATGGAAACAACGACAATGGTGCGAGCTGTGGCACGAGCGTGAGGATCAGTAGGGAACGCTGGCATGATGAGCGGCATCGGAACAAGCTGTGGAAGAAAACGACGACGAAGGCACGAGCGCGAGGGGCACTAGAGACTGCTGGCGTGATGAGCGGCATCGGAACTAGCTGTGAAAGCAAACGATGACGAAGATTCGAAAAGTGGCACAAACGCGAGGGCCAGTATGGGAACGCTGTCATGATCAGCGGCATCGGAGCCAGCTTTTGATGGAAACAACGACAATGGTGCGAGCTGTGGCACGAGCGTGAGGATCAGTAGGGAACGCTGGCATGATGAGCGGCATCGGAACAAGCTGTGGAAGAAAACGACGACGAAGGCACGAGCGCGAGGGGCACTAGAGACTGCTGGCGTGATGAGCGGCATCGGAACTAGCTGTGAAAGCAAACGATGACGAAGATTCGAAAAGTGGCACAAACGCGAGGGCCAGTATGGGAACGCTGTCATGATCAGCGGCATCGGAGCCAGCTTTTGATGGAAACAACGACAATGGTGCGAGCTGTGGCACGAGCGTGAGGATCAGTAGGGAACGCTGGCATGATGAGCGGCATCGGAACAAGCTGTGGAAGAAAACGACGACGAAGGCACGAGCGCGAGGGGCACTAGAGACTGCTGGCGTGATGAGCGGCATCGGAACTAGCTGTGAAAGCAAACGATGACGAAGATTCGAAAAGTGGCACAAACGCGAGGGCCAGTATGGGAACGCTGTCATGATCAGCGGCATCGGAGCCAGCTTTTGATGGAAACAACGACAATGGTGCGAGCTGTGGCACGAGCGTGAGGATCAGTAGGGAACGCTGGCATGATGAGCGGCATCGTTACAAGCTGTGGAAGAAAACGACGACGAAGGCACGAGCAGTGGCACGAGCTCGAGGGACAGTAGGGACTGCTGGCGTGATGAGCGGCATCGGAAATAGCTGTGGAAGAAAACGATGACGAATATTCGAGCAGTGGCACGAACGCGAGGGGCAGTATGGGAACGCTGGCATGATAAGCGGCATAGGAGCCAGCTGTAGAAGAAAACAATGACGAAGGCGCGAGCAGTGGCACGAGCGCGAGGGACACTATGGGAACGCTGGCATGATCAGCGGCATCGGAGGCAGCTGTTTAAGAAAAAGGACGAAGGCGCGAACAGTGGCACGAGCGCGAGGGGCAGTATAGTTTCTTATCTTTTATTAACTATTATTGTTAATGTTATTATTATCTTATACCCGGTTTTCATCTGATTATTTCCTTTTTCTCCAAACACAAAACGTTTACTTTTAAACTCACACGCCCAAATTGTTAACTCCCTTGTTATCATTATTATTTAGACACCTAATTAAACCGCCCGATTCTTGGCCAATCCCCCACTGTGGGTATGTGCCACGGCCACTCAGGACAACAACAACAACAACGACTGTTGGCATGATGTGCGGCACGGAACCAGCTGTGGAACAAAACGATGATGAAGGCGCGAGCAGTGGCACGACCGCGAGGGGCAGTATGGGAACGCTGGCATGATCAGCGGCATCGGAGTCAGCTTTTGAAGGAAAAAACGACGAAGGCGCTAGCAGTGGCACGAGCGCGAGGGGCAGTAGGGACTGCTGGCGTGATGAGCGGCATCGGAACTAGCTGTGAAAGCAAACGATGACGAAGATTCGAAAAGTGGCACAAACGCGAGGGCCAGTATGGGAACGCTGGCATAATGAGCGGCATCAGAACCAGCTTTTGAAGGAAACAACGACGAAGGCGTGAGCAGTGGCGCGAGGGCGAGGGGCATTAGGGGCTGCTTGCATGATGAGCGGCATCGGAGCCAGCTGTGGAAGAAAACGATGACGAAGGCGCGAGCATTGGCACGAGCGCAAGGGGCAGTTTGGGAACGCTGGCATGATGAGCGCCATTGGAGCCAGCTGCGGAAGAAACGACGACGAAGATTGATCAATTGCTGAAGGAACCGTCATAACCACAAGCAGTATGTTTTGAGATTACACAGTGCATGGGCCTGAGCCGCCGGCAAGTCCTCATTCAGCTTTAATGTGCATGTAATTAGGATGAATCCGAACACCTGCGTTTTTACAGACGAATCTTTCTTTAGAGACTGGGTTTAGCGATACACCGTGTTGCTAGCTTCTTGTTTGTATCCGACTGTTTTG
Source organism: Dermacentor variabilis (assembly GCF_050947875.1). Lineage (NCBI taxonomy): Eukaryota > Metazoa > Arthropoda > Arachnida > Ixodida > Ixodidae > Dermacentor > Dermacentor variabilis. Next base: position 116,903,409 of record NC_134577.1, read on the forward strand.
ATATTCTATAACCCTCATCTTCATATCTGTGTAGCTCAACGCTCAAATGCCCTTTCGTTCACTTTACTCCTTTCTCCGTGCGCGGCCACTTTTGCTGCCAACCTATTTGATTCTCTGAAGCCTACTTCTTCAATTTTCTGTTGCCTTTGATTCTGCCTGTCCATCCAGGCACATGTATAACCACTCTGGAGGACTGGCCAATAATGTTCGCCCTACCTATAGCCCGTATTCTGAGACCTTCTTAGACTCAAAGTTCTTCCTCCACTCCGCCGAGTTGAGGAAAGCACCGTCCTTCGACTCAAGCAGACGCGTATGATAGTGAAGAATTGCAGTGTTGTGTCAATGCAGCGCAGTGACCACTTCTCTCGAACGACCCGCTGCCATCCGCTTTCGCGAGTCTGTAGGTGGGGTGTTGAGTAGAGTGGTGATCTAGTGTGACATGCCCAGTTGCACATGGTCAGTGTCCCAAGCTGTGTGTTTAGGCACGTAACCCATGCAATGGCACATGCTTAATGGTGCAAGTTGTCTTTCTAAAGCCAAGCTGTATATGGCTAGGGTTCCGTACATTTCTGTTCTCCGTGAACAGAAACTATAAGCAATGGCTCATCCCCCATAAGCGTTCATGCTCCCGTAAGCAAGCAAGGAATGCGATTGCTCATAGCCCCGTAAGGCGGAGGCTACAAGAACTCAGCAAAGTGAAGCGAACAGTGCTTACATTCTTTCCAATCACGCATACAACACACAGAACAGCATGTCGAAAACTGTCATCATCAATGGCTCATACCCCCGTGAGCAATGGTTCATACCCCCGTAAGCAAGAAAAAAATGCAATGACTCATAGTCCCGTAAGGTTCATGGCTACTCATTTTGCGTGAATTAGCTGCGATGTCACTACCTCTGTTGTCGTTGATTTCAATGTGAATGTGACGGTCCCGAAAAAAGAGCGGTTTATGCGTTCCGTGTTGCAGACGTATCTCTTGCATCAGGGGTGTAGCCAAGAGGGGGGGGGGCTTATGGGGCTCCAGCCCCCCCCCCCAAATTTTTTTCGTGCTGTCCATGCGCCGCCAGCCAAAACAACCCCCGGCGCTGGAAATCATGCTCAATTTTTGTCTAGAATGTCCTTTTCACGCTCGAAAAAACATTTTAGCGCGAACATGGCGAAATCGGGCTGGATTTCGTGGCAACGCCCATGCACCGGGGGTCACATATCGTAACGCAAGGAGCTCCATCTGAGCACAATCTTGCGGCCGGGCTCGTCGCGGCATCTCGCTGAGGCCGCGGAATCGGGAGCGCTTGGATTTCAATTCTGACACTTTATGGGTATAAAGTTCTAGTAAACTTTTGATGTGAAAGGTGCATTGATGTATCGAAAGTCGTGCTTTAGGTTTTCAATTCCGGAACTTTGTGGGCTTAAACATTTGACGCCAAAGGTGCACTGACTATTCTAAAGTCTTAGATCGGAACATACAACGAGACAAGCCAAATCAACACACTTTCAGACAACTTGACAAAACACGCAACGAGATACGATGAGACGAAGCGTTGTGGTGGTTCATTTGTGCTGTCATGTAGCATAAAAAAATATCATAATTTTTTTCACCTACGCCAATGCATCCATGTCAAGACACTAAACCCAGCCAGGGTAACTACGTTCTTGTTTGTTTTTTCTACTTTGACTTTTATTCGTGAGGACACATTGAGCCTCTTAAATTTTCTTATTCTCGCTACCCTACCCGCGGGCTGGGAGAGCCAGCCAGAGCGCATGCGTTTTTCTTATGTTGCCCTGAAACCACGGCGCGGCGTACTTCGGTGCGCGTGTTGTTTTCTCTGGCCGAGTGAATTTTCGCCTGGCAGAGTTTTGGACGCCTTCTGGCTAGCAGAGAAAAAAAAGAAACAATGGTCGCTCACCGCAATCGCTGTGAAGACTTGACGGGTTACACCGTGTTCGCTTGAGCGCAACCTCTCCGGAAAGTCTTGTCTAGCCGGTGTAAAATACCGAGCACTATGGGTATGGTTCTCGGTGGACCAAGGGTCTCACGTTTTCTTCGATATTCATTCGGTAGCCACATTAGGTGCCCAAAGTAGGCATTGGATTGTCGCCAACATACTCTCCTTTGCGTTTCTTTTTTTTTTCATTTCGGTGCCCCCACCCCACAAAAGGAAAAAAAAGATGCATTGTTGCTGCGCAGCGAATTGTCGCATGGTGACAGTTTGCTACTTCTTTTGCGGAAAGTAATCGGCCACGGCACGCTTCGGTTGCGGGATACTATTATTATATTATTGTGATAGCAATTATATGAATACTCCAGGCGCATTCCTGCTGTCGCCGTCGCCCTGGTGTTTCGTAAGAAGTCTCAGGACAATAAAGCTGTGACCGCGCGCCGCATGCAGGTTGCATGCATGCACGCAGGAATGGGTGAGCCGACGACGGTGGCTCAGTCTTGCGTGCGCAAAGGAGAAAAGCAGGGAGCAAGCGCGCCGCCTTCCGTCGCACGCGATACATCGTATGGAGTGGATGGAATGGGGCCGGGATCTAGGATTCTGTGAATCTGTGATTTCACAGCATGTTTATTTGCCTTGTTTGACACATTATATACAGTGACTTTTTCTTAGATACGTATATTTATTGGAGACTTATACGTATACCTAAATATCTTGTTGCGAGGTTGTGTGTACGTGCAGTGAACTTTCTTTCCAGTGACACTTTCTTGCTCTTTATCAAGCATTTGTATATTTCATGGCACCTTCGCATTTCTAATGAACGAGGGCGAGTTAAATTAAAGTGAGCCTACCCATCCCGCGCAATAATGGTTCGGTTCATTATATGCGAGGCATGCGCGTAGTACACAGGCATCTTTCATTTACAAAAGTGACACGCAGATGTAAGGGTAAATGTTCTTTAATGCTCTCATACACTGGATTGAACATGGTTGCGTAACGTAATGGACACTTCAGAAGTTGAGCAGCGGGGTGCCGTGAATGTTTTGACGGCTGAAGGTATTTCCCAAAAGAAAATTATTCGTCGTATGGCTGCCGTGTACGTTGAACATTGCATTCCATTGGCCACTGTGAAGCATTGGAGCAAACGGTTGTAAAAAGACGTGAAATTTGCAAAGACGATCCAAGACCGGGCCAAAGCCATCGTGCAATCACCCCCAACACAAGTTCAAAAGTTGATGAGCTGATGAGACAAGAACGGAGGATAAACATCGATGAACTGGCAGAGCGTGTGAGCATCAGTCGCTGTTTGGTTCACACCATAATTAATGAACATCTCGATCATCGGCTCTTGTGTGCGCACGGGATGCCCAAGATTGTGAACCACCGCCACAAGAAGGTTCTGCGCTGCCTTGGCTCTTCTGATCTGGTATCACAATGAGGGTGACGACTTCTTGTCTGCAGTTGTGATCGGGGACGAACCATGGTGCCACTACTACGAGCCTGAAACACGACGGCAATGCTTACAGTGGAAACATTCGAATCCACCGCTCCCAAAGAAAGCAAAGGCCGTCATTTCCGCCAGAAAGGTGTTGTTTACTATTTTTTTCGATCGTCAGAGGCCATTACTGATGCAATTTTCTAAAGCCGGAGAGACTATCAATCGTTTCCGATATTGTGAAACGCCGGATCGGCTGCGTGTCGCAATCAAGAACAAACGACGTGGAAAATTGACGAATGGGGTCATCTTGTTCCACGACCTGGCTATGGTGTTGGGCTGCTGAGCACGAGGTCGCGGAATCGAATCCCGGCCATGGCGGCCGCATTTCGATGGGGTCGAAATGCGAAAACACCCGTGTACTTAGATTTAGGTGCACGTTAAAGAACCCCAGGTGGTCGAAATTTTCGGAGTCCTCCACTACGGCGTGCCTCATAATCAGAAAGTGGTTTTGACACGTAAAACCCTATAATTTAATTTTTAATTTTTCTCTAATGCCCGTCCCCACGTCGCTGATGTGCTTTATACAAAACTGGCAAAGTTCAAGTGGGAAACGCTGCAACATCCGCCATACAGCTAAGACCTGTCGACCGATCGACTTCCACATTTTGCGGCAAATGAAAAAAAACAGCTTAAGGGAAACAGATTCGTGTCGGACGATGACATGAAAGAGTCAGTTGCAGATTTCTTGAATCAGCAACCTAAGGAGTTTTATGAGACGGGAATCACCCGAGTGGTTAGTCAATTCGATAAATGTGTAAATGCTCATGGAGACTACTTTTAAATTAAGTACCCCGTTTGTCATATATTTGCATTGGCTCACTTTCATTTGACTCGCCCTCGTATATTTTCCAGAACGGCTTTATATAGGTTGCTGTCTGTTGGGACAATAATTTCGGTGCAATTACTCACGATACACGACCGGTGACAGCTGCTCCTGCGTAATACACTGGAATAAATGACAGCGGCATTGAGATTTTTCAGTGGCCGTTGCATATGTACAAAAATGTAAACAAGGTTCTTGAATGACAAAGTTTCATCGAGATCTTTGTCCTCAACTGATTCATTTGCCGGCCTCTAGATGTATCATATCAGCGACGTGCACTGCTTTGCTGGTTTCGAACTGATATGGTACTAAGGATCGTGTGATATTTTCTTTACTTATTAAATAGACAAAAACATGGAAGCATTGATATCAGTTATTTTGAGCACAATTTCTGGCACGTACGACTATATCTTCTCATTAAAAAATACATATATTACTTGTTTTGATAGTGCGTAGCGTTCAAGAATTCGTTTGCAGCATCTTTGGCAATGGCAATGGAGTTATTCATGTGTTTGATCTCTCGACAAATTGTTTAAGAGGAAGCTTTAGCTCGGGCTCAACTCCGACGCGGCCTATTCAAATAAATGTAAAACGCAGAAACGCTTTTTTTCGAGAACCCCTGGATCACTTTTAATGGAATTTGTTGAATTTGAGAAAGTTTACTTCTAGTATCTGGTGGAAGCGCAAGTTCGATTTAGGGCCTGAGTTTTGTTTAAAATATTTTGAAAAATTTGAAAGTGCGAAAAAAATAGAAGCACGACGTTTGCAAACTAAAAGCTGTTCATCAAAAACAGATATCGCGGTTCTTCAAACAGCATCTATTTGAGAATCTAAGCGGACAAATTCGGTATGTCCATTTGTATCTTACGTGAATTAGTTATGTGGTGCATAAGTGTTCTGCAAAAGCCGTATTTCGATAATGCTAAATTGTTTGATTCATTTGTAACATATCAATTTTGTCCGCTGTAGATGTACTATTAGATGCGATTCACAGAATTGTGATATTATTTTTCATTGTTGAGTTACAGAGTTTTAAACGCGATAGCTTCGTTTTCTGAAAATTTGAGATTTGTGCCAATTTTTTATTAAAAATTGACAACTTAAATGAACGATTCGAAACCAGAAGACAGTATAATTTAAGTTTTTCTTTTAAATACAACAAACTTCATCAAATTTTTTGCAATGGTTGCCGAGAAAAGCTAATTCACCTTCTGCATGCATTTGTATAGGAGAATACGAGATAAAGCTTCCTCTTAAGGAAGAAGCCAAGCTGCAACGTGACCCCCCCCCGACCGAAATTTCTGGCTACGCCACTGCTTGCGATGCCACACCGATCCGGCCCAACCGACCACACAGCGGCGTATGTGCCAACGATTTGACATTATCGACGAATGTGATTGCAGTCCAAGTGAAATAATGACCGCCGATCAAGACAATGAATGAGTGTGCGTACTTTTCGTCACCATGACAATAAATAAGACAATAAAGACAACAGGCAAGACAATAAATAAGTTCGTACCTTTCTTCAAATTTTTGTGGTGTCACCTCCGTGTCGTGTGCTAAACAGCTTCGCCGGTCAACCCCTTTCAGAGTGGAATTGCTCATGGTTTTCTTCTCGCCATAGGTTTGCGCTTTTCTTCTCCTCATAAGTTTGAGCATGTTCCTCTCGATAGAAGTTTGAGCGCTTTCTAACTTCTCTGTTCGGGCACATACCCAGTGACTCAAGTTGCCGTGAAAAGGTTAGACAAATACGGACAAACTGGAATGTCAACGAAATTTTTATAAGAATCCTGAACACCATTAGAGGCGTTTACACCCTTTGGGGCGTATTTTCTTCCCAAACAATAATATTCATTTGACCCTTTGTCCGGCCAAAATTTGCGCTCGCTACCCTTTGGGTCGTATCTTGCCACACAACGATAGTCGTCATCTGTCTCGCTTGCGTTTCCTTTCTTGAAAACGCTGCTCTCGCTACTTTCCTGTCGAGAATGCCTGTCATGCTGATAACGCGCTTGCCGTTCGTGACTTGGAAGTACCGGGCTCGCAGAGTACAATTGGTTGGTAACAACTTTATTTAGAGCCCTGCAGAACTTTCGCCGACGGGGCCTTAGGTCTCCCACGTGGGGACGTCGAGGTGTTGCCTCGACGCCGCCTCGCGGGCCTGCTGGACGGCCCAGAGTTGGTCACGGAAGCTGAGGCTGCGCAAGGCAGCGGCCCACCGCGGCGGAAGGGTTCCGGAGCTAGCACCGTGCGGGTTTTTGTTAAAGTCCCAGAGCATGTGAGCTAAAGTGGCTATATCGGTGTGGCAGACCTTCCATATTGCTACGGAACAGCCGCCACAGTGTGGCTGCACTGAGGAGGAAGAAGACGACGTGGGCCCGCTTGATATAGCGTTGCAATCGACTGGCCAATAACGAGAGGGTTCCGACAGAATCTGTTATTGCAACGTTTGTGGGCACATCATGTCCATCTGAAATAAAGGTGTGGCCTCTTGTGTTCCGTGTAGAGCCGCTTGCGTCACGTCCAATCCAGTGTAAGAATTGTTGGAGATTCGGGCACAGCGCAGGAGGATGTAAGTCTAGCTTGCGTTGCCGCACCTGTGGGGATGGTCATTCTTCAAGTGCATGCTCTACTCAATCTCAAAAGTGCTGCCTCTGTGCGGGAGAACACCCAGCAGACTATTCGAACTGCTCAGCTCGCGCTCAAGAAGTACAAATTCTTGAAATAATCGACCGCCGTCGTTGCTCCCGAAGAGATGCAATTTCAGTTATCAAAGACAGGGCCTTCGGATACTCTAGTGTTGCAGCGCGCAACACTCCAAGCATGGATCTTAACCTCTCAGAAGCAATTGACTCTGCTGTGGAAAAAGCAATGGCTAAAGCTATGGATAAATTGATATCCAGTCTCTCTGATTGCTTAGCGCAAATCATTTCCAGTCACATGATGCAAATAATGCAGCCCACTAGGACACCAATGCAGTGCCCAGTACCTAACGCCAGACCTCGAACGCCTAGCAACGAGGTCGAGACGCCTTCCACAGTTGCAGAATATTCCACACACACTACTTCGCTAGTCCAAACACGCGAGGATGAGCCCTCTTATTCAGACACTGCTATTGTCACAGACATGGAACTTGACACTCGAGCTCCCAAACGTATGGGGTCCCCAATTTCAACAACTATGAAACCAAAATCAAAAAAGAGTCAACCAACGCCTGTGCTTACAGAAAGTATTCTAAAGGCGGCAGTTGCCGCTGCTGTGCGTTCAACACCATTGGACAGTTGAAAGTGCTGCAGTGGAACTGTCGTTCTATATTTTCAGCTTCAACAGATTTATCTTGCCTATCTATTCAATTCAATCCAGATATCTTACTTCTTCAAGAAACGTGGCTTTCACCAGAGAAAAATTTTCATTTAAAAGGTTTTCGGTCCTTCCGATTAGATAGAGACTCGCGAGGTGGAGGATTAATGATACTTGTTTCCAGTAAAATTTGTCACAAGGCAAAAATTTCTTTTCAAATCATGGACTGCGACTGTGAAATTTTGGCCATAGATTTATGTCTCCCAGGATACCATCCATTTTCAATTATAAATGCTTATTTCCCCAGCGGTGTGCAAAGTACGCGTCAACTTGATAGGGCTGTGGCTGCATGTAGAAAAGAAATTTTGTTTGTAGGGGATTTTAATTCGCATCACGTGTCGTGGGGGCAAAAAACAGATTTGTGTGGTAAGAGACTTTGGGAGTGGACTATTGATAGTCACCTTTCATGCCAGAACACAGGGCAAGTAACATTTGTTAGAGGACCCTTCCGTTCAGTGTTAGATTTGACATTTTGTAGCGCTGGCATCAAGGTTTTGTCGTGGGTAGCGGTTGAATCAGCAACCAACAGTGATCATCTCCCTGTGTCATTTGAAATCAATTGTCAAATAACATCTTTAGAATACAAGGCATGCACATTTATGGACCATACGAAATTTAAGACTTTCTTGCGTTCTGCCGTTTCGAAACTTGCCAATGCCAATGATAAGGAAATCGCTTCAACCATTTGCTCAATACTAGAGGATTCCCGGAAGCAAGCTGAATTTGTCATCCCTTCGGCTAAAGGCACCGCTTGTCGTTGGTGGAATGATGAGTGTACGCGGGACTATAGAAAAAGAAAGGCCGCTTGGAAAATGCTTCTGCATAATCAGTGCCCGACCAATTGGAAAAATTATCAGTTTCATGCTGGTGTATTTAAGCGTACTGTTAATCGAGCCAAAGAGGAATACGATATTAGACATTACGATTATCTATCTAATTCAAAAAATAAGCGTGCTTTATTTTCATTCCTTCGTGCTAGGAAGGTGCTACCAACACCCTTAACATTAGATTCAATTGTTTTGAGCCCGCAGGAACTGAGCGCCTCCCTAGAAGAGATTGCCGAAGGCTTAGAAAATCGATTTACGGCCAGGCTTCCGGCTATTCATTCTACATTAGGTCATTGGGATGGCTTTACTCCAATTTCCTTAGCTGAACTAAATGAGACTGCACTATGTTTACCGAATTCAGCCCCTGGCCCTGATGGCGTCACAAATGCAATGTTAAAAATATTGTTACAGGAATCGCCTAACGTTCTTTTGGACCTGGTGAATTATTCAATTAAATATGCATGGATTCCGTTACACTGGAAGCTTGCGAAAGTAATATTGATGCTTAAGAAACAAGAAGGAAGGTATGTATTGGAGAACATTAGGCCCATTGCGCTTACATCAAACGTAGTAAAATTCATTGAGAGGCTTCTTCACCGTCGCATCATGAAATTTATTAATGATAATTCCATTCTTAGTCCCTGTCAGATTGGTTTCAGGGCTGGCTGCTCCATCTGGCATGCCCACGTCGACTTAGAAAGCCGAATACAACTCGCTCGACGTCATAAGCAATACGCTGCCTTAGTGACGCTCGATATCGCTAAAGCATACGACACTGTGGAGCACAGTATATTGATCAATCGGTTAACTTCCTGTGGTGTTCCTGGTTATATAGTAGCGTGGATTCGGTCATTTTTAGGTGAAAGAGAATTCTATTGCTACGAAAGGGGCGTTTCTTCTTCTAGACACAAACAAACGAGAGGCGTACCGCAAGGCTCAGTTCTTTCCCCGGTACTTTTTAATATTCTCATGAGCACACTACCTTGTCACCCAGAAATAACCACTTATGTTTATGCAGACGATATTGCGTTTTTTGCATCTGCCAACGACATCCACACGCTATACCAACGACTGCAAACTTACCTTTATGATCTGGAGAGGTGGTTAGATGCTAGTCACTTCACACTCAATGCCAGCAAATGTGCTGTTCTCGTATTTCCGATACGCGACATAGTGCACATTTCATTGTCTTACCACCTTCAAGACATACCACAGGTGGAATCTGTTAAATACCTCGGAATTATTTATAACGCCTCTCTCAACTGGCGCTCACATATAGATCATTTGACTGGGAAAGGTACCCGTGCAATTGGCATATTGCGTAGGCTGAGCAGTCGTCGAATAGGAATGCGAAGAGATACACTCCTAATGATATATCGTATGTACGTTCGCCCTGTATTAGAATTTGGTTGCGTGCTCTTCTCTGGAGCTCCAGCCTACATGTCCCGTCCTCTAATCCTCTTAGAAAGAGAGGCATTACGTCTGTGTTTAGGTCTTCCTAAATTTGTTGCAAATTCTATTCTTTATCTAGAATCCCGTGTCCCGCCACTTTCGTGCAGGTTCCGGCTTTTGACGGTGCAGACGTTCTTAAGGATTTACGAATCACCACTGCGTCATCCCCAGATAATCTTTATTTCACAACCTGCGTTGTTTTTCGGTGTCATCTGGCCGCGACTACATAATCCGCAAATTATATTCGTGCAAAAATTACTTGACTGTTTGGGCGTGCGCATATGCGATGTTCTTCCTATTACCGACAGAGCTGTTGCCACGGATATTCAATTTGATGATATCTTTCCTAATAATGCAAAATTACTTCCACACCGTATTCTAGACGGTATATTACAAGATCACCTGAAAAACCTTCAAACAAACGTTGTAATTGCTACAGATGCTTCACAATGTGAAGAAAAGTCAGGTGTAGGAATATTTTCCCCGATTCTCGATTGGACATTTTCTCTTCGGCTGCCAGATTTCATACCGATTTTTTTAGCCGAATTCATGGCCGTGGTGCTGGCATTACGCAAATTAGGACCATCAATTACGTCAGCCGTGATAGTCACTGATTCTTTATCATTGTGCTCTTCCCTTACTGCTTCTAATGATTCTCGCGTAATGAGGACATTTCAATCATTGGTACCTGGTTACTTGAGAAGCGTGCGTTTGATTTGGGTGCCTGGCCATAAAGGACTAATCATTAATGAAATTGCAGACTCTCTAGCCAAGGCATCAATAAGTGGCCCGATTCTTCCTTGCTGCCCTTTGACTGCTTATGTTACTGCAGCTAGATTTCGCAGGAGTATCATTATACAGTCAGTATCAGGCTCCACAATTACTAACTCTGTGGATTACGGACATCTGCTGCACCCTTGGAACAGAGATTTTTGCCGAACACGGAAAATTGAAGTGTCCTTAACAAAGCTGCGCTGCCGTATACCTGCATTGAACTTCTACCTCCACAGGTCTGGTCTGGTCCCCTCACCATTATGCTCATTCTGCGGCGAGGCGGAGACAATCGACCATTTCTTGTTGTCTTGCAGACGTTTTTCTATTATAAGAAAACGACTACTCGAAATCCCGCTTCGCTCTATTGGTCTAACTTTATCAGTGCCAGTGATCCTATCTTTTGGAGCCTCCATTGTTGGGTTCAGCAACAGAAATGTTTGCTTGGCGATCCAAAATTACCTAATTGAAACCAAGCGATTTCCATGTTAGATTGATCGTTCTCCCTCCCAACCATAGCTTTCTTTTATTTCTTATCTTTTATTAACTATTATTGTTAATATTATTATTATCTTATACCCGGTTTTCATCTGATTATTTCCTTTTTCTCCAAACACAAAACGTTCACTTTTAAACTCACACGCCCAAATTGTTAACTCCCTTGTTATCATTATTATTTAGGCACCTAATTAAACCGCCCGATTCTTGGCCAATCCCCCACTGTGGGTATGTGCCACGGCCACTCAGGACAACAACAACAACAACAACAATTTTGGCCTTCCGTTAGCATCTCCGTAAATAAATTGTATATAGCATTAGGATTCAGCTACACGTAACAATAATTTGGTGAAGGTGGACGTTCCCCGTACCCGTCATGGAGCTTCGCAGTGGTCGCAACGGCGAGAGCGCAACTTCGGCTCCTGCTGGCGGCACTTCATCTGCACAACCGTCTCCGCCTACAGCCCCGACCTACGTCGCCGTTCCCCCCCCCCCCCCTCGGCATCCTGATGTTTTCAACGGAGTCGGCAGTCCTGATCTTGACGACTGGCTCCGCTTATACGAACGTGTCAGCACCAGTCACAGGTGGGATCCGACTATTATGCTTGCGAACGTTCTTTACTACCTCGACGGAGCTCCACTTGCATGGTTCCAGCCTCCCGAAGAGGAGATCTCGAGCTGGGATCTCTTAAAAGAGAAGCTCCGCGACCTTTTTGGCAATCCGTTCGGTCGCCAAGTCAATGCTAAGAAAGCCCTTGCCACACGTGTACAGACGTCGACCAAGTCCTACGAGTCGTACATTCTCGACGTCTTGGCCCTTTGTGCCAAGGCTGACCCGACCATGTCTGAGGACAATAAGGTTAATCACGTCCTCAAAGGCATTGCTGACGACGCCCTCAATTTACTGGTGTTTACGAACGTCACCAGCATCGATACGATCCTCAAGGAGTGCCGCCGTCTCGAGCATGCTAAAAGCCGCCGGGTATCCCACCACATCACGCGACTTCCCAACACAGCTGCTACGTCATCCTGTGACGACCTCTTCCACCAGCCGTCGCGATGTGACAACTTGACCCGCATCATTCGTCGTGAGGTCGAAGCGGCACAGCCGGCGGCCCCTTCATTTCCGTCACCTGAACATTCTCCGGTGACAATCTCCTTGATCCAGGCCGTCGTCCGTCAAGAGTTGTCCAACGTCGGCCTGCACTCAATTCGTTCCGTATGCTCGGAACCTCTCTCTCCACGCACTCTTATGGACCGCGCAACCCCTCAGAATGGCGAACCGTGGACGAAAAGCCGATCTGTTTTAACTGCCGACGCATTAGACATGTCGCTCGCCACTGCCGCAGCCGCTGGACTTCCCCGACACGCTATTCTCCTGATTGCCATCCTCGCCCCTCTAGCGCATCCTTATCCTTCGCCCCTTCTATGCCCGCTCCATCATCTGACCCTGCGGCACCTTTGACACGACCCCGCTACTACCGCTCGCCTTCTCCCTCCCGTCGTCAATCTCGTTCGCCCCCGTCACACCGTGCTCCTTCTCCGACCTACTCGCTGCACCCCGACCGGAAAACTAGACAGTGCAGCTTCTGGAGGTGAAGCTGCAATGACGACATTGGCACGAAATCCTAGCTTCATATTAACCACGAACAAGAATCTTTTAGACGTTGTCGTCGACAATGTTCCTGTGTGCGTGTTGATTGATACCGGGGCGCATGTGTCCATTATGAGTGCTGCTCTTCGCCGTCGGCTCAAGAAAGTTCTGACGGCCGCCCCGAACCGAGTTGTACAAGTCGCCCGACGGAGGGACTGTCGATATTGTTGGCATGTGCTCTGCCCGACTCACCATTGCTGAGAGACACATCGTTGTTCTCTTCACCGTCATCGAGCATTGCCCTCACGAACTCATTCTCGGTCTGGATTTCCTTGCCAATCATTCTGCCCTCATTGACTGTTTGGGCGGCTCACTTCGCCTTGACTTGCCTCTTCTCGCCGACCCTGTGGACCCGCCTCCAAGCCGTTTGAGCTGCATGGATTTTATTCGCCTACCACCTCACTCTGTGACACACGTCGACTTGTTGTCCTCACCAGCTGTACCTGACGGTAACTACGTGGTCACACAAATTCCGCCAGTTATACTTAAACATAGTGTTACCGTGCCGCACACTGCGCTGACAATTACTGGCAACCGCACCTGCCTTCCCCTTGTCAATTTCGCGCTAACCGCGCCAGTTCTGCCTCAGGGGATTTCATTGGGCTATAATTAGCGCTTTGCAGGATGATGAGATCGATCCATTCACAGTGGAAGATCGTCACAGCTCAGCCCATACCGTGACGTCATCGCACGGTACTGTCGTCGACATTGAGAAGATGGTTTCCTCTGACCTTACACCTGCTCAAGCTGAAGCTCTTTGCCGCGTTCTTGAAGGCTATCGCGATATTTTTGACTTGAACAATCGACCCTCAGGTCAAATGTCCGTCGTGACCCATCGCATAAACACTGGCGATGCGAACCCTATTCACCGACGTCCATATCGTGTTTCTGCGTCTGAACGAGCTGTTATCCAACAGGAAGTCAAAAAGATGCTTGCAAAGGACATTATCGAGCCTTCATGTAGTCCCTTGGCTTCTCCCGTCGTACTTGTCAAAAAGAAGGATGGAACGTGGCGTTTTTGTGTAGATTATCGCCACCTGAACAAAACACAAAAAAAGGACGTGTACCCTTTGCCACTTATTGATGACGCCCTAGACTGCCTGTACGGTGCCACCTATTCTTCTTCTATCGACTTACGGTTCAGCTAATGGCAGATATCCGTCGACGACATGAACCGAGAGAAGACTGCATTTGTTACCCCTGACGGTTTTATGAGTTCAAGGTGATGCCTTTCGGTCTCTGTAACGTGCCCGCCACCTTCGAACGAATGATGGACTCTTTGCTTCAGGGGTTCAAGTGGTCCACCTGCTTGTGCTATCTGGACGACGTCATCGTTTATTCGCCCACATTTGACAGGCATCTAGACCGTCTTTCAGCGATTCTTGACGTCTTTCGCCGCGCCGGTCTCCAATTGAACTCGTGAAAATGTCACTTCGCTCGTCGCCAGATCACCGTCCTTGGACATCTTGTGACGCCAGAGCCGTGAGATCTGATCCGGACAAAATTTGCGCCGTTATGAACGTTCCTGTTCCGAAGTCTACCAAGGACGTTCGTGTTTTCGTAGGGCTGTGCTCTTATTTCCGACGCTTTGTGAAGGATTTTGCGACCACCGCACGTCCCCTTACCGACCTCTTGAAGAAAGACGCCCCATTTTCTTGGGGACCTGACCATGCGGCATGTTTTTCGCAGCTCACTACTCTCCTTACGACACCTCCAATTCTGGCCCACTTTGACCCGTCTGCCTCAACGGAAGTTCGAACTGATGCAAGTGGTCACGGCATAGGAGCAGTGTTAGCACAACGCCAGCATGGACATGATCGTGTTATAGCCTACGCCAGCCGACTTCTATCACCCGCCGAGCGCAATTATTCAATCACAGAGCGCGAGTGCCTCGCTCTTGTGTGGGCTGTTGCGAAGTTTCGTCCATACTTGTACGGACGCCCCTTCTGTGTCATCACTGATCACCACGCAGTCTGCTGGCTATCCTCGCTTAAGGACCCCACGGGACGACTCGCTCGCTGGGTGTTACGCCTGCAAGAATATACCTTCTCCGTGGTATACAAGACGGGACGCTTGCACCAGGATGCCGATTGTTTGTCCCGCTACCCCGTCGACGAAATGGCTGATGCGGACGCCATCGCTTGCGTTTTCTCTGTGTCCCAGTTGCTTGAAATTGGCAACGAGCAACGCCGCGATCCTTCATTACGAGCCCTCATCGACCATCTGGGGTCAACGCCTGGCGCCGCCTCTCTCCGGATGTTTCTCCTTAAGGAGGGGGCATTACACCGCCGCAATCTCGATCCACACGGCCTTGACCTTCTGCTCGTAATTCCATCGCACCTACTTTCGACTGTCCTCCAACAACTTCACGATGCTCGCTTGGCTGGACACTTGGGCGTCTCGCGCACATACGACCGTGTACGACGTCGATTCTTTTGGCCAGGTCTCGCCCGCTCCGTTGCCGCTTGTGAACCCTGTCAGCGCCGGAAGAAGCCCTCTACACCTCCAGCTGGATGTCTCCAGCCGATCGACATCCCACCGGAACCCTTTTTCCGTGTTGGTCTAGACCTTCTTGTACCGTTTCCTCTCTCGGGCTCCGTAAATAAATGGGTCGCCGTCGCTACTGATTATGCTACGCGGTACGCAATCACCAGAGCCCTCCCGACAAGTTGTGCTACTGACGTTGCTGACTTTCTGCTCTATGACATCATTTTAGTGCATGGTGCTCCGCGCCAATTACTCACTGACCGTGGCCGCAGCTTTCTGTCGGCAGTCGTCGAGGACATCCTCCGCTCGTGCTCGACAAAGCACAAGTTCAGCACTTCCTACCACCCACAGACCAACGGCCTCACGGAGCGCCTCAACCGGACCATCACCGACATGCTTTCGAAGTACGCCGCGACGGACCACTACGACTTGGATGTTCACTTACCATATGTGACGTTCGCGTATAATTCATCGCGTCACGACACCGCCAGTTATTTACCATTCTATCTCCTATATGGCCGAGAACCCGTGTTGCCCTTAGACGCTTTGTTGCCCTCGGCCACACGTTCAGCCCTCGGCCAACTGAATACGCCCGCGACGCGATCGCACAGGCCGACCATGCACGCGCGCCAGCTCGCCCGCACCCGTCTCGAGGCCTCACAGGAGCATCAGAGACGCCTCTATGATTGCCACCATCGCGACGTGCACTCTACTCCGGGTTCTCTGGTGCTTCTCTGGTCACCCATTCGATGTGTGGGCCTTTCCGAAAAGCTGCTGTCGCGCTACACTGGCCCATACCGTGTGGTGCGACAAGTGATCGATGTCACGTATGAAGTCATCCCCGCCGACCTCTCAGCGTCATCGTCGGCTGCAAGTGACATCGTTCACGTGGCGAGACTAAAGCCATACCAGACACCTTTCACCGCGGATGTGTAGATTAAGCACCGGGACGGTGCTTCTACTGCCGGGGGTGATGCTACGGAACAGCCGCCACAGTGTGACTGCACTGAGGAGGAAGAAGACGACGTGGGCCCGCTTGATATAGCGTCGCCACTTTGGCCTTCCGTTAGCGTCTATGTAAATAAATTGTATATAGCATTGGGATTCAGCTACACGTAACAATATATTTGTCGGGTATGTGCCGGGGTAGAGCCTGTGGTATTGGACCGGGTTAGGGTACGTGAGCGTCTGCAGTTGTCTGTGGGCCACCCCCTGCGCCCTGTACAGCTTGTCGCTGGGTGAAGTGAAGGTGCGGCGGGCCAGGCAGAGGGCTTTGGTAATTTAGTTGTAGCTGTTCAAGCAGCCTTTGGTGCTGTCCCATGGACGACGATAGCCGGCGCGGTTCGCGAGCTCGCGCGCCTTGGCGTGTGCGGTTTTGTTTCGTTTGCGATCAGGGGCGTAGCCAGGGGGGGGGGCTTATGGGGCTTCAGCCCCCCCCCCCAAAATTTTTTTGTGCTGTCCGTGCACCGCCAACCAAAGCAACCCCCGGCGCCGGAAATCATTCTGGATTTTGTCTAGAATGACTTTTTCATGCTCGAAAAGCCATTTCACCGCAAAATTTGCGAACTCGGGCTGGATTTCGCGGCAACGCCCATGCACCGGGAGTCACATCACGCAAGCAGCCCCACCCGAGCACAAAGTTTCAAGGACGTTTTGATGGCGAACTTATGGCGAACGGGCTCGCCGCGGCATCTCGCGGAGGCCGCGGAATCTACACTCTATTATGGAATGTACAGAGCGCGTGGATGTCAATTCCGAAACTTTATGGGTATAAAGTTCTCAAACTTTTGATGTGAAAGGCGCATTGACATTTCCAAACGTGTGCTTTAGATTTTCAATTGCGGAGCTTTTTAAGTTTAATGTTCCCATAAATATTTGACGCCAAAGGTTCATTAACTTTTCCAAAGTCGTACATCGGGCCATACAACGACACAAGCCAAGTCAACACACTATAAGACAAGTTGACAAAGCCCGCAGCGAGGCCCGATGAGACGGAGCGTTGTGGTGGTTCATTCGTGCCATCATGTCACATAAAAAATATCAACATTTTTTTTCACCTGCGCTGTTGCGTTTCGCCTGCGACACGCGGTTTTGCCGGCGCGACTGCGGCGGGGCGGCAGACATTTTGGCCCGTTCGTCGTCGCCGCAACGCTCCCCGCCAGGTGTTTCCAGGCGTTTCCAGGCATGTTCCGATGCCACGTGTCTTCATGTGCGTGTGTGAGTGTATGTGCCATTGTGCCCGAACCAGGCGATGCGAAAGCAGGGATCACCCTCTCATTCCAGTCATTGTGCCCGAACCAGGCGATGCGAAAGCAGGGATCACCCTCTCATTCCAGTCATTGTGCCCGACCGGCAGCGCTACGACAGTGTGCGTCACCATTAGCCCATTGTACATTCACGTGCTCGTCTATTGAGGGGTTCCTTCTTGCCCTCAACTGCGAGAGTATAAAAACAGCTGCCCCCGGACGCCAAAAGGAGGGCTCCGATTTCTTCTGTTGAGTAAAGTGCTCTCCCGTCTCTCTACTTCGGTCAACCTGACCGCCAACTCTTTGCAATGTTAAAATAAACAAGTTGTTTTGTTGTTACCAGTCGACTCATGCTTTGCCGGGACCTTCGGATGCTTCCAGTTGCACCCCAGGCCGCCAGGCCAACGCTACCCTTGGGGCTTGCGACCCAGGTACAACCACGGGCGTCAGCGCCGAGTTCCCAACCGATCGCGCCAGCGGTGCGATCCAAACATCTGGTTGGCAGCGGTGGGATCGCCTCCGACTCCAAATAACTGTCTGCCAGCGGTGAGATCGCGACAACGGAGGCCAGCAGCGAAGATATGCAGTTGACTGTATGCTGAGCAGCTCAACGACGATCCGGGAGCAGTGCAACGAGCCCTGTGTGATGACTGGTTGCCTGCAGCGGAACGACTGCGCTGGACTCTTGGCTGCGAGGTTTGGTGAGTGCGGGACTTTCTTCTTCTGAGCTTTGCCAGGCTTTTGTTAGTGTCAGAAACAGAGCTGGTAATTGTGGTTGTCGTTGCTGCCGGGTTAGTTTGCGGCAAGACAATAGTAAGCAGTAGAGAAAGCAGCATTCAGAGCAGCCATGGATTTGAAGTCGTTGCGCAAACCGAAATTGTTGGAGCTTGCAAGAGAGTTGGGTCTGGATGTCTCAGACAAACTCAGAAAACCAGAACTGCTAAAGGCTATTCTTGAGTTAGAGGCTGAGGATGACGAGCTGTCGGAATGCCTTGAGACTATTGAGGAGAGGTCAAAAAGACAGGAGCGCGAACTTAAAGAGCAAAAAGAGAAACAGGAGCGCGAACTTAAAGAGCAAAAAGAGAAACAGGAGCGCGAACTTAAAGAGCAAAAAGAGAAACAGGAGCGCGAACTTAAAGAGCAGAAAGAAAAAGAAGAGCGGGACCGTCAACACGCGTTGGAAATGAAGCGTCTCGAGATAGAGATGGAACGCGCTCGTAATGGAAGTCAGGCACACGGTGCAGGAGAACGCGTATTGTTCAAAATGACTGACCTGATGCGGCCGTTTAAGCTTGGAGAGGACATTGGTTTGTTCCTGGTTAACTTTGAGCGAACGTGCGAGAAGCAGGGGTTCTCTCGGGAAACGTGGCCACAGCGCTTGCTCACTTTGTTACCCGGCGAGGCGGCCGACGTAGTCGCTCGCTTGGATAGAGAGGAGGCAGAGGATTTCGACACAGTGAAATCGAGTCTTCTAAAAAAGTACCGGCTGTCTGCGGAGGCGTTCCGTCGGAAGTTTCGGGAAAATGAGAAAGGCAAAAGTGAGTCATATACAGAGTTTGCGTATAGGCTTATGTCGAACATGCAGGAGTGGCTCAAAGAAGAGAAAGCGTTTGGTGACCACGATAAAGTTCTGCAGTGCTTCGGGCTAGAACAGTTTTATAGTCGGTTACCGGAGAACGTGCGATACTGGGTCTTGGATAGGCCAGACGTTTGTACGGTGGCTAAAGCCGCTGAGCTAGCCGAGGAGTTTGTGACGCGTCGGGCTCGCGGAGCTAAGGACGGTCAAAAGGGTGAATTTGGCTTGAAGTTTGAGAGGCCGAAGTTCACACCCATGAGAGCAAAGGGGAACACGCGTAGTGCGGATGCGAGTGGAAGCAGTGCGACCGAACCTAAGGAGACGGCGGCAGCCGAAGCCGAACGCAGAAAGCGGTTCGAGATGAGGCAAGCGCGCGTTTGTTATACGTGCCAGAAGCCGGGTCACTTTTCGGCGCAGTGTCCGGAAACAACACCAAAAGTTGTGTTTTTTTCAATAGGCAGCACTGACGAGAACATGAAGCTTCTCGAGCCTTACATGCGAGACCTCCTCGTGAACGGGAAAGAGTGCCGAGTGCTTCGCGATTCCGCAGCTACGATGGATGTAGTTCACCCGTCTTACGTAGAACCCCATATGTTCACGGGCGAGTGCGCGTGGATCAAGCAAGCCGTGGAAGCTCATAGCGTGTCTGCCAGTAGCAAAGGTGCTTATTGAAGGACCTTTCGGAGCGCTTGAGACGGAGGCGGCAGTGTCATCTATGCTGCCACCCCAGTACCCGTACCTATTTTCAAACAGGTCCGATCACCTCCTGCGCGAGAAGGGGCTTTTGTTTGGTGAAGCTAGTGTTCAGGCCTTAACCAGATCGAAGGTTCGGGAGCTCGCTGCAAAGGCGGTAGTTGCGGGGCCGACGTTATCAAACAACGAAAAAGGGTCAGAGGCGCAGCAAGCTGATATTCAGAGCACGCCCGAACTGAATAAACTTGAGTCTGTAACGTTAAAGGCACCAGATACCGGAGAGGAAAATCCCGATGCGGGAAAGTTAGAAGAGCTATCTACTGATTTGCTCATCGCGCCTACGTCAGACGGACTTGATAGGTTGCTAAAAGTCAGCCGGTCGGCTTTGATAGCCGAGCAAAAGAAAGAGGGCAGCCTGGAAAACGTGCGCTGCAATGTCAAAGAAGGTATCGCCAGGAAAACTGCGCGTTTTGTGGAAAGAGGTGGAGTCCTGTACCGGAAGTATCTAGACCGCCGAGGAGTGGAGTTCGATCAGCTGATCGTGCCTCAATGCTATCGTCAGGATCTGTTGCGCTTGTCACACGGGGGTTCGTGGTCCGGACACCTAGGAGTTAAGAAAACTAAGGACCGTCTCTTGCAAGAGTACTATTGGCCAGGGTGTTTTCGGGACGCAGACCATTTCGTGAGGACATGTGACACTTGTCAGCGGGTGGGCAAACCAGGGGACAAATCAAGGGCGCCGTTGAAATTGGTACCTATCATAACGGAGCCTTTTAGACGGCTCGTTATTGGTACAGTGGGACCTCTGCCGGTAACAGCCACGGGGTACAGACACATTTTGACTGTGATCTGCCCAGCGACAAAGTTCCCTGAAGCAGTGCCGCTTAAAGAACTCAGCTCAGTTGAGATAGTTAATGCACTACTGTCCATATTTGCGCGAGTTGGTTTCCCTGCAGAAATTCAATCAGATCAGGGCACAGTGTTTACTAGCGCTTTGACGACAACTTTTCTCGAAAGGTGTGGGGTAAAGCTGCTACACAGCTCAGTGAACCACCCACAGTCGAATTCCGTTGAGAAGCTCCACTCCGTCATGAAGCGCGTGTTGAGAGCGTTGTGTTTTGAACATCGAACTGACTGGGAGCTGTGTCTGCCTGGGGTGATGTTTGCTTTAAGGACCGCGCCGCATGCGGCTACGGGGTTTTCGCCAGCTGAACTGGTGTACGGTCGCTCGCTTCGATCTCCGCTTCGCATGCTTCGAGAATCGTGGGAAGGTAGGGGCGACGACCCAGTCGTGGTGGAGTACGTACTTAAGCTCCTCGAACGCTTAAGAAGGGCACAGGAGTTGTCAGGTGAAGCAATGACAAAGGCCCAGCAGAGTGCCAAGGTTTATTATGATCGGACAGCCAGGGCCCGTCGTTTTGAGGTGGGCGATGAGGTCATGATATTGCGCACATCGCTAAACAACAAACTAAACGTGCAGTGGGAGGGCCCAGCACGAATTGTTCAGAAACTGTCGGACGTTAACTACGTGGTAAGTCTGCCAGGAAAGCGGAAAGCACAGCAAGTTTACCACTGTAATCTGCTCAAACCTTATAGACAAAGGGAAGCAGTGGTGTGCATGATGGTAAACGTTCCTGAAGAGCTTCCGGTCGAGCTTCCGGGACTAGGCTCAGTGACGAACAGGGAAGACACCGGTCAAGTCATTAGTGACCTTATCAGTAAAGCACCGCTGTCGCCCGAGCAGAAAACCGAACTACACCGGCTATTACAAGAGTTTCAAGGTCTGTTCTCTGAGAGGCCTGGTAGGACTTCTGTACTTACTCATGATATAGAACTTACCTCCCCAGAGCCAGTACGATCCAAGGCGTATCGGGTGTCACCCCGCCAGAGCGATATTATGGAGGCTGAGGTAAAGAAAATGCTACAGCTCGGTGTTATTGAGGCAGGTGAGAGTGATTATACCTCCCCTTTGATTTTAGTTGAGGTACCGGGCAAGGAACCTCGTCCTTGCGTCGACTACCGCAGGCTTAATTCCATCACTAAGGATCAAATTTATCCGATCCCTAACATCGAGGAGCGCCTTGAGAAAGTTAGTAGCGCTCAGTTTATTTCCACCCTAGATCTTGTCAGGGGTTATTGGCAGGTTCCACTTACAGAAGAGGCTAGTAGGTATGCGGCGTTCATTTCACCAATGGGAACATTCCGTCCTAAAGTGTTGAGTTTTGGTTTGAAGAACGCGCCATACTGTTTTTCAAGCCTCATGGATAAAGTGTTGCGGGGACAGCAAGAATTCGCTTTACCGTATCTAGACGACGTAGCGATATTCTCCGCATCCTGGTCTGAGCATATGGCACACTTGCGGGCAGTGCTAACCCGCCTGCGCGAAGCGGGCTTGACAGTCAAGGCTCCTAAGTGCCAGTTAGCACAGGCCGAGGTTGTCTACCTCGGTCACGTGATTGGTCAGGGTCGTCGCCGCCCCTCTGAAATAAAAGTGGCCGCTGTGCGAGACATTCCGCAACCGCGCACCAAGACCGATATTCGGTCGTTCTTGGGTGTCGCCGGCTACTATCAGAGGTACATCCCTAGGTACTCTGATATCGCGGCTCCCCTGAAGGATGCTCTAAGAAAGACAGAGCCTCAAACAGTCGTCTGGGACGAGACAAAGGAAAGAGCTTTTAGCGCCCTAAAGAGTGCCCTAACAAACCAGCCTGTGCTACGATCGCCAGACTATACAAAAGGGTTCATTGTTCAGTGCGATGCTAGTGAGCGAGGCATGGGCGTGGTACTGTGCCAACGGGAAAAGGGAGAAGTAGAACACCCCGTCCTGTATGCTAGTCGTAAGCTGACCAGTCGTGAGCAGGCGTATAGCGCCACCGAGAAAGAGTGTGCATGTCTCGTGTGGGCCGTTCAGAAATTGTCATGCTATCTAGCCGGCTCGAGGTTTATCATTGAGACGGATCACTGCCCTCTCCAATGGCTGCAGACCATCTCTCCCAAAAATGGCCGCCTCCTGCGCTGGAGCCTCGCTTTACAACAATATTCCTTTGAGGTGCGTTACAAAAAGGGGAGTCTCAACGGTAACGCCGATGGCTTAAGTCGAAGCCCCTAACGTAGGAATCAGCCTCAAAATTGTTGGTTACTGATGTTTTTCTTCCTGAGGCAGGATTTTTTTTAACATATTGCTTTTGTTTAGTGTTTCAAAGTGATGATATGCTTTCTAGTGCAATTTTCCAATTTGTGGACGCGTTCTGAGTGATGCTAGACTACTGTAAGGAACTAGGCAGTGGTATAAAAAGGGGAAAGAGCCTGGCAGGGCTTAGTGAGGGTTGTGCCGTGCTTGCTGACTGAGCGGTTGAGTTTCAGCGTAGTTCTAACGCTTGCCGGGAACGAGAACAAAAATGTGAACTCTCCCGAAGTCACTTTGCAGTGTCCCGTGCGAACCTGAACGAGAGAACGAGGCCTTCTCTGTGCGCTGCGCTCAAGAAACGTCGAGGGACGCCCGACTTCGGTTATGAGCATCATCGAGCGACATCCCTCCGGACAGCGGATGCAGTCCCCTGTCCATCGGGATCTCCTTCCCCCGGCGGGGCGGTCTGTTGCGTTTCGCCTGCGACACGCGGTTTTGCCGGCGCGACTGCGGCGGGGCGGCAGACATTTTGGCCCGTTCGTCGTCGCCGCAACGCTCCCCGCCAGGTGTTTCCAGGCGTTTCCAGGCATATTCCGATGCCACGTGTCTTCATGTGCGTGTGTGAGTGTATGTGCCATTGTGACCGAACCAGGCGATGCGAAAGCAGGGATCACCCTCTCATTCCAGTCATTGTGCCCGAACCAGGCGATGCGAAAGCAGGGATCACCCTCTCATTCCAGTCATTGTGCCCGAACCAGGCGATGCGAAAGCAGGGATCACCCTCTCATTCCAGTCATTGTGCCCGACCGGCAGCGCTACGACAGTGTGCGTCACCATTAGCCCATTGTACATTCACGTGCTCGTCTATTGAGGGGTTCCTTCTTGCCCTCAACTGCGAGAGTATAAAAACAGCTGCCCCCGGACGCCAAAAGGAGGGCTCCGATTTCTTCTGTTGAGTAAAGTGCTCTCCCGTCTCTCTACTTCGGTCAACCTGACCGCCAACTCTTTGCAATGTTAAAATAAACAAGTTGTTTTGTTGTTACCAGTCGACTCATGCTTTGCCGGGACCTTCGGATGCTTCCAGTTGCACCCCAGGCCGCCAGGCCAACGCTACCCTTGGGGCTTGCGACCCAGGTACAACCACGGGCGTCAGCGCCGAGTTCCCAACAACCGATGCCATCGGTGGGATCCAAACAGCGCAAAGCATCCAGTGACTACACTACAGCCAGCCAAGGCAACTACGTTCTTATTTATTTTTTCTACTTTGACTTTTAATCGCGAGGACACATTGAGCCTCTTCAATTTTTTTGTTCTCGCTCCCCTACCCGCGGGCTGCCAGAGCCAGCGGGTAGGGAATGCGCATGCGTTTTTCTCGTGTTTCCCCGACCACCGCGCGGCGCACTTGGGTGCGCGTTCGGTTTTCGCTGGCCGAGTGCATTTTCGCCTGGCAGAGTCTTGGCCGCTTACTAGCCAGCAGACGAGAAAAATAAACAATGGTCGCTCGCCGCCATCACTGTGGGGACTCGACGGATTGCACCGCGTTCGCTTGAGCGCAACTTCTCCAGAAAGTCTTGTCTCGCCGGTGTAGGATACGGAGCAATATGCGCATGGTTCTTGGTGGACCAAGCGCCTCGAGTTTTCTTCGATGTTCCTTTAATAGCCACATTAGTTGCCCAAAGTAGGCATTCGATTGTGACCAACATACTTTCCTTTCAGTTTCTTTTTTTTCTTACGGTGCCCCCGCCCCACAAAAGAAAAAAGAACGTTGTTGCGGCGCAGCGAATTGTCGCATGTTGAAAGTTCTATTTTGTTACTTCTATTGCGGAAAGTAATGAGCCATGGGGCGCTTCAGCTGCTGGATACTCTTATTATATTATTGCGATAGCAATTATATTGACACTCTAGGCGCATTCCTGCCGTCGCCATCGCTTTCATGTTCCGCATAAAGTCCAAGGGCGATAACATCATGACCGCGCGCCGCAAGCTGTATGTGCGAGTGGAAGCGTAGGTGGGGGATGGCGTGGGTGGGCCGACGATGGTGGCTCAGTCTTGTGTGCGCAAGGGAGAAAAGTGAGGAGCAAGCGCGCCGCCTTCCGTCGCGCGCGATACATCGGGGGATTGGAGGGAGGAGGGGGCGGTGATCTGTGAATCTGTGGTTGCGCAACATGTTTATTTGCCTTGTTTGACCCATTATATACCATGACTTTTTCTTAGATACGTAGATTTATTGGAGACTTATACGTATGTTTAGATATCTTGTTGCGAGGTTTTGTGCATACGTGCAATGAACTTTGTTTCCCGTGGCATTTTTTTGCCCTTTATCAAGCTGTATCTTCGCATTTGTATATTCCATTGCATCTTCGCATTTCTAATGTACGAGGGCGAGTCAAATAAAATTGAGCCTACCCACCCTGCGCAATTATGGTTCTCTTCATTATCTGCAAGGCATGCGCGTAGCACACAGGCATCTCTCATTTACAAAAGTGACACGCAGGTGTGAGGATAAATGTTCTTTAATGCGCTCATACACTGGGTCGAACATGGTTGCGTGACGTAATGGACGCTCCAGAAGTTGAGCAGCGTGATGCCGTGAGATTTTTGACAGCTGAAGGTGCTACCCAAAAAGAAATTAGTCACCGTATGGCTGCCGTGTACATTGAACATTTCATTTCATTGGACACTGTGAAGCGTTAGAACAAACGGTTCAAAGAAGGACGTGAAATTTGTAAAGACGATCCCAGACCGGACCAAAGCCATCGCGTAATCACCCCTAACAAAATTGCAAAGGTTGATGAGCTGATGACACAGGAACGGACGATGAGCATCGATGAACTGCCAGAGCGTGTGAACAACAGTCACGGTTCTGTTCACCGTTACCGTTCACACCATAATTCATGAACATCTCGTTTACCGGCTCTTATGTGCGCAATGGATGCCCAAGATTTCGAATCACCGCCAGAATACGGAGAAATTCGGCGCTGCCTTAACTCATCTCATCCGGTATCACAATAAGGGTGACAATTTCTTGTCTGCAATTCTGATCGGAGACGAACAATCATATCACTACTACGAGCCTGAAACACGACGGCAAAGCTTACAATGGAAACATTTTAATTCACCACCCCCAAAGAAAGCAAAGGCCGTCATTTCCGCCGGAAAGGTGTTCTTCACTTTTATTTTTCGATCTTCAGGGGCCATTACTGATAGAATTTGCTAAATCTTGAGAGACTATCAATTGTTTCCGTTATTCTGAAACGCCGGATCGGCTGCGTGTCGCAATCAAAAACAAACTACGTGAAAAATTGACGAATGGGGCCATCTTGTTCCACGACAATGCCCGTCCCCACGTCGCTGAGGTGGTTAATACAAAACTGGCAAAGTTTAAGCGGGAAACGCTGCAACATCCGCTATACACTTCAGACCTGTCGCCTTGTGACTCCCACATGTTGGGGCACCTGAAGAAACAGCTCAAGGGAACCAGATTCGTGCCACACGATGACGTGAAAGAGGCCGTTGGAGACTTTATAAAGCAGCAACCCAAGGAATTTTATGAGACGGGAATCGCGCGACTCGTTACTCAATGGGGCAAATGTTTAAATGCTCAATGCAGTTATTATTCATGTATTTGATCCCTAGGCAAATTGTTTATGAGGAAGCTTTAGTTCGGGCCCAACTCCGGTGCGGCCTATTCAGAAACATGTAAAACGCAGAAACGCTTTTCTGAGATAACTCCTGAATCGATGTTAATGAAATTTTTGCATTTGAGAGAGTAAGTTAAATTCTAGTGTCTGTTGGAAGCGGAATTTCGATTTAGGGCCTGAACTTTGTTTAAAATATTTTGAAAAATTCGAAACATTAAAAAAAAAAGAAATAGAAGCACGAAGTTTACAAATTAATAGCTCGGCATCAAGTACAGACATCCCGGTTCTGTAAACGGCATCCATTGCAAGATTTAAAGCGGACAAATTCGATATGTCTATATGTATCTTATGTGAATTGGTTATGTTATGACAAAGGTTCTGCATAAGCCGTATTTCCATAATACTTAATTTCTTGAGATACATGTGTAACATCAATTTTGTCTACTGTAGATTTACTATTATGTGCAATTCACAGAATTGTGACATCAATTTTCATTGCTGATTTGCAGAGTTGTAAACCTCATTGTTTCGTTTTCTGAAAATTTTTGATTTTTGACACTTTTCAATAAGATATTAACGACTTAAATCGAAAATTCGAAACGAACAGTCGCTAGAATGGAAGTTTTTCTCTTAAATGCAACAAACCTCATCAAATTTGGTGAAGTGGTTGCCGAGAAAAACGAATTCTCCTTCTACATGTATTTAGATAGTGACACGTGTACTTATCTTTATCGGGCGACCACGTTTCGCCGCTTAACAAATGTAATCGCACAGCGCGGGAAGCGCCTGCACGTATCCGACGTTTCTGGAAAGTTATCGATGCTTCTACCCGGCTGTCTGTTGTCGCCGAACCTTGTGTTATCTGATTTCATCACGTAACGCGAATGGTGTAGAACTTTGTGGAAGGCACGCGGGTCCGAACGATTAGTCTGGAACATTCGACGACTGCTCTATAAAAGCCGACGCGCTTGACCCGCAGATCAGATTTTCGACGATCGCCGAGCGTGTTCGCCGCTATCGTTGTGCTATAAGTGTAGCCTGTTTTGTGGGCACAGGTTCGCCCAATAAAAGTTAGTTTTCTCGTTCACAGTATTGCTACTGTGTTATTCAACGTCACCACCACGTGACATCTGGTGGAGGTGCTTTGCGTTCATGCACCGGACGCCCCCACAAAGCCGTGACCCAAGCCCTCATTCGGAAGACACCAACGTCGACAAGAACCAGCGAGGTAGCCGCAGGCTGCAAGGACTGCCCCCGGAGCACGGACTTTTGCCCGAGACGACTAGGAGGATGGCCACCAAGTCCACCCCAATGGCAGCACCAGCGTCACCCGTCGTGCTGCAGCAGCCCAGGGAGCCTCCGACGTTCCGCGGTTCAACATTCGAGGACCCGGAAACCTGGCTCGAGACGTACGAGAGGGTCGCTGCATTTAACAGCTGGAATGGCGACGACAAACTGCGACATGTCTTCTTCGCATTGGAAGACTCTGCCAGGACGTGGTTCGAGAACAGAGAAGCCACGTTAACGACCTGGGACCTTTTCCGAAGCGGCTTCCTACAGACATTCACAAGCGTCGTACGCCGAGAACGAGCCCAAGCACTACTGGAAACCCGAGTGCAGCTGCCCAACGAGACCACCGCGATTTTTACAGAAGAAATGAGCCGCCTATTTCGCCACGCCGACCCGGAAATGTCCGAAGAAAAGAAAGTCCGGCTACTAATGCGTGGTGTTAAGGAGGAACTTTTCGCCGGTATGGTACGAAACCCACCGAAGACCGTCGACGAGTTTCTTCGCGAGGCCACTAGCATCGAGAAGACACTCGAGATGCGAAACCGGCAATTCGACCACCGCGCCAACTCTACAAACTATGCCGGAGTTCAATCACTGGCCTCCGACGACCTGCGCGAGGCTATCAGGGCAGTCGTACGAGAGGAGCTTCAGAAGATCTTCCCGTCGTCGCAGCTTCAAGTGGCCTCGATCGCTGACATCGTCAAAGATGAGGTTCAGCGGTCGCTTGGAGTTCCGGAGGTGCAACCTCAATTACCGCAACCCCAACCCGAAGCGATGACCTACGCCGCCGTCGTACGCCGTCAAGGCCCTCCTCCGCGACCGCGCCAGGGCCCTGTAACGCCGCAATTCCGTCGACCACCGCCGCCGCCGCCGACAGCGCGCCCACCCGTCGCCCAGCGGAGCTACCCGAGGAAGACCGACGTTTGGCGCGCTCCTGACCACCGCCCGCTCTGCTACCACTGCGGAGAAGCGGGTCACGTCTACCGACGATGTCCATACCGGGAAATGGGACTGCGAGGTTTCGCCGTCAACGCTCCGCGCCCGCAGCAAGGTGAACGCCCTCGCGATATCGCTGACTACCTGGCGGCTACTCAGTGGAGCTCTCGACGACCGTCGCGTTCACCATCACCAGGCCGCTACCTGTCGCCGCAGCGCCGACCATACACTGGCCCAGCCCGGGGCCGGTCAGCGAGCCCATATCCGGAAAACTAAAAGCAGCAACCGATGGAGGTGCGGTTGCTGTCCGTCGAACTGTCGAAGATCCTCCGCCGCCCACGAAGACGCCGAAGAAACTACCTCGACGACATAACGACACGCCGCCGTCCCGACGAAGTCTGGAAGAAAAGACTGCGACGACGAAAGACTACCTGACGACGTCACATACCAGCCACAGGTCAACGCGACGCAGTCGTGATCCGACGCCAAGACCGAACTGTAATGCAAGACAAAGAGCCACCGACCTCGACGTGCTTCTCAACGGCCACGCAGTCACCGCCTTAGTCGACACAGGGGCTGATTACTCCGTCATGAGTGGACACATCGCCGCCCAGTTGAAGAAAGTTAAGACTACGTGGGAAGGCCCCCAAATTCGTACCGCCGGAGGACACCTCATAACGCCGACTGGAATGTGCACGGCAAGAATTACCATTCACG
This sequence comes from Dermacentor variabilis, assembly GCF_050947875.1. NCBI lineage: Eukaryota > Metazoa > Arthropoda > Arachnida > Ixodida > Ixodidae > Dermacentor > Dermacentor variabilis. The sequence continues at coordinate 116,932,946 of NC_134577.1, forward strand.
ACCGGACTTACCCTGTCACCTTCGTTATCCTCCAACAGTGTTCACGAGACGTCATTCTCGGCATGGACTTCCTCAACCAACACGGCGCAGTCATCGACCTGAAGTCGAAGTCAATAACTCTGTCGGAAGACCATGCGATACCGTCGGAGAACCCTCGTAGTCACCACGCCTCGAGTGTGCTCGAAGATCAAGTGAGCATCCCACCTCGCTCCAGCATTATTTCGGTCGGCACCGAAACACCCGCTGACGTAGAAGGTGTCATCGAAGGCGACCAACGTCTACTGCTAGACCGTGAAAGTTGCGTCGCAAGAGGGATCGCTCGACTGCACGGAGGAAGCACGAAAGTGTTGCTGACAAACTTCAGCCAGGAGTTCAAGCACATCAACAAGGGCACGACGATCGCGTACATCGAAGAAATTCTGGAAACAAGTAATGCGTTTGTCATCTCGGATTCCGCCGCATCTACCCCGACGACCATGGTTCCCGAACCAGACTACGACATTAATCCAAATCTCCCTATGATTAAGCAACAGCAGCTCAGAAGTCTGCTCCGACGATACAAAGGCTGCTTTTCGACGTCATCGAGGATTCGACAAACACCAGTCGCCAAGCATCGCATAATCACCGAGGAATGCGCTCGACCACTCCGTCAGAGCCCTTACCGAGTTTCGCCGCGAGAACGTGAAGCTATAAGAGAACAAGTCGACGAAATGCTGCGCGACGACATCATCCAGCCGTCGAAAAGCCCGTGGGCATCCCCTGTTGTCCTGGTGAAGAAAAAGGACGGAACCCTTCGTTTCTGCGTCGATTATCGTCGTCTGAACAAGATCACGAAGAAGGACGTATACCCTCTCCCACGGATAGACGACGCATTGGATCGGCTCTGCAACGCTAAATACTTCTCCTCGATGGACCTCAAGTCTGGCTATTGGCAAATAGAAGTCGACGAAAAAGATCGTGAAAGGCCGCCTTCATCACCCCAGACGGCATCTACGAGTTCAAGGTCATGCCATTCGAACTGTGCTCGGCACCTGCAACGTTTCAGCGCGTCATGGACACGGTGTTAGCCGGACTGAAGTGGCAGACGTGCCTTGTTTACCTGGATGACGTCGTTGTCTTCGCCGGAAATTTCGACGATCACCTTAGGCGGCTTGCGACAGTGTTAGAAGCAATCAAGTCATCAGGGCTCACACTGAAGCCAGAAAAGTGCCGCTTCGCTTATGATGAGCTTCTATTCCTAGGCCACGTCATCAGCAAATCCGGAGTACGCCCCGACCCGCAAAAAACAGCTGCCATCGCAAAGTTCCCGCAGCCCACCGACAAAAAGGCAGTGCGTAGATTTCTTGGCATGTGTGCCTACTACAGGCGATTTGTCAAGGACTTTTCAAGCATCGCTGAGCCGCTGACACAGCTAACTAAATGTGACGACGAGTTCAAGTGGGAAACGCCACAGGGCTGATGCATTTCAAGATCTCAAACGACGCATGCAGTCGCCGCCCGTACTTGCGCACTTCGACGAGCACGCCGATACCGAAATACACACTGACGCCAGTAGCCTAGGCCTCGGTGCCGTCCTAGTCCAGAGAAAAGATGGACATGAACACGTGATAGCTTACGCTAGCCGATCATTGTCAAAAGCAGAAGACAATTATTCTACGACCGAAAAGGAATGCCTCGCCATCGTTTGGGCCACAGCGAAATTTCGCCCTTACCTATATGGCAGGCCATTCAAGGTGGTCAGCGATCATCACGCGTTGTGTTGGCTAGCTAACCTAAAAGACCCTTCAGGACGGCTGGCACGGTGGAGCCTCAGGCTACAAGAATACGACATCACTGTAACCTACAAGTCCGGACGAAAACACTCAGATGCCGATTGCCTATCCCGCGCCCCCATTGACCCGCCGCCGCAAGGTGACGAGGATGACGACGCCTTCCTTGGAATAAGCGCGGAAGACTTCGCCGAACAGCAACGAGGAGACTCGGAGCTAAAAGCCCTAGTCGAGTATTTGGAAGGGCACACCGACGTTGTCCCAAGGGCATTTAAGCGTGGATTATCTTCGTTCACGCTTCAAAACAACCTACTCGTGAAGAAGAACTTCTCACCAGTCCGCGCCAACTACCTTCTTGCTGTTCCGTCGGCGCTACGTCCAGAAGTACTGCACGCCCTACATGACGATCCGACCGCTGGGCACCTCGGTTTCTCCCGGACGCTATCGAGGATACAAGAAAGGTATTACTGGCCGCGCCTAACCGCCGATGTCGCCCGTTACGTCAAGACATGCCGCGACTGTCAGCGACGCAAGACACCACCGACAAGACCAGCGGGATTACTACAGCCGATCCAACCTCCTTACCGACCTTTTCAGCAGATCGGGATGGACTTGTTGGGACCGTTTCCGACATCAGCTTCCGGAAATAAGTGGATTGTCGTGGCGACGGACTATCTCACCCGCTTCGCTGAAACTAAAGCTCTACCGAAAGGCAGCGCAGCCGAAGTGGCTAAATTTTTCGTCGAGAACATCCTGCTGCGACATGGTGCTCCAGAAGTCCTCATCACCGACAGAGGAACGGCTTTTACAGCAGAGCTCACCCAAGCCATTCTGCAATACAGCCAGACAAGCCACAGGAGGACAACTGCCTACCACCCGCAGACGAATGGTCTCACAGAGCGCCTCAACAATACCCTCGCCGACATGCTAGCAATGTACGTCGACGTCGAGCACAAGACGTGGGACGCGGTCCTGCCGTACGTGACCTTTGCATACAACACGGCGGTGCAAGAAACAACACAGATCACGCCGTTTAAGCTGGTTTACGGCAGGAACCCGACGACGACGCTCGACGCCATGCTGCCGCACGTCACTGACGAGGAAAATCTTGACGTCGCTACCTATCTCCAGCGCGCCAAAGAAGCCCGACAGCTCGCCCGCCTGCGAATCAAGAACCAGCAGAGGACCGACAGCCGACACTACAACCTCCGACGACGCTTCGTCGAGTACCAGCCCGGTGACCGTGTTTGGGTTTGGACCCCTATACGCCGACGAGGACTGAGCGAGAAGCTTTTGCGTCGCTATTTCTGACCGTACAAGATCATCCGACGTATTGGCGCACTGGACTATGAGGTCGTGCCAGACGGCATTTCGCTATCACAGCGGCGCCGCTCACGACCTGAAATAGTCCACGTTGTGCGACTCAAGCCGTACTACCAGCGTTAATGAACTTTGGGGCTTCGCGTAACTGACCTTTGGACTTTGTTTCTTTTTGTTGTTTTGTTACTTATGTTACTTAGTGCCCTTTTGTGTTTCGCTCTCTTATATTTATAGCATCGGGACGATGCTTTTTAAGAGGGGGGTATTGACACGTGTACTTATCTTTTTCGGGCGACCACGTTTCGCCGCTTAACAAATGTAATCGCACAGCGCGGGAAGCGCCTGCACGTATCCGACGTTTCTGGAAAGTTATCGATGCTTCTACCCGGCTGTCTGTTGTCGCCGAACCTTGTGTTATCTGATTTCATCACGTAACGCGAATGGTGTAGAACTTTGTGGAAGGCACGCGGGTCCGAACGATTAGTCTGGAACGTTCGACGACTGCTCTATAAAAGCCGACGCGCTTGACCCGCAGATCAGATTTTCGACGATCGCCGAGCGTGTTCGCCGCTATCGTTGTGCTATAAGTGTAGCCTGTTTTGTGGGCACAGGTTCGCCCAATAAAAGTTAGTTTTCTCGTTCACAGTATTGCTACTGTGTTATTCAACGTCACCACCACGTGACAATAGGATCATCAGACCTAATGTTTCGTTTCCTCTTAGGAGGAGGCCGAGCTGCATTGTGAGCCCCCCCCCCCCCCCCCCGTACGACATTTCTGGCTACGCCATGTGTACGCGATGTGTATCCCATACTTCTTTCATGTACGCCGAGAACCACTAGATTCTGGTTTGAAAATCTACCTCCCGCTGGAGCAATCGGCGGAGTACAGTCTTTAAAAGAATTTACACTCTTTGGGTCGTATCTTGCCAAATGACAATAATCGTCATCTGTCTTGTCCACATTTCCGTTCTTTAACGCTGCGAACCCGGTACAAGGTCGATCCAAATAGGTCGCGAAGCTTCGGGCGTAAAGCGGTTCAGTAGAAATTGTCACCGACACCAGCAAGGGGTGTTATGGGAGCAGCGATTGAAGAGCTGCTAGGTTTGTAGGGAAGAAACATTAGGAAAGAAAAAAGCATTTTTTTTTTTAAGTTCGAGCGAGACATAGTTACATTCAGTCAACGAAAATAAAATTCCTGGTCAACTTTATGTATTCGTGACGAGTTCAGAAAATACAAGTTTATTTAATTTCATTATTATTAATAAATGCATTTCTTTTCAGCGCCCATCGTTACAGGAGGCGTTGACGCCACTATCACTCGCAATGCAATGCACGTCTTGAAATGAGCAAAAAGGCGCGCTCGTAAAGTTGACCTGTTGAAATACGCCCCCCTCACGCGTTGTGCTTTTTTGCTTGTCGAAGTTTGTCTGAACTTGGCGACGCGGGTAGCTTCGTCGCTTCTTAATCTGTTCAGTCAAATATAGTGAGTTACGACCGCCAGCTAATTGTGTATTGTTTTCGTGCGACTGCGCTGGCCGACGGCCATGGCATCCGACGATGGGATTAGCACTCGACACCTAAAGCTTTCGTCGGCCCCCAAGGAAAGCACATATGTTCTGTGCAGGGGTGCGATTTCGACAACCGTACGGCTGTCCTTTTCCTGCATCGCTTTCCGCGCTAAAAGCCCCAAACGCCCATCAAATCGAATGGCGGGGCATTTGAATACATAGCTCCAAAGGCAGGTCAACAAAACAAATTTCGCGCCTTCAAAAACAAAATGACATCACTTCTGTTTTTAACGGACAGGGCGTCACACTATTTTTTCTTCCGCCAGAAGTGTTCCCACCACATACAGATGGCGCTAAACCCATGAACCGCTAGGGTGCCTCGATGCGCGCGCCCGCACGGTGGCAGAGGGGGGCGCGCGCATCGAGGCACCTTGTGAACCGCTCCAGCATGGATGAGAGGTGTAGACTACCTGCTGGTCTCGCCTTTGCTGACGATCTTGTATTGATGGCAGAGTGCCCTCAGGACCTGCAGGCGCTCATCTGCCAGGCAGAGATAAATCGCCTTGGGTTCTGCTTTAACTGCAAAAAATCTGCAATAGTCCCCCTCGCGGGCCCAGGCATGGATGACGGCGATATAAGGCTGGGAGACGGGGTTCTGATGGTGTGCTCGACATACAGATACTTGGGAGTCCTAATATCAAGTGAACTGGAGCTCTGAGGCCACCAAGAGAACATCCTCCGCCAGAAAGCACTTCGGGCGCAGTGCATCCTTCGTCGCCGATGTCTGTGGGGCTGCAACCGGTTTGTGATGGTCCGCGACCTGTGGAAAATCGTCCATGTACCGGCGCTAACGTTCGCAAATGCCGTGCTCTGCCTCTCGGCACCCACGCGGGAGTGGCTGGAGCGACGCCAGCGAGAAGGTGGTCGGAGAGATCTCGGCTGCCATGGTGCGGTGGCCAACAAGGCTATTCAGGGCGACCTAGGCTGGTCGAGCTTTGAGGCTCGGGAGGCGGTCAGCAAAATCGCATACCGTGGCCGCCTGCTCGTCATGCCTCGGGAGCGGTGGGCGTGGCGTGTATTCGATTACTTGTCAGCGACATGCATGCGCACGCCGTGGGTGAGGCGCTTATACCGCATAGAAAGTAAGTATGGCCTGTTTCGCTCCCCTATCAGTGCAAACTCACCGGCGGATTGGATAAAACAGGCGCGGCAACGAGTACAAGATGAAGAAGAAACACGTTGGATGCGAAATATGGCAGCGAAGTCGACGTTGGCTGTGTGCCGATGTCATAAGAACTCTATTGGCATGGTGCACCTGTAAGACAATTCCCTCGGGAGTAGGTTGCTCTTTGAAGCAAGAGCTGGTGCGCTCCGTACACTCGTGCGCCTTCGAAGCATAAACAGTGATGTGCGGTGTCGGGCGTGCGGGAAAGCGGACGAAAACATTGAACATGTGGTGCTACGGCGTGAGGGCGTTGGGCCATCTGCCGCGCAGGGTTTATCTCTGGAGGCTGCCCTTGGTTTCGATCAGACTAGTAGAGAGGACGGTGCATGCGGTATAGACAGAGCCGTAGTCGCAGAGACAAAGAAGCGCCTTGAATGATGGCGAGCGGCACTTGCGGATGGACCCCAGTGAGTGCTTATCAGTGTAGCGCATTCTCCCCTCTTCTCTTCTTTCTTTTGGTGTTCTTTCCTTTTCCTACCTGTGCCTGCTTTGTTCGGTAGGTAGACAACAGAGCGTCATTCTGGCTTGGGCGTGGTTGCCACGTCCACCCGATACGAAGGGTTGGCCACAACATCATCATCATCATCGCCGATGGACCGCCATGTTTCGAACGTATGGGTTCCTATGAAAGCTTCGCTACCAGGTATATTTACATTGCCCGGTACTTCCAAGTCACGAACGACAAGCGCGTTATAAGCAGGACATATCATTCCCGACCGGAAAGTAGCGAGCGCAGCGTTTTCAAGAAAGGAAACGCAAGCAAGGCAGATGGCGATTATCGTTGTGTGGAAAGATACTACCCAAAGGGTGTACATTTGTTTAAGAGTGCATGCACTCTACACTCTTAGAAACATTTACACCCTTTGGGGCGTACCATGTCCCACAACAATAATCGTCATCTGTCTTGCCCGCGTTTCCTTTCTTTAACGCTGCGAGCCCGGTACTTCCAAGTCACGAACGGCATGCGCGTTATCAGTGTGACGCAGCATTCTCGACAGGAAAGTAGCCAGAGCCGAGTTTTCAAGAAAGGAAACGCCAGCAAGGCAGATGATTATTGTTGTGGGACAAATACACACCCCGAAGGGTGCAACCGTTTTAAGAGTGTAAGAAAAAGTTTACGCCCTTTGGGCTGTATATTTGCCACACAACGATAACCGTCATCTATCTTGCCCGCATTTTGAACATTCTGCGCCCTTTATGTTCCTGTGCACTCAAAAAACATACAAGAAGACAGGAAAGTGGCTGGACTACCAACTGTTTATACGACAGAATGGGGCTCTAATTTATAAAGAGCACTCTTATCGCAACCGACCGTCAAGGAAACACCAATAAATTCCAAAGACCGCAAGTACCTTCTATCTTTCAAGAGATCTCACATCTATATTTAAGTAAGCCCAGTGATTAAAATGTCAGCATATACCGGTGTTAGATAATCGTAGCAGAGTCACACGTTCATAGCAAAGGCAGAGTCGAAACCAATCGATAAATCAAGAAGTTCTTCCATGGGGTTTCCGAAACATAGCGAAGGTTTTCTTTTGGGCAAAGTTATTTGTATTAGTGTAATTGCATGACTTGCAGACGAACTGCACCAGTTATAATGGAATTCACGTGTGTGCACCATGTCGGAAAAGCGGCGCTGTGCGCAGGTCGAACGCTCCAAAGCTGCAACGAGCGCTCTTCGCTGCTGCTTCTAAATTTCTTGAGAGCTCATAAACTGACAACACAATGCGTTGAATCAGACAACAGCATCTGCAGCTTGTACCGCTAAACTAAAGCATGATATGCTAACGATATGTCGTCTAGCTCGCGACATAAGAATATGAGTCGTGATCAGCCTCAGACTTTCCGAGGTAGTTATAATTCCTGCTACCGTGCCTGCAGACAAAAGTACGTCAGCAAGAATATTAATGTTGCTTAAAGCGTTTCTAACACTAATGCTGGGGCAGTGAGCTAGAAACGAACAAAACCAATTGAAGCTGAAACTATGATTTATTAAAGCGCGCACCTGCCTAAACAAAGCACACTCGGCGACTTGAAACGCCAACAAGATATCTAAAGCAATGTTCTGCTATCCGGGAAGAAAGAAGTCCCTTGTGAAGTGTTTCGAACGAAGCGGTATAGTATCAGCTGTCACCGTTTCCTTATGCGAAATTTCTCATCCGAGTCGCTCTATGATGCGCGTCGTCGACTTCTTTCGCGAAAGGTGAAATCACATAGTGCTGTCGTTTCCACCACGATGACACGCACAACTATACACAACAAGTATTCCGGCATCCGCTTCTTTTTTTTCTTTCTTTCTTTAGTTTCCGGGTTTGGGCGCGGCGGCACCACAATGATTACAGAACTACGATGCATTGAGCGGACACCGTGAAAGCAGGCCCCCTTTCGCCGTTTCTCGGCTGTTTCTCGGCACGGCCACTAGGGGGCGAAGCCAATACGCTCCTGAAAAGCGTAAACGAAACTGTTTTACGGAAACCTTATATAGTCATTTATATAAGGCGCTCAGGGGCTTATAATATTGCTAATGAACAAGGGTTGGGGGACCTCGAAACCCTAGAAAGGTATACAGGTCCCCAACCTTTCTTTAATGCAAACAGTTCAGGTCGAAAATGTTGAACATAAGATGGTGAAAACAGTATCTACGATTTTTTTTGTGTGTGTGTGTGATGAAGGTTCATAGAAGTTGCAAAGGAACGTAAAAGCGAAAGTGCATATCCCCGGACCATACCAGAAGAAAAGGAGTGATCTTCAGTCCAACAATAATGAAGCCACGTTATCCAAGAATGTAGAGAGATGTGTACATTATTCAGATGGCTTGCGTACGTCGTTCAGCTAGATATGTTGCCGACTTGATGAATAATCCAATATTACTTTTCTTGCGAAATACATATTGTTTTGCCGTAGTACATCTTTATCTATATTCGCGGCTTAAGGATATTCGTGGCTGGTTTAGATATTTTTGAAACACACCAAAACACATCGATCACAACGCACGATTACCAAAAACGAAACTCACGCTAAACCGATGTTACCATTATGAATCACAATGCATAATGGTAAGATCATAGTGTATTGCTTACAGATTTTGATGGTGCCATCAACAGGAAGCGAGTCTCTTTTCAGCGGAAGGTAGGCAGGAGGACTGTCGACGTAGCTGAACAGATATGCCGCTTTTGCCTTGTTTTGTCGTTCGAAGCTGGCCTGCAAGAAAGGGTCCCCTTTAACAGTTTGCGTATCGTGGACCATAGCGAGTCTAGTTCATCTTTAAAGGCGCACTTCCTGTAAAAGGTCCATGCCATGGTACTCGAAAAGACCGCCGAAATCTTCCATCGCGAACTCCGTGAACACGACTGCACGTCGTCTGCTCCGGCAGCGTCCTAGCAACGCGTAATCAAGGTCACACGAACGCCTCAGTTCATGCAATATTAATTCTAGCTCCAACGTTGCCTTCGATGGATGAAATTAGCATTGCCCATTTTTCACTCTTACACTCTGCTCTAACATGTAGGATCTAATTTCCGTCCCACATTTTTTCGCAGTTCGCAAATTTCTTTGCCTAGCAACATGGCGACGAAAGCGTCCCTAGCTTCCTCGTCTCCAACGAGTGCCTAATTACAACCAAACAGGTGCACGCTAGAAAATAGAGTGCAACATTCCTGATGCCTGGTAGCGTCTACATAAGGTATTAGTTTGTTAACTATATTAAGGAAGCATTAATTTTGCAAATATAAATATATTTTTTGTGATACGTGCGCACAATATTTTCTTCTAATGTTTTGTGTACCGTTACTATGCAACGAGCGCGCGGAGTGACATGTCGTTTATGCTGTGTTACGGCAGTTGGCAACTGTTGCCCTTGGAGTCAAACGCCATAACTACGGAAGCTGGGAGGACCTAGTAACCTGTCAACAAAAAGGTGAATTTGCTTAGGCATGCTGTATCGTGGTCGTCACCGCCGACATTCGCGTTCGTTTCGGTTGCTAACCCAATCGGGCGGCACTCTCGCAGCTCGAACCGTTGACGCGGGCCCGTGGCGCCGCAAAAAATGGCGAGATTTGCTAGAGGCGTGCTCAACCCGGCCCCCTTCTTCCCCACTGCACCCGCCTTCGCGACAAACACACCGCCGCCTGCGCGCATCTTTCTCTTTCATAGCCTGCGTGCTTCGATTTTGCTGGTAGAGCGACGATTCGCGACGACCACTCTACGCTGACAACGTGAGCCGAGCGACGGAGCCCTTCGGAAACTGGCTCGCACACGCTCAGCCGCTATTCGCCCTGCCAGCGCAAGATGCGAGCAGACGAGTGGCGAGCAGCTGAGGTGATCGGCGTCGATGGGGGCCCCGACTCGTTCGGCGATTTGTTTCTCCGGGTTGTAACGCGTGTTCCGCCTATTGCGTGGTAGGTACGGCGGGTGCCAGTGTTTACCGAAGGCTTAGTCACCGCTTCCAGGCAGCCGCAACTTTCGCCGGTCAGCCGATAACGGTTCGCTTGCCCGTGAGCGAGGGCGAAACCGTTAGACCAGGGGGAAGTCAACGATGCATGACGAGCCGTCCAAGCGCCGAGCAGCAGTACCGCTTGTGCGACGACCCGAGCTGCGCCGAATATGGAAGGAATACGCGTCGTCTACCTTTCGCATTCTGGCCCCGGTACGCCACGGCAGCCATCCAACCCGATCGCGTTACGTCGCCCCAGTTAGCGATTGGATGCGCGCCTCTGCGCCCGATCCCGTAAGCGGCGTTTCGTAATAATCGGGCAATACCCCGTCCAAACCATTCGGCCCAACCTTGGCCCCGTTGTCTGCGTAGCAGCGCGACGCGTTCTCCAGAGGTCGGCGCCCGCCTTGCCGGTAAGACAACGGTTGTTGCAGTCATCGAATGACGTGCGCGAAGTGACCGCCGCAAGCCGCCGCATAGTCATATTGGAGGCCCTCACTAGCGCGTGGTGCGCAGCTGGGAGGTTGGTGGCGCGCTGTTCCAGTGAACTTCCGATCACCACTGCGCGGACACTCGAGTGTTGCCGAACTTTCATCTCGCCTCGATGTAGAGCAACCCGACGTATACTGTTGCGCTGCTGCAGCTGCACTCGAACCGCTTATACTCTGGAACGACAGAAAACTGGTTTTAGAAATCCCACAGAGGCCGTTCAACATCAAGCAAAATAAAACATGTTCACCTTTAATTTAGGCCCACGGACAGTATGCAGTCGTACTAAAAAATAACAGTGAAATATTATTTGAGATAAAAGTGATAAAAGATAAAAGATTAAGTGACTAATTAGCAATATCATAAGAAGCCAACAAATAGTCTTTCTGAAACGCTCACAACAGAAACTTCCCTCCAGTGTATCAAACACATTGCAATGGGCCTGGCGTTAAGTCACCCACGCATAAATCCTAAATGATACATTGTGCTTTCCGGATTATTAGCAACCTTTCAGTCTGCTGAAATGGTGTCGGATGGGCCATGTCCCGCGTAAAAATAACTAGAGGTGTGCGAATATTCGAATCGAATAGTCTCCTATTTGATTCGGTCTTCAAATCAAATAGTCACTATTCGTAAATGTGAACGTTTTTCTAATACCTTTGGAATGTTTCAAAACCTAAACTGTGCCCAATTAAACAGAAAATTGGAGCAAATGTATGGTCAACTTTCACCCCCACGTGCATAGTATAGAAATAAAACACGAGAACTTCAGAGCAAGAGGCTATGTTGCTTAAGTAGTCATACTCCGAATAGTCCTGTGCATAAAAAAAACTGCTTATTTGCTCCTAATGCTCCATTTGCACTTTAATAAACAACTTCATAACGTACTATGTAATGACAGAAACTTCTAACTTTAGCAATACTAGGACGTGAACATTGTTTTATATTAATTGCGATAAAGGCTGTTCATTATCCGAAAACTATTCTATATTCGATTTGCTTCGGGCACTATTCGATTCATATTTGATTTAGTCTAAAAAATCACTATGCACACACTCCTAAGAATAACTGATCAGTAAAAGTAGTGTTTAGTCTGATTCCTGCCCAGTCATTGGTGGTTCCTAATGATGTTACCAGTGGGAATTAAACAATAACCCAGATAGACTTTTGAATGGTTTCCTTTCTGGTGCAGCACGAAATTTTCTCCTCGTCAGTGTTTTATTTCATAGTGCTCACCAGCATTATGCCCACTTGTGCTTTTGACCTGGCATAGGATTGCATTTTTGAATTCAGCATACATAACAAAAAGATCAATACTTACGTGTTATACGAAGCATCACATGTTAGAAAACTGAAATGCTGTATGGCGTGTTTGTGAAGGGGCGGCCACTCTTGTTTTCCTCTCATGAAAAATAATTACTGTTCCTTGTGGGAAGACCCTTCATTGGTGGTGCCATAGTGGGTGTTATAGATTGCCACTTGTTTCACAATAAAAGAGCGGATGGTCACAGTAAGGCATTTGGACCTTCCAACTTACATGGAATGTGTTCACTGGAAAACTTAGCACAACATTCAGACACAGGCACAACAGGCATGGACAAATGCCACTACCAACTTTTATTTCTCTACACAAACCACCAATTTATAAGCCTGTTCAAGTACATGCTTAACACCACTTCTTCGTATGAAAGAGTGAAGGCATATCAGCAAGGACTACTGCATGTGTTATACTGTGTATATTATATAAGTATTAAAAATGCTTTAGGCTAGACCTTGGGCGGCAAGTTGATGCCTCGCTTATACAGATAACAGAAAGCTCGTTAATAAAAAGTTTGCAGAGCCAGTCGAGTCTTGCTGCTGTGCTGTAGTTTTTGTTGATATACCTTCATGCAATATGAACAAGCGACATGATGCCTGCGCTTGAAAGAGCTTATAAATTGGTTGTTTGTGCCAAGAAATAACCAGTTGGCAGTAGCATTTGTCCTTTTCTGTTCCCTGTGGCCATGTGCAAATTTTCATGCACAAAGTTTCCCAGTCAACATGATGGACTAACATGATAACCCAACACTTCGTCTTTTCAAAGTACTGTTTTTTTTTTTCTTTAGCGCGAACAGAATTTAAGGAAGTCTGCTATGGCTTATATCACAAATATACTCATTGAGCTGGATTACATGAAGAGTGCTCCATATGTAGCTATGTGACTGAGGTGGTGGTGTGGAGCAGAGGTAGAGCATCGGGCCTCTAACCTGAAGGTTGTAAGTTTGAATTCTCCTCCATTACACTACATCCTCAGGCTTGGAGTGACGCCTGATACCGGCAAAAAAGTGCTGAGAGCCAGTGGGGCTATACTAGTCCAGGTGCAACTAAATGAGGAAGGCCCACTGAGCTTGAACAAAGACACTCCTTCACCAGAACAGGAATTGGCCTCCCTGGTGCTGTATTCGACCATACCTCCCTCATTACTCCCACAATTGACCTATGGCCCTCAGTCGCCCAGCGGCTGCGGAGCACCTGACCAAGGTAGAGGTCAGACCTGCAATGTGGCACAAGGTGCTAAGAATCTCTGGACCCGGACAGCCCGCCACTGGATACTGAACCTGGTGACGTTCAACACACGAACCCCCGCGAGTGAAGCTAGCTTAGCAGGACTCTTTGAGGAACTATCAGGCATTGCATGGGATATTTGCCTTAGTGAGGTTAGAAGAACTGGGAAGGCTTATACAGTGTTGACTCACTACCACATCCTCTGCTACAGAGGGCTTCCAGATAATAGACAATATGGGGTAAGATTCCTAATCCATAAAGACAGTGGGCAACATCGACAAATTCTTCAGCATTAGTCGGAGGGTAGCAGTAGTCATAATAAAGTCAAATAAGAGGTATAGAATAAACATAGTACAAGCCTACACTCCAGTCACGATGATGAAGAAATAGAACAGTTTTATGTAGGTGTTGAATTAGCGGCGAGAAAAGTGCAAACTCGGTATAGTGTAGTAATGGGCAACTTCAGTGCAAAAGTGGGGAAAAAGCAGGCTGGTGAACAAGCAATTGGCAACTAGAGCATCAATTCTAGGAACACTAGACGAGAGATGTTGGCAGAATTCGCAGAATGGAATAAGCTTGAAATAATGATTACCTTCTTCAGGAAGCGCTGGAACAAAAAGTGGACCTGGGAAATTCAGTAAAACTTCATTTGGGCCTAGTTGATACATATTTCTGAACTTAACATTACAGCGCAAACACCTAAGGCGAACCACAAAAAGAAAGACACGACACACATTGGCGCTCCAGCGCCATTGTGTGTCCTGTCTTTCTTTTTGTGGTTCATCTTGGGCGTTTGCACTGTAATGTTAAGAACCTGGAAAAGCCCTAATGGTGAAACAAGTGTAGTGCAGAATGTATAAATGCTAGGTAGGGTAAAGTGCAGTGATCGTAGGTTAGTGAGGTGTAGGATTTCCCTCAATAGAACAGAGAAAAAGTAAAATTAGTCGAGAAGAAACAGGCCAACCTAGATGCAGTAAGAATAAAAGCAGACCAATTCAGGCTGGTGCTTGCAAACAAATATGCAGCATTAGACCAGCGAGATGAAGATGACATATAGGTAATAAGTGAAACCATAACTAGACTGGCTTCAAAGGCAGCAACTGAAGTGGAAGGCAAAGCAGCAAGGCAACCAGTAGGCAAGCTCTCCCAAGTAACAAAGGACCTAATAAATAAACAACAAATAATGAAAGTGTCCAACTCAAGAGGTAAGATAGAATTCACAGAACTGTCAAAACTGATCAACAAGGCAAAAATAAGTGATATTCGAAACTGTAACGTGAGAAAGGCTGAAGAAGCTGTAAAAAATGCATGCAGCCTGAAATCAGTGAGAAGGTAACTTGGCATAGGACAAACCAAGATGTATGCACTGAAAGATAAGCAGGGTAACATCATCAGCAATCTCGAAGGTATTGTAAAAGCAGCGGAAGAATCTATACTGGACCTGTACAGTACCCAGAGGAGTCGGGATACCTCCATTAGAAGCAGTAAAGAACAGGTTACGCAGGCTCCTTCTATAACTGATGATGAAGTTAGAAGGGCCTTGCAAGACATGAACCGGGGAAAAGCAACAGGAGAAGATGGAATAACAGTCAATTTAATGAAATATGGAGAAGATACGCTTGAAAAGCTTGTAAAGACTGGGCGTCCGTCACTATATGTTGACCCCGCTTCTCGGAAATCCAGTTTACCTCGCCATGGGGTCATTGCCCCCTGCTCTTACTTGAAATCGAGGTGGCTGCCCGACTGGGGTGCCATCACAGCCACTCAAAAAACCTGCTTGCACTTTAGAATAAAGCCAGTTGACTTACCATTCTTGACCTGTCAAAACGTGTATTACTTTCTTCTGCTAAACCGAGCTCCCAACAAGCTTGCAGCCCTTTATACACAATGTCGCACTACTTCAAGTGTTCCAGAAAAACGAAAGAATGCCAACATTACACTAATCCACAAAAAAGGGAGATGTTATAGGATTGAGAAGTAGTAGGCCCATTAGCTTACTTACACTATTGTATAAAATATTCACCAAGATAATAACTAATAGAATAAGGGTGACACTAGACTTCAGTCAACCAAGGGAACAGGCAGGTTTCAGGAAGGGATCACATTCATCCATGTCATCAATCAGGTAATCGAGTAATCAAGAAATCTGCAGAGTACAATCAATTGCTCTATATGGCTTTCATAGATTATGAAAAGGCATTTGATTCAGTACAGATACCTGCAGTCCTAGAGACATTATGTAATCAAGGAGTACAGGAGGGGGTATGTGGATGTCTTGAGAAATACCTACAAAGATTCCACAGCTACCTTGGTTCTCCACAAGAATAGTAGGAAGATATACATAAAGAAAGGGGTCAGACAACGAGACACAATCTCTCCAATGCTTTTCGCTGCATGCTTGGAAAAAGTATTCAAGCTATTAAACTGGGAAGGCTTAGGAGTGAGGATCAATGGCGAATATCTCAGCAACCTTAGATTTGCAGATGACATTGTCGTTTTCAGCAACACTGGGGACGAATTACAACAATTGATTGAGGACCTTGACAAAGTGTAAGAGTGGAGTTGAAGATTAGTATGCAGAAGACAAAGATAATGATCAGTAGCCTAGCGAGGGAACAAAAGTTCAAGATTGCTAGTCAGCCTCTACAGTCTGAAAGAGTATGTTTAGGTCAATTACTTCAGTTGCTCTGATCATGAGAAAGAAGTTTATAGAATAATAAAAGTGGGTTGGAGTGTTATACAGCAGGCATTGTCAGATTCTGACTGGGCGCTTACCATTATTTCATTTATTTCATTTATTCAACCTTAAGGTCCCGAAGGCATTACATAAGGGCATTACGTTACATTACACATCAGTTTCACAGCTTCATAAGAAAGTAACATAAAGTGCACATTGATAGTAATAGGTAAAAAAATTACAAAAAAAGAAAAAAGGAACATAAGCTACCAACGAGGCGATAAATAAATATTAATAAGACAAGTGTGGTATTTAGGTGGTTACATTAGCATCATCAAAATCGTTTAGTTTCTCGTGAAATGTTTTGCGGTCACTGCACAAACAATATTATCCGGGAGTGCATTCCAAAGTGTTAGGGCAGGGGGGTAGAATGAGCTGCTCATCCCCGTCGTCCGATGTTCTGAATGGGCGTTTTTAAGAGGGCATGTCCTGACTTGGTGAAGTAAAAGAAAACTTGTACAAGGCAAAGGCAAAAAGCTACGTGCCGTAGAGCAAGCAATGGGAGAGACAAAGTTTGTTTTAAGGTGGTTACACTGATATGTCTTGAATATTGTGATGTAATGAAGCAAGCAGTGTTTTTGTATGGCTTCTAAGTCATCGGTGAGATAAGCTTGTGAGGGATGCCAGATGGATGATGCGCACTCAAATTTGTGTCGTGCATTTGTTAAATATGCTAGGTTTTCTATTTTGGATGATGTGGATTTTAAGTTGCATCGCAAATACCCTAGTGTGCGTGAAGCTTCACAGCGAATTGTTTGAATATTTTCACCCATGAAATTGATGGTTGCATATAAACTCTTAGATATCTGTAAGTACATGTGTGGTCAGTAAAATATTATCAATAAATAATCACTAAAAGGAAAGGTGTACAATCAATGCATTCTACTGTTGTTAACATCAGGGCGGAAGCCTGGAGGTTGACAGAGAAGCTCAAGAACGAGTTAAGGACCGTGCAAAGAGCGATGGAATGAAAAATGTTAAGCGTAATGTTAAGAGACAGGAAGGTACCGGTGTGGATCAGAGAGCAAACAGGGATAACGATATTCTAATTGACACTAAAGGGCCCCTGAAACGGTTCGGACAAGTTTTGTAAATGCGTAGGGTACAGCTAAAGTTAATCATTCACACCACAATTTGTGTGAAGCGTCTCATATTAAGAGAGCTACGGACAATTACAAGTTACCCTCCTCCATAGTCATGCATTTTCTCCTCAACTCGTTCACCTAGTGATCGGGGCTAAGCTCCGCCTTCACTGTCTCTGCGTCATGATGGCACATTGTGTCGTTGACTTCCGGTTCTCTAGGAGCATGCATGTGAAGCCTCTCCAAACTCTCCGCCAGCTGCTTGGCAGTCGACCCCAAGCGAGAGCTGTCGAAGCAGTGTGCATTGAGAGCATTCTGTTGCAGCGCTGAATGTGTCTGGTATTCCGGTAACCACAGGCGAGATGAGCATTTTGATGGATGGCTGGAAGCATAAACTTAAGCTGATGAAGGAACTTTAGCATAGACGTACATGAGCGGCCTGATTGGTCTGCACCATAGAGTTTCATATTAGTATAACTAGAGGGAAATCTGGCGCTGCGATTGTTCAACCATCATGGGAATGTGGGAAGTACAGGCTACGGATTGGCATTCTGTTGACTGGGAAACTAGTCTAGAAGTAGTTTTTGGCAGTTTTGGTTTCACTCCAAGCGCAATTGCTATGACCTGCAGTGGTACAGTGCAATGCAAAGCTCTCTGCCTTTATTCTGTTGCTCAAAGTGGCGATAGCGTGCTGGGCCAGCAGCTGGGACTATGTTTGTGTCACGGTGCGGTGTCGAAGCCCTGGCGACAAAGTGACGGCATCGTAAACATTGAAAGAACATGTTTTGACCGTTTGGACCTTGGTTTGTTAATGTGTTAGGTTGGCGCTGTAACGTTACATGCTTTATTAAACTTCACAATAGGAAAAAGAAGGTACTACTGATGCTAGACATAGACAGTGGTACTTCTAGTGGCTTGACAATCAAATTTTATTGAGGGCTTCATTATGCATTGCTTGTTTACGTGCTCATTGAAATACACGTTTTAGGACTTTGAGAACACAAACTTACTTGTGGTAGGAAAAATTGCGGCTTCATGGCTGTAGTCTAGTGTCGCAAAATGGGTAAGTGCAAAGCCACGTCATAATGCTTCGGAAGCAGCATGTCAATATAAAATATAATAAAGTGTGCTCGTAGGAGGCCACAAGCATCCTAGCTAGTGCTGCAGCAGATGTGCTTAAAAGTACTTGAAGACGTTCAACAATCGTGACAGCCGATGCAACCTTTCGAAAGAGCGAGAGACTTCGCAAGTGCCTTTCTTCTGTGAGAAAAGTCTAGTGTTTGTAGCGAGCAGCCGTCGTAGCAGACGACACTTGTAGCATTCCTCTCAAGGGCGCAACACTTTCTCACAACCCAACAATTTTATTTCCATAAATACTTGATGAGTACTTTTATATAAGTACATGCACGGTTCTTATTGCTGTTGTAAAAATAAATAAATAATTATTCTCTGGCATTAAATCGGGAACAGAATCGCACAAGAATGCATGCCCTGGTGTGCCCTGTTGATAAACCGTAGTAAACTGTGCTTCAATCTCAGTCATACAAAGTTTATGTAACGTGTTGCGCATTATATAAGACACTGCAGAAATAAAATTAGATTTTACGTGATAATATTTGAGTATAGCTTAGTTTACTGTACCGCAAGCAAATGCCACTAGTCTAAAGATCGAAGTCAATCCGAAGCCTGTACTTCCCATCATTCCCATGTAGGTTGAGGCAACACTCATGAGAACCCCCGTAGACACTAGCGCTACATTTCCCTCTAGGGTGTTTATTTTGAAACTCTATGGTCTGCACGGTCCAGCCACCTGTTGGTGCAGAGCTTAACCAGCCAAACAAAGCGCTCATATTAATCTAACCAAGTGTAAAACATTTTAAACATTTACAAAAACAATGTGTTGATGATTACACTCCTGCGAAAAATTTACACCAGCAGCAAAGAAGAATATATTTAATTACTGCTACTTTGTGTGGTTGAGCTCTGTGCCACCAGGTGGTTGCACCGTGCAGACCACTCACATTTGCGCTTCTACTTATCCCATAAAACGGCACGGCCAAACGGCCAGGCCCTGTCCCCTTGCACTTGCATTTACCCGAATACCGGACTCGCAAAACGCTATTGCGGTAGTAATCTTCCGGTGTTAAGTGATGGCCTCAAACGCGCAAATCCTGGCACCGATTGGATAGCGGCCGTCCGATTCGCTGCAGCCATTCCGCTCGTCTGCTGCCTTGCCGAGGGACACGATGTCGCAGCTTGACATATTTCCAGTTGGTACGTTTGCAGCCCACAAAGCAACAAAAGCAAATCATGGTTCTCGCGAAAAGACTGAGACCTTCTCTGACCATGGAGCTCTCGTCAAAATGGAGCACGTTGTAAC